>NC_065515.1:12472856-12517797 GCF_006386435.1 Epinephelus moara | reverse complement strand
GCAAACAAATCAGTCTCCAGTGTGCCGCTGTCCAGCAACCTCGAATCTGTAGGGGAGGGGGGGCGGACACGACTCGCGGCAGTATTTTGAATTTGAGTGCAGTAACTGTTTTGGCCACATTCTTACATACAGCGGCTTTAATTTGTGCTTGTCATAGTGATTTACTTGCATGCCATTCTGTTTGTTGTGCTAACCCTATTTGTTTATTACGTTACATATCATAGGCCCCAAAATATTTATCCATATCTCAGAATTATTAGACTGTGATCCTGTGCCTGCCCCTCCCTGTGTCCACGGCCCATGTCCATTTATTTTAAACAGTCTATACTATTTAATTGTTCTATATTATCACACTATTACTGATATAAGCAGGGGATTTTAATTAAAGTATTATTATAAGTAAAGAATGGGTCAGACCTGTGCAGCATTGGATTTGAAATGAACTGTAATAAACTGGAGCCTCTGTGCTTTGATTACCTGCTGTGAAACAACATGACCCTCATCCATTTAAAAGGCCACTTTGGTAAAAGTAACGCAAAGGTAATGTAATAAGTAACTTATTACTCTACACAGAGAGTTATATTGTAATGTAACATGTTGCTTTTAAATAAAGGTAACCAGTAATATGTAATACATCACGTTTTGAGAGTAACTTGCCCAACACTGGCCAGACTCCACTGACAAAAACAGTGATTTTACCTCGCTGAACACAGGAGCTGCTGGTCTACCGCTGCCTTGATCTGTTAGTTTCTTTGTGTTGTTGTGTGACTTTGGTGAATCCAAACCAACCCTTTAAAACAACAGTCACACAATAACATAAACAAACTAAGTCATCGAGGCAGTGGTAGACCAGCAGCTCCTGTGTTCAGCAAGGTAAAATTACTGTTTTTGTAAATGGAGTCTGGCTTTGAGGACAGCATAGATAAATCTCACTTTCAGGTCAGTTTCCTGTCAGAAAGGGCTGCCTGTTTGGGAAGTACTGAGCAGACGACTACATAACTGAGACTTGGATTACATTCCACAAATTTTGAGAGAGTTTACATTTATATAGTTTTGCTGTTGTTAAGCACAGCCCCCTATGATTTCAATTTATTAAGAATTTTCTCTGGTTTTGGATTCTTAATTCAACAGATGCATGAGAGAAAAACAAAGTTTTCTTCACATATTCAATGTAACATGCGTTGAGCACTTGATATACAAATGATTATATAGTTGGTGAAGTATTCCTTAAAAAAGGAAGTGTTTAATGTTACAGACACTTGGAGACTATGTCAGCAATCATGAAGGCTTAAATGGCTCAACACATTACTGTGATGGTCACAGCCACACACAGTAATGTTTTCCCAATTCACACTCTTTAAACTTATCAGTTTGTTATTTACACAGGTTACTTTAATTTATGGTCAACCACACCTATAACTAACATCACACAGTTGGTTTGATTTAGCATCTACTTATTTGCTTTTAACCTCACATGGTTTAATTAAGTGTACATATTCTAGCATCATAGGGTTACACAGGCAAACTGTTTGATATTAATCATCTGTTTGAGTTACCATGGTTGTTTGGGGAGGTCACTTCCTGGTGGAGCAAAAGGCGTGGCTCAGGGCTGAGGACTCATAAATGGAGCCAACTCGTTGGACCAAACATCTGCTGCCGTGTCATGGGGGGGATTTGGGTTTAGTTGGTTATGCTTTGTACTTAGTTGTAGTTGCTGTCCATTTTGGTTACACCTTGTGTATTATTTGTTTTTTCCAAACCACTATATTTGCTCAGTCAGGTCTGTTTGTTCATTTCTTGGTTTGGAATTTTTCATGCACTTTTTGGGGTATATAAAAACCCACGGTTTGGTCGACAGCTCCTGACAGCACCTTTTGTTTTTCCTTTAATTTGCCACCCATCTGTATCTCATTAAGTCACTAGACGGCCAATAGAAATTAGACCTATATAGACCTATGTATGAACTGAGGTGTGGAAAAAGTGGAGCAGATCTAACAAAGGATAATCTTCAGCTGCCTCTTTGTGTACATACTCCATCCACTTCTTTAATCATCGAGAGTGCCGATACCTTCTTACCACCCAATCAGGATTTATAAGGACACGCCATGTATGGAGGACCAGCAGGGGCGCTGACAGTGACCTTGCATGTAACAGCCGATGACAGGTGCATGTGATAGGATGGCTCCCTGTGCGGGAAATTACACTGTGTCACACTCTAAGGTGACATATGGGTTAGAGAAGAAAATGGAGGCTTGACCCTGGTGGCTTGGGTGGCACGGCAAATCACAATATCCTCTATATAGCACATACTGGCTGTCATGGTGGGACATCATTAATTTTGTTTCTCCACAGGAGGATTTTCTCCCCATAATATAAAGCAGCGACAGAATGTAAGAATTATGTAAGAATTGCAGCATCGGTGGAAGAGAGTGACATTTATCCTTATTTTCAGGAAAACTTAATTTCTATTTAGATTACTATAAATCCACTTTATCTCTTATAATCCTGCTTTTTATTAAATTTTCCACATACCCTTTCTTTCCCTGTCTCTTTCAGGCACTTTTATCCAATGATTGCCCAGTATAATACTGTTCTACAGTGTGATGCATGTCCTAACAGATAAACACCACATACACAGCATGACCTTATACTTGACAAAATGAAAATCTAAGTGGATCGCTTACTTTAATGAGCCGCATTATGAAATTACATCTGCAATAACAATTTACTGCATCCTATTCTTTCTTACGTAAACCAATTTCAAACTCAATCTCATTCAGTCTTAATTAATTGCCTTGAGCCACGGTTCATTTGGCATGAAAAGCGGTGGCAGCGCTAAATGAAAACCTTTACAGGGTGTCATCTTCAGCCCCCCGTTCAGATTTCTAACACATCTTGAATGTAGACGACAACAATCTGAATTTTTCTTTCAAAAATTTGTAAGAAAAATGAATTCAGGACATCAGAGGGGGATCCCCAAAATAAACATACTCCTAACTAACCCAACAAGGACGAAAGACATGTCACTTAAATGTGACAAATCTCGCCCCATTTGCAGTGAGTCAGTAACAATAAAGATGCAGACGGCTTCCAGATCATTTAATCAAGCACGGGATAAACTGAGGGGCTCCTATTAAGTGTTTCCTGCCTCAGGATTCAGCGTGTGGCAGTCTCGATTAAACTGGAATGACATCTCTCTCTCTGTCTCTCTTTTGTTCCCCACTTCTTTAAACGTGCTCGTTGAAGGAGCTGAGTTTTATCGACTTTCTGATTTTCTCAGCATTAGACTTAAAGTCAGTGGGACTGGAGTGAGAACTCAAATTTACAGTAAAAAAAAAATTGCTGGTTTAGTAACTACACAATTTGTTGTGGCGAAGCTGTTCAATGATTCCTCTTGGTAGGATATATTAAGAAAATATGTTGAAAATCCTTAATGCATGCTGTGTTACCATGCGGTTATGTTGTTGTTTGAGAACAAAACAAAGTGAAAGATGGGAAAGATGACGAGTGTCTGGCACTCTAAACTGTAAATCAATGCTCTGACTCACACTGTATTACACACTTCTGAACAAGTGAAATCTGAACAAATGTCAGCATTTACAACCAGATACTACGAATATCTACCCTCCATGACGGCAACTCCTTATTCCACTCAGTTTGTTTTAAAGTGTCAGCACAAGGAATACATACATGTCTGAGACACAGACTGTATAATATAGATGAAATACATGACAGCTCCCATTTTTATATACAGTATTGGGTCTGACACAGCTAAGATCCTCTTATATTGTAGTAATAATGCAGTGTCCTTCTTATAAAATCAAACTTTGCTGTGGGGGATGTAGATAAGGCTGGACTTAGACCCTCCAGCGGTTCTTGTATAAAACCAACAAATGTATTACATTACTGAAATCCAATCAGTTCTGGACTTAGTTAAGGGGGGGTTGAGGCAGCACTGAGGTTTTTTATGGGACATAAAGCCTCTAGTTGGTGGCTTGCAAGCATGATCCATGGCTGTCACTGTAAGCTGCCACAGAGGGAAGGGAGAAATTGAATTGGCCCTCCCATTAATGGGCCATGTCACAGAGCGTTAGGGCTCAGGATGTGACAAGTCCTATATCTGTGTGTGTGTGTGTGTGTGTGTGTGTGTGTGTGTGTGCGTGTGTGTGTGTGTGATGTCCTGCGTGTATAAAACCCGAGTTGACTTCAGCAGTATCTTTTAGCTCACTGACTGACAAGTGGAGACAAACCCACAGAAATACATACACAACACACTTTCAGGCACACACAAGTATGCATGCACACACTCACTACATTACTAATGTGTTGATGAGGGCATGGAGGGACTGAAAAAATATGGTTTATCCATAAAACATTGTATGTTTACATCCTACTGTACAGGGCTATGCGATATGAAAAAAAAAAAAAAAAAATGTAATTATTTTGATAGATATTGCGATATGAGTTGCAATTTTAGTGGAAATGGTTATTTTGCATTTAATTCCCAGAAGAAAAATATATATAATTGATAATGATGTGATTTTTGCCAGGGGCTGTACCAAACAAGCATGGTCCCTTACGTCTGGAATATAATTTGTAGACCGCAAAATCAATCATGATTTATTTTGCAGCCCTATTACAGCCCATCAACCCTTTGAAACTGAAGGAAGATATGACCCAAAAAATGAGTAGGAAATTGGTAAAAAGAGAAAATTAAAAACAAGAAAATTAGTAAAGAAAGAAAGAAAGAAAGAAAGAAAGTTATAAACAAACAAAAATGGAAATGACCCAAAAATTATAATAATTCTGTAACATACTCTTAAAATGTAACAATAATAATTATTACAAATAAAGTTTTTCCATATTTTTTTTAAATAATTTTCAAAATCTTTTTTTTTTTTTTTGCAAGTTGCTCATTGCCTTTTTCCCTATGTTTTTGAAAGAAATCACACCAGTTTGCTCAGGGCTTGGAAGCTGTACTGATGGCTCTTCTCTTGCGTGCTCCTGTGATGCCCAGGAGGCTGTAGGCCTTACAGAGTGACTTTCCTGCAAAGCCCCTTCCCCCGACTTCAGCGGGCAAGCACGCACACGCCATCCCCGTCTGCGGCACTCCTCCACCAGCTCCGCATATTTCTCCCTCTTCCTCTCACTGGCTTCCTCCATCCTCTCCTCCCAGGGCACTGTTAGCTCCAACAAGATGACCTGCTTGGATGTCACTGAGAGCAGGACGATGTCTGGTCTAAGGCTGGTTTCCACAATGTTTTCAGGGAATCTAAGTTGCTTTCCCAGGTCCACCCTTAGCTGCCAGTCCTTCGCTGTTCCCAGGAGGCCTGTTTGGGCTTTCGGTCGGGAAGGTAATTGTTCTCCGGCTCGCACGAATGAGATTTCACGCCTTGGTGGTTGCAAGCGCTTGTTCTGGTCGATGGCAGTGTTGATGGACTCAGCAACCGCCTTCAGCACCTGGTCATGGCGCCAGCGATAGCGGCCATCTCCAAGTGCTTTAGGACAGCTGCTGAGGATGTGCTCTAGAGTTCCTCTTCCTTGGCACAAGGGACATGCTGGAGTATCGACCTTGCCCCAACAGAAGAGGTTCGAAGGGCTGGGCACGACATCATAGACAGACTGAATGAGGAATTTGATGCGGTAGGATTCCGCCTTCCACAACTCAGGCCATGAGATCTTCCTATCCATGGCTTCTTCCCATCTGGTTCATGCGCCCTGTTGTCTCAATCCCACCGTCTGGCTTGCACACTGCTCCTCGACCCCAGCCCTCATTTCGCGTTGGACCAGGTCCCGCCTTTCCTTGCCCTCAAGTTTGTTGTAGTGAGTTGTTGGAATGGTTCCCAGGCCTGCACGGCCGGTCGCCACAGATCCCACAAGCTCTCTGTGACGCAGCCATGACTCTGCCTGGTCCACAGCCTCCTATGCCCTCCACTTTCTGCCAGTCCTCACCTTGATGCCAGCTTGAGATACTTTTGGGTCCTAGGATTCCCTGTACTGGAGCACCTCCCTCGCTCTGGTAACCATGAACTCCTCGGTAAGGCTGTTGATGGGGAGTGACAGCTTGTTCTTGTTGCCATATAGGGCAATGCTGCTTAGACTTCGAGGTAAGCCCAACCAACGTCGTAGGTGGCTGCTGATCCTCCTCTCAAGTCCTTCCACAGTGGAGATTGGAAATTCCTCCTCTCAAGTCCTTCCACAGTGGAGATTGGAAATTCGTATACCAGCAATGGCCACAGTATCCTAGGCAGGACACCATGCTGGTATAACCTTGAATTATATTAGAGACACCGCCTCCCCTCATGTGCACTGATGACATAAGTCATAACAGTATAGCAATAACCTCTGGTGATGTCATCCGGGTTATTTTCCTGGTTTTGACTTGGAAGCTTTAAATTTTAACAGAAAGCCTGTGTTATAAATTTGGGAAGGGGTTTCAAAGATGCAGGCATTTGATAGGCAGGGACGGTTTAACAAATCATGTTCTCAACCATGTTATGGGAACTGACATTAAAGGCATTGTAGATCCAGTGTTTTTGGATCTTGACCAATGCCAGGGACAACTGTGGCTCAGAGGTAGAGTGGTCCACTAATCAGAAGATTGGCAGTTCGATCCCCAGCCCCCCCCCCAGTCCGCATATCGAAGTATCATGCAAGATACTGAACCCCAAATCGCTTCCGATGTGTGCGTATGAATGGTTACTGAGGAGGTGGCACCATGTTCAGTAGTCTCGGCCACCAGTGTTAAAGGGCTTCGAGTGGTTGGAAGACTAGAAAAGCGCTATACAAGTGCAGGCCATTTACCATTTAAAAGTCAGGACATCTCCTCCTCTGGTGCATGAATTCTGGCCAATAAAATCATTGGAAAAACCCTTGAACTATCTATAGGATTTGAAAATGTGTGACTTTAGCACCTCCAATAGTCATATGAAAAAATCCATCAGCGACACTAAGAATGACATGTCACCTGGATTTTTACAAAATAAAACATATGATATCTGAATAATTTCTAAGAATCTACAATGAGGAAAAATAAATCTACATATAGTGGCTATAAGGCGGTGAAGACAGTGAGAAATCGAGCAGTTTGGACTTGGACTCTTTAAAATATAAGTTTCAGATGAAGTTGAGTGTGGCTGACAAAAAAAAACTTAACTCAAGGTCCACTAGCAATTTCTGGAGCCTTACACCGTATCTGACTCACTATGAGATTTGGTTGAAAGCTTCAGAAAAAGCAAGTGAGTGGACCTTGAATTAAATTAAGTTTTTTAAGTGTCAGTGGCTCAGGTAGTCCAGGTCAGGCCTCAGTGGGCATCCAGGTTATGAAGTGAGCACTTCCTCAAGTCGCTGTTTCATGTGTCAAGGCCCAATGGATCAGTGCACATCTCCAGAGGCCCCAGGGGTCACATCTCGCTCCTCTCACTACCATTCGGACACGCTGCTCTATTGCTCTTGAAGGGGGGGAAGTGATGGGGGAGGAGGAGCGGGAGTGCAGTTACATAATGGCTAATGCCCTCTGTCCATGTGCGGTGTCCGCTGGCAGATGGTGTATTGCCCAACAGTCAAGGGCAAATGGACATATGAAGCAGGGGAGGGCTGGGGGGATGGAGGGACGGAGATGGAGATGGAGATGGGAAGAGTGTTGTAGAGAAACACAGGATAAGGGCACCAGTCACCTCAACATGAAGAAGTGGATGATGAGGGAACACTAAGCTGCTGCCACTGCCTCATTTTACTGTAGTAGTAGTACTGTTTGTAGAGATGCACATCTACAACTTCATGTCAGACACTATGGTCCTGTCTAACCATTGGCCACATCACACTCCAACATGTTTAAGAATTATGTTTGAGAATGGAGATGCTGTGAATCCCAGCCACGGGTACTTGTATCCAGGTGATACTCTAAGGATTGTGGAGTGTCTTAGGTAATTTGAAAAAATAGAATTTATGATTTGATTTTAAAAAAATCAAACATGTGAAATGGCAAAAAGTAATGCAGAAATGGTTGAAATAGTCAGTGGTGAAGTAATTGATAGGAAAAAGCTAAAAGTAACAGATCAATAGTTTAAAAATTGAAAGTCAGCTAAAAGTTACCTAAAGTAACAAATAAACAGGTAAAACAATAAGCAAAACATAATGAATAGAAAATGAAATTGTCAGCTGAAAGCAAAGGACAAACAGGTGAAATAATTAGCTTAAATCAAGGGTACAATGGTTGAAATTAAATCAATGGATAAATTGTTGAAATAATTAGCTAAAAGTAAAAATAAATGGTTGAAAAGACTGACTAAAAGTAATGGATAAATGGCTGAAATAATTAGCCAAAAGTACTCAATCAACAGGTGAAATAATTGACTAAAAGTAGTAGGAAAATGGTTGAAATAACTGACTAAAAGTAACCAATAAATGGTTGAAATAATTGACTAAAAGTAATTGATAAATGGTTGAAATAATTGACTATGGATAAATGGTTGAAATACTAGACTAAAAGTAACAGAAAAATGGTTGAAATAACTGCAAAAGGAAAAGAAAAATGGACTTGAAGTAATGGTAAAATGATTGACATAATTGACAAAAGTAATGAATAAATCGTAAAATAAGTAGCTAAAAGTAATAAATAAATGGTTGAAATAATTAGCAAAACTAATACATAAATTATTTAAATAACTGACTTAAAGTAACAGACAAATAGCTGAAATAATTAGCTAATAGTAACAGAATAAATTTGCTAAATGTAACTTGATAAACAGCAAAATAATTAGCTAAAGTAATGGATAAACAGGTGAAACAATGAGCTCAAAGCAGTGAATCAATGGTTAAAAAAAGTCCATCTTCTGCCACCATAAATGGTATTAGTGCGAAGGCAAACCAACATAAACACTGACAATTCAACTGAATGAAGAAGTAGTTGACAGCTGGGAACCACTGCTTCACAGTGTTTCTCATTAGCGTCTCTCTCTCTTATCTCACACTTACGTGTCTCTATTTATATTCCTGTTGCGAGACCTGCTAAACACACCGCTCACCAAACAACATGTGTCCATTCTGATAAAACAGAAATATCACCAGCAACTCTCCAGCCCACACTAAACAGTTTGGATCTACACTCTCTTTGGTCAGCAGGCGTCTGCATGCAGACAGGACAAGATGCTTAGTGCTGGAGCTATTATGACATTTCTGTCTCAACGCTGAGCACGATGCTAACTGTTTACTCTGTGTTGTGTCAACACAAGTCCATGCTGTCGCTAGCATTTACATTATCTTGGACAAAGAATCTGTTTCGTTAGAGAGGCAAGTTTCACCCCATAACTCTGTCTCCAGCCTGCTATCTGATGGCGGTAATTTATTGCGGACTGCAGTTCAGCATGGTTCAGTTCATTGGTAAATGATGAACAAACAGTCATGGGGGACTGGAGAGGGACGGACATGTTGGGTGAGTTGTCTTAGTCCAGCCTAGCAGGGTGTTTCCACTCTGTTCATTATTTCACTGCTGTGCATCATGGAAGAAGAGGAGAATGAGACTGATGGCAGGAACTGATTGCTGCTGACGTAACAGCACTGACAGAGTGCAGCTACACATAACTGACATGAAACAGAGACTCCAGCATAGACTCAGCAGCTCATTTGGCCTTTCTCTCAATTTTTCTCTTCAGTGTCTGAGCTCGCTGCAAGAGGTCATCCTGTAGACTTAAAGCATTAATGTCAAATAGCCGTCTGGAAACCCATTACAGCGTAAAAGTACAGCAACTTTTTTCAGGTTAATCCAACTAAGTTATGTGCCACATTTAGCTCGGACTGGATGAAATTTACAGGAGGTAAAAAACCCACTAGAAGTTTATGGCGAAGTATTTCCCTGCAAAAACTCTGGTCTCTGTCTGTATTACCTTATTTACATCTTCTGTTCTCTGGACATTAATGAGCGCGTACCCCACAGCTCTCAGGTAAGGTCGGGGCTTTATAAAAACAGAGCGACCAGGTGCCAGACTGTAAGCAGCAGGCATCCAAGAGACATAATACAGCAAGACGTAACACCAAACGAGAGTGAATCTGGGGTTGGCAAGCGTATTTACAAACAGTAATTAACAGCGGCTGTGGTTCAGAGGTAGAGCAGGTCACCCATTAATAGGCTGCTCAATCCCTGGCTTCTCCAGTCCACATGTTGAAGTGTCCTTGAGCAAGATACTGAACCTCATATTGCTCCCGACGGCTGTTCAATCATGTATAGTATATCTGTAAAATGGTGGAACGTCTGTTAAGGCAGACCTTGATCTACCTTTCCGGCAAATTTCACTAAAATCTTTCCACACTTTTTGATGTGGCTACAAACTATCGCCACATTTCCACCAAGCACTTCGGGTATAGTATCCTTAGAACTGGAACGTAACCTGCATGGACATGAACCTAAATCCTAGATCTGTTTGCCGTTTACACCACAGACCGCACTCTTAAATGTAGAGTTGTTAGTGCATAGTAATAGTGGTGCCACTGCTCTGTCCAGCTCTTGCTGTATTTCGCCTTCATGGGCAATTCAAAGGATTGTCTTCACCTTTTTCATCAGGTTTGCACGCTGACATTTTCAGAACAAAAAATGATAGGCTGAAGTGTTTACATTCTCTGTCGCAATCGATGGAATATTTAAAAATGATGGGTTTGTGCAATAGTCCCTTTTAGAACAAGAGTAAGGGTTCTCTCTTGACCAATCAACGGACTGCAGTGTTTCCAGCTCCACCTTTTAGTATCTGATCAGTATGCGAGGTACCTCCTCAACAGAGGGTAACAAAAACACTCAACTGAATAAAACACTTCTGTCGGTACCATCCATAACTTTTGACAATAGAAAGTAGAGATGCACGTTATTGGATTTCTTGCCGATATCCGATATGATGATAGGCAACAACAACTCATTTGACTGATAACTGATACTAATATCCACTTTTTTCCCCACCTAACTTTAGTGATCGCCAAGTCTATTCTGTAGTGGAATTAACATCATATTATGCACGTATACTCTGATCGTGACTGCCCATCAGCGGATGGGGACGTGAAACGCAATGTACGTAATATTCGTGCAATGTGAAAAATAAGAAAAAGCATGTTGGCTGATTCTGTGTTTATTTTAAAGCTGATATTGGCTGATATCAATGACATACCAATATTATCAGCATGTTGGACGATTCCAATACTTAATTTCAAAGCCGAAATCGGACGATACCAATGACCGTTGTTCTAATGCGTAATGAACTGAACTAAACCAGACTGCTTGGTGGGAACAAGACTTAACAGAAAAGCACAGGCAACAATATAACCTTCTTTGCAGAGACGCTAAACTTTGAAAATAGCACCTAACTAAACAAAGTTTATCACAGGAAAGCAGAAAGAATGAAATAATAAAAGGCGAAATAATGAAGAATGAAACACAACGAAGATGTAAAAATAGAAAACATGATCAAAAGAAAAAGGAACTTTGGAAAATGAAATTAGATTTTAAAAAATGCATAGAGAAACAACACAAGGTTAAAAGTTGGCAAGATCAAAAGGCAATTAGATAAAAGCAAGTCTATGAGAGGAGTGTGTTTTGAGAAGTGGATTTAAAAGATGGTACTGAATTAGCAAGTCTGAGTTCTTTAGGCAGTCTGCAGATCTGAGGCCGCTGACTGAAAAATGCAATCACTGTTTAAGGGTCTCAAGTTAAAATCCAATGTCAGTGATGTTTGTGTGATAAAAAATGTAAATATAATATTTAAAAGTTCAGTTTCAATATGTCCAGGTGACTGTGGATAATCACTGTCCACGATTTTTAGTTAAGGGGTAAAAGTTATTAGAAAAAGGGGTCATTGTTTTCTGAAAAGAGATGTTTCTGTTGAATTCTGAATCACTGTATCTTTCACACACACAACAAAGACCCGTTATGTGTTCATATGTATCCACTGTGTACAGTGTAGATGGATGTTTTCCCCCAGATCCATTGATAATGCATCCATTCGCTGCAGCATTAACCATTCTCATGAATCTGACACATACATACAGTAGCTTCATTACTTTTTCAGTACCACCACAGCCCCTCCCACAGGAGTGTTGGTCTGCTATAAACTCAGCATCATCATGGATGCTCACTGATATCATGACCTAGAAAGTAACGCAAGATTATTATCTTCTCAACATGACGCACAGCCAAGCCTCAAGAGCCAGAAAACAAACAGAATAAAGCTACACGTTAAGGCCAAAACAGTATATGATTGAATAAGAGGGACGTAAACCTGATCAGTCTTTGTTTTAAACATTGGCCAGAGGCTTCGGCTAAACAACAAAGCTCAACCAATCACTCTGATGTGCATGTGTGTGTCTGCACGCATGTGTATGAGTGATAGATAGCATGAGACTTCTCCACATCACGCAGGATCTAAGGAAGCTAACAAGACGCAGAGCACCGCTGACACCGTGGCCCTATAAAGCAGGAGCCTGCAGACACCAGGAGCTTTGATCAGCCGGCGTACGGAGACGTCAGACAGGACGAGGCCCAGCGAGCTGCAGCTGTGAATATCGAACCGATAGAACAGATGCTGTTCCCATCAAAGTGTGTTTGAATCAAATGAGCGAAGCCTCGTATCAAATTGGATAACCTTATTCACATTGTTGTAGAGGACAAGCACTGTAGATTAAAGCTCTTTATGGAGTCTCCTTATGGCGCCGTGCCATGCTCCAGATAGAGGGACCACCTGGGTGCTCGTAAGGTAATCCTGTAGCTACCTGTGATGTAAAGTGATCTAAAAATAGACTGTAGTAAGACCACTCAATAAAAACTAGCAAGCTGTGCTATTTACTCAGATATGTTTGAGTTTAAAGGGTTAGTTCACCCAAATGACAAAAACAAAGCAAATAGATTAAGATTTAAAGATTTATTTTTGAGATGCCCATGGACGATTTCTGCATGCTCACCACTCACAACATTGAGAATCTAAATTTAAAAATATCAACAGCAGCATCTCTTCCCGGAGAAAATGTCCCTGTAACTCAGGATAATCCACAGAACACACAGTCCACAGTTTCACAGGGATTATATCTTTGGTCTAAGGTTGTTCTAATCACAACTGTTTACAGCCCAGTCTGTGGATCACTCAGAGTAACCAGGACACTGTTTCAAAAGAAGTGACGCTGCTGGATATAACTAAATATAGTCTGGAAAATAAACATCCTTGCTGTCTTTCCGAGAGTCAGGTGAGAACACTGACACCACTGTTATGTCTGTGCACTCAGTTTGAAGCTAAGATCAGAAACAGATTATTTTATCTTTGCATAAAGACTGCAAGAAGTGGGAAACAGCTGGCGTGGAAGTAATTCTTAATGCATGCAACTCCCATAAAAACACAACTTTTAATTGTATTTTTGATAGATACAGTGTGCTAATTAGTGACCTTTAAAGGTGCAAGTGTGCATTTTTTTTTTTTAACTTTGCACGGAGCCACCTATTACCTCTTTTCAACAGTCATGGGCTGGCTTGGTTTGGTTTTGGCTGTCAGCCCAGCACAGCAGGGATTTGCATTTCCATTACAACAGGGCTACCGTCTTGAAGGTGTGTCTAAAACTGATGATGGCTTGTCTTGAGTGATGACGTTTAATAGCAGAGTGCTGATCCACAGCTAAAGTCCCCTGTTATTTTTGCTGTATATGTTTTTCCACAGCAGGGCAGGTAAAAGAAGTTCACCTGTTGGAGGTGAGCGGTTTGCAGAGATGCAGTAAGAGCCTGTTGTCTGCAGCTCTTCATCAACATCTCACTGTGGCTGTTTCTGCTCTTACTCTTCCTCCCGGCCGTATCATTAGACTTGCCTTTATTAAAGAAAAGCTGCTAACAAAGCTCTGCTAATGCAGTGATAAACACATTTCATTTCCTATAGATTCTTCACAATAAAAATCCCTCATTATTTTGTTACATATAAACTTTTATTGTGAAGCACCAAAATACGGAAATGTTGAGTTTTCGAGCAGCAGCTTCACACAACCTCTAATACTGCGGATAGCGAACATGAAACAGTAAAATAAAGCAGATATCTAAAGTAAAAACAGGACGCAGGAGAGAAACTAAACGTCAAACCATAGAGATTCAGTGAGAAGCTACAAAAGTACTGAAAGCTGAACACACAGAGACTTTGAGAACGTCTTTCTCTCTGGTCTCCTGCAGACAGAGGTGAGTAGGGTCTTGCAACATACACGCTTACTTGGGGGGCAGAACGGGGGTCGTCGAGGGGTTGGCTGCAGTCGGCGAAACACCACCGCTTCCCGCTTAGGGGCGGGCGGCCCGGCTTTTGGACCTACTCTAAAGGAGATCCATCCCGGGCATAGCTTGGTGTGGCACAGCGCATCTAAACTGACAATGGAAACACAAATTGGCTCGGCACAGCCCAAAGTGACAATAGAAAAAGGGTGTAACTGATTCCCCTTGCTTCGCCTTTATGCTAAGCTAAACTGTTTGTCTCACATGCCTTCATGGTGAACGATGAGACCACAACAGGGAAAATACTTGATGATGTAAAGTCATAGGGGGCCACGTTCACAACGACTATATCAAAACATCCGTTTATAAACTTGATCTGCATCCAGAAACATCCAGCAGTAAACATCCTGTCAAATAACTCAGGACACCAAAAACTAGCCAGATCCTTACCTTCTCTTGGTATTGCCGTCTGGATGAGTCCAGAGATTGGATGAGTGCGGTTGCGTGGCCGATGAACATGGCGTAGCAGGTGGCTCCGACGATCATACTCAGCATGGTCAGCCAGATGTCTGACATGCTCTCCGGAGCTTGTCTTCCATATCCAATGCACAGCATGTGGCTCATGGCCTTAAAGAGGGCGAAGGAGTAGAGCTCGCTCCATGTGTCGTTCTGTAGGAAGAGACGGAGGGAGAGCAAAGAGACAAGAGAGAAAAAGAAATTAGGGAAAGAGGAAAAGTTATTCTGCCCTCCTAGAATGGGAGTTTTATAGTTTCCTTCACGCTACAATGATTCTGACCTGATGACCTGAGCCGGTCGTCTCTGCCAAAGGTAGACTGTTAAGGCGCACAGCAGTGAAATTTATACAAGTTAGAGGGTGACAGAGGCGGTGGTACAGAGTGAATTAAAGTATAAGCAGTCTAAAGGGTGAGACACTCCCTGTGAAGTGAATGAATCTGTGTCTGGTGATTGTTTCAGGTTTGGTGGAGAGCTTTATCATCATCACTGAGCTGCCTCGCCCCGTCTTGGACAGAGCAGAAGGAGAAGAAGCAAAAAAATAAAAAAGCAAGTGTTAATGAGGAGCCTGTACATCTGCCTGCTCCAGTCTGCCTTTGATTGGTGCTCACACACTCAGTCAAACCTAATCCTCCTGTGTTAGATTCATTAGACGGCCCTCCACAGGCACAGCTGAACCTCACATCCTCCTCTCAAACAGCTGTCCGGGGTTCACCGCTGTATGTGTGTTTCCTCGCAAACTCCTCCTATCCCTCTCCAGGACAAGTGTTGTCCTCAATCGCTGATTGACTGCTTGGATTCGTATCTGATTTTTGTTTTTCCAGGAGCATTTGCATTTCATTTGAGATTCAAATTCGGCTGGTTTTGCAGGAGGTGAAAGAGGACGAACTGGCAGATGAAAAGAAGTGTTTAGAAAGGTGATTTGAGCAACAGCAAAGGAAGAAGATGGGATTTTAGAGGCACTTAGCCTCAGGCAGGGGGCCCTGGTGGCTGACTGTGAGCCCCAAGCGTGGCTCAAAGTTTCATATCTGTTTTGAGCTGTCAGCTGGATCAGTGGCTTGGATTAGTTTGAGGAGATAAAAACCGGGCCAAGTAATCTTAGATAAAAGACAGAGAAACACACGACAAAAGTTTGAAGCCTTTAAGATTATAAGCACCATCATCACATCTCCAGCTTTGTTGTTATTTCTATATGACGCAGCCTTGCAGCTGCAGTCCTTGTCTCACTGTCATCCTCGAGCCTAAAGCCCATTACAACAAGAAATATTGCAGACGAACCCTAACAGAACATTTAAAACAATTTTAGGCTGAGCGTCATCCCCGCTGCCCCCCGGGTGGTGAACAGACCCGCAGCTGAATCCCTTCAGTCAGCCATCAGCATGCTGGCCACATCGCAGCAGGAGAAGGAGGACCTCACCCAGAGCCCAGGCACAGAAATAAACACCTTCTTACACATGGCTGCACCTGTCTGTCTCACTCTCACAGACACACACACATTAGGATACAGTATTTCAGTAGACAGAGCACAAGAGAATGCCTTACATGTCACTGGGGTGAATCCATAAACATACTGAACAATACATTGTACAAAAGAAACTAAATGCTAAACAATAAAAATGGACTGCTGAGTAGATCTATACTTATCTACTACTCTCACATACTGCTGCAGCATCTATAAGACCACATTACTGTAAACGCACCCGAGTCCTGCAAGTGGATTTTTAATCATCTTGGTACAGAAACAAGAGGTAACAGTATAGCTCATAATGGGCCGAGGGTGCATTGCTCTCAGTCTGTGTGTGTGGTGACTGTTAGTAAAAGCCCATGGGCATAAATCAGCTCGTCTCTCCTCTGTTCCCAGAAATGTTTTTGTCGATGTAGAGGCATACATTCCAGGTAAGTCTCCTGTTTCTGATCTGATTTCCATAAAAATGCACAACACAACTGTAAACCTGGATTCAGCAGAACTGATACTCCGAGCTTAGCTACTGAAACAAATGGATGCATTTGTATCATATGAATGTTTATATATGCTGCAGTTAAGGTCAGTAGACTGGTTACATGTAGGCCTGCTTTAAAGAATAGTGCATTGCATTCTTGTCAGGAGTTAAGATGAGAGGATCAATACCACTGTCATATCTGTGTGGTAAATATGAAGCTACAGCTAATTAGCCTACCTCAGCAAAAAGACTGGAAATGGGGATACAGCTAGCCTGGCTCTGTCCTGAGGAAACAAAATCTACTGACCAGCATCTCTAAAGGCCCAAACACACTGAAAGCATCTGATACTCGTGCTTTGAGGTACACGTATTGTTTAAAATGGCCGAACACGCACCATCAGCTTTATGAGGCGCCTCAAATAAATTGCTTTGACACCCCTACTGTGACCTTTTATGAGTGTCAAAAAGCCTGGATTTGTTTTGCAGGTTTTGTTTTCTGATTTATATATTTCAAATTTGAGCATAGCGTTAGTTCAGGCAGGACACGATGTCAACCTCAGCTCACATCCCAGCTACATCAGCTGATCTCAAACAGCCCAATCAACTGATGGAGCAGCTGATTGATGGAAGGGAGTCAGGTGATAGATCACATGATTCCTGTCAATGCAGCCAATTGGTAAATCTCATTCAGGGCGCCCTATTTAAACTGCTCTGGCCTGCCTACTGTTGCTGCTTCCTCTGCAAGCTGCTTTGCGCCCTGCCTCCACCCCAGCTCCTCCTTTTCATGCTGTGTCTGACTTATCAATGTTCTGTTTGTCATTGATGCTGCTCTGTTCTGTTCCCAAGGGGTCTTTGCTGCTGCTCTCCCTGCCTTAGACTTTCCATGTAAGAGCATGGAAGGGCAGGGAGGTGTACTCTCTCTGCCTCAGGCTTTCCCTGTTTGCACATGGAAGGGCAGAGAGTTGTACTCTCTTCGCCTTAGGCTCTCTGCGTAGGCCTAGGAAAGGCAGAGAGGCCCCAGAACAGAGTCACACCGCCAAATATAATACCGTAAATGGAAATAAAGCTTTCTTTGACTAAAGTGGTCCTGACTGAACTAAATTAAATTGGCTGAATAAATTGGTCCCTCTCACCCCTTAAAGATGCAAAATGGTTTAGCCTGCCCCTACACCAGGATTCTTCTCTAAACACAGCTAGATTTGAGTGAGTGACTGCTTATGCTGCTGAAGCACCAATGCACACTGCCACGTCTATACCCCAAGAAAGGGAAATCAGGGTTCCAAAAAAAAGAAAGAAGAAAGAAAGAGAGAAAGGGAAAGGAGGCAAACTGACTTTGTAAAAAAAAAAAAAAAAATCAGCTAAAAGGTGCATGAGACATGGTGCATGACCCAGAGAAGAAGGATGGGGGGCCCACAGAGACTGCTTATAGTGCGCACAATGTGGTGCTATGCCCCCAGTGTGGTGCTATTTCTTAATTAGAAATGTATAAAACATTTAAAGGGTTATCTGTAAAGCATACAAACTTGTGCCTGCCTACAAACTTTTCCCAAAGCACTGCTGGTTATGTATTGTTAAACAACTGAAATGTCAGCATTACGGCCCAAACGCCCTCAAAGTGATAATTGATGTACCTCATTTGACATTTAATCCTTGTCAGTACGTTCAAAAAGGACAAGTCATTGTCTTAAGGGGTTTGTGTCTTCTTCGCTGGTCACCTGGCAGCTACCCAGGGTAGCTATCTCTTCCTGTTTCCAGTTTTTATGCTAAGCTAAGCTAACCAGCTGGTGGCTGAAGCTTCATATTAAGTGGGCGAATGGTATCAATCTTCTCATTTACTCTAAGAAAGAAGACAAGACAAAGAAGGCAAAATAAACGTGTATTCCTTTACAAGTGAGTGCTTTAGCAGAGAAACCTTTAGAGACAGAGACAACACACATGGAGCAGCTGTAACCGGTCCATATGTGTTTACGTTTGAGATAATAGCTGATTAAAACTGACAGTGTACAGCTGTCTCTTACTATCAAAAATTACAGCCTTCATATTAACACAATAAACTAATTGTACAGAGATACCACTCTGTGAGGGGCGGGGGGGGGGAACAAAGAGGAAACAAATGAAATTAACTCTGGTGTTCATTTTATTTGCTCTCAGTCCTCACTGAGCAGCGTGGATTGTGGCTAATTCTACATAATGCATTTAGGGAGGAACCCAGGGACATCTATGATGCATGATGGAGTAAGTATAGAATAGTGAGTGTACGTGCATGGTGGCATGTCCGTCTGGGTTTACATGCTGTTTGGGACTCTGTGTTTGGATGTGTGTGTGTGTGTGTGTGTGTGTGTGTGTGTGTGTGTGTGTGTGTGTGTGTGTGTGTGTGTGTGTGTGTTAGATTTGTGCCAGTCATGCTGCCAAGCACCTCCTTGACAGTGTGCAGTCTCTCTGACACTCCAAAACTGACACGGGGAGTTTGTTTGCTTGAAAGGACTGACATTTAGATGACACTGACATTTAGAATTTTAATATGTAAACTGCCATAAAAGAGCTTGTTAGCACTGTTAAGATTCATTATTTAGAAGCAGTGGGTTCGAGTTTGTATTCATTATTTAAAACCAAACGAGTGTGGAAAGTTGCAAGACGGGGTGGCGTCTGCTGGAAGTACTTGACAATATGAATGAAGAACGCTGACATTAAGGGCAGAAATATTACTCTTGATTGGAATACTCATGCATAAACTTAGATAGGAGTGTGTGTTAATGTGGAAATAACAGACTAATCAGCAGAATTTCAGCGCATCACGGTGGCTGTGTTTGCAAAGGTAACTGCAACATCACCAGTTTGAATTCAGAGCTCGCACAGGAACATTTTCTGTCTCTGAATATAACAAGCAGCCTATTAAAAGGTCTTGGTTGACCAAATGCAGCATTTGTATGTTTGCTGAAAGACGGGCTGACTTAACAATAAGTGGCAGCTATAATGTATTTTCTACAGAGCGAGTTACTGCACCACAAAATGAGAACACAGAGGCTCATGCACACCTTCAAAAACTTGCAGATGTGTAGGAAGACACTTTCCACAGATAAAGAAATAGTGAATTCTGTTTCAGCAATAAACTTTATTAGATAAACAATGTTTCAATCATCAGACCTTCATCAGGTTGAGTAAAACAACAAAGAAAATAGAAAAATTCTTCTTTTACTGACGTATTTTATGTTGTAGATAGGGTCCCGATCTGATCCTCGGGTATCGGCACTGATCACGTTATTTTTACAAAATCGGAATCGGTAATAAAAGATTGGAGGAATCAAAACAACAAAAATTGTTGTTGCCTCCGCTTTCCAATGTATTGTAACCGAGCGTCCTGGGACCGCCTAACTGAGTGCAGCTAATGAGCAATAAACGGACAGGAGTTGAGACAACAGGTTCAGCGGCCACCGTTCTCTCTTTATTCCGAGCAACATAGCCACACCTAACAGCGGAACCTCGCCTACCACAGCCCTACGGCAACTCTGGAGGGACAATTTGTTTACAATTCAGAATTTGTTTACATTTTGTGCTGCTGAACCACCGATAAGCTTTTTGGATACTATTCAAATAAAAAACAAACCTTATGGGACAACTTGGATGCATTCTTTTTTTTCTTTCTTAATGCTTTGCAAAGTATCGGATCGGACTCGGTTTCAAATTAAAGGACTTGGTATTGGATCGGATGCAAAAAAAATGTGATCGGGACATCCCTAGTTGTAGACAAAATGTTTAAGTCCCTCAAGCTTATGTTAACCACAAACCTTTTTTCAGGCGTCAAAAAACCTGCTGACTCCAAAACGAGGTAACCAGCAGTGCTTAAAGTCTTACTCATTACTGGTATTCAGGACTATGAAAGTTGCTCAGTGGTGTTTGAATTCTCGGGTTTAAAATGACCCGTATCTTCTGTATCATTGCGCCCATAGAGCAGGCACACTAGAGACTTTGTCGGCCAATCAGCTAACTCCTGCCGGCCGAGCCAGCTACTTCCGGTTTAGCCTTGTGCTAACTTGAATGGGTATAAAAATGACTCTAGAATTTCAAAATGTTAAAAGACCAAATGGATCAAATCCCGATAGTGAAACAGGTCATGTTACTGGGGTTGTGACGCTCAAAATAAACAGCATCCATTGATTTACAGATGTCTCTTTCCTAATGTAAGTCTATGGAAAATGTCTTTGTGGGCCCAATGTTATTACGGTGCTGATCCAGAAGTTGTAGTTACACAGCTTGGCCACTATGTCAATGGGCTTCAGAGTCTGGCACACTTTCTGCGGGCCTGGTCTTGGCCTTGGATGAACAGTGCACAAGCCACACTACATAAAATATAAAATATGTTGTGCTGTAAAAGCTGATTTGAGTCTTTATCTCTGGCTCATTTGTGGAAGTCTTTCTCAGCTGACTCCTGTGTATCTTAAATTCTGACTTCATCAGACGTGAAACGGATGCTTGTAAGTCACGTGGCAGGATTTTAATTGATTTGCGAGAGGAATTGGACTCGGCGGATCATAGCTTTGCTGCTCAATAAGCTGTTATTATTGAGTTTGAGTTCATTAGCTTGAATTGGTTTTTCATCTTTGACAGATATCGAGAGGAAGAAGTTAAACATCATGTGCTTGATGAACAACGTCCACATAAAGTACTAGATGAGATGAAAGGGTCTGGACTTGTTGATTAAACTAACTATATTTCATATCTTTTGTAAAGTTACAGTGGAGACTCAGCAATCACATTATTTATACATCACTGAACTGTTACATAAAAAGATTACAGCAGCTAAAGGGAGGCTAGTGTGTATTATTTGGGAGAACAGGAGAGGGGCGAGTTTTCTCTCCCCAGATTTATGTTTTCAGCTCTTCCTTTTATAATCTATTGTACTTTTTTAAATATTAACTTCTCCCCTCTGACAACACAAAATACAGATTCAGCGGGATTTATTGCTTCGTAAATCATCGTTATATATATATATATATATATATATATGAACACATATGTACAGTATGTAAACATTTTGAGAAGGCTATATTTTCCCAGCTTGACATCTGTAGGTTTTTTTTTTTTCATCCTCCTCCCTGAGGTATTCAACGTCGGCAGAAGTGCGATGGAGAATACCACAGCTGTCATTCCTCTGCTTTCAGCAAACCAGAAAATTTGCAGAGAAGGTGTGCAGAGGAATGAAAAATACAGGTGCATTTGGAGGGAATCATTTGCAGAGGAGGAGAAGGTTCAGTCAGGCCTTCAGATCCTGTGAAGGACCCACCTTGGTAGGCTGTGTCTTTCACAGTATCCAGCCTCTGAATTGAGACACAGCTGTAGATTTCAGACCGCTGTTGGTGTGCAACCATGTGCATCCGGAGAATGTGTCTAGTTGATGATGCAAGCTGTGGCCATATGACTCAAGCCCAAAGCATCTGTGCTGTTATGGTCATGACAAGTAAGAGGCAGACCCTTGTTGTAGTAACGATAATAAGATACAGAGGAATAATTCTATAATGCTTAAACTTAATAACATTTGGAAGAGCCAAGTGCTTTTTTAGCCGCTGCAGCGTGGCTCTATAAACTGAGATATTAGTCAGTCCACTCCTTCGGTCCCGAGGGAAATATCTAAACAACCACTGGATGGATCACCATTTGTCCGTGATAACAAAATGTCTGTTAAGCTAATGAGATTCTCATTAGCCTCAGTTTTTAACATTAGTGCTAATAAGCAAATGTTAGCCTGTTTGATCAGCTGTAGTATCACACGGCACCCCGCAGTCTGTCCTTTGCAGCAGGGGGCTGTGGGCTGGAATTGAGCCTGCAGCCGCTGCGACAAGGACACTGCCTTTGTACATGGGACACCAGCTCTACCCACTGAGCTACTGGGGGCCCAGTAAATTACAAATTAAAATAGAGGTATATAGTGTCTTTTTACAGAAACTCCAGCATCTGACAGAACAGAGCTGCCAAACATGCCGAGCCACATCTGTTTATTTATATCATCACATAACTAATTAAAAACAAACTAATCAAGGAAAATGACCACATGGACAAACACCAACGTGAAGAAAACCCGTCCAAAGTGATAGAAATCACCTTCCTTGGAGAAGAATTTATTTGACGAGAATTTGGGGGTGGGGTTTATGACACTGCAAACAGCTGCCGGGGGGGCGATCGCATAGATGTATAAAGAGAACTGGATACAGAGATGGAGGATGGGCTTGGTTTATTCCTGTGAAAGTTGCTCAGTGGTGCATGAAGCCAAAAAACTTTCAACTGCAACGAATAAATTACCCGGACGATTGGCACTGACTGACATTGTGTGGCCCACAGAGAGCAGGCACACTAGAAACTTCTTCTGACAGAGCTAGCTACTTCCACTTTCGCCGACCGCTAACTAGAATTGGGATAAACTGATTAAATTGTGCAGCTCTTCTAGACTTTCCAAATGTTATTGGACCCAAATTGATCAAATTCTGGTAGTGAAACAAGTCATTTTGCAAAGGTTGTGATGATAAAACCAAAAATCATCCACCTATTTACAAACATCTCTTTCGCCATGTAAGTGAACAGGAAAAATTGTTTTGGGCCACACGGCATCACATGATGGACGTAATTATGTTTGACTACCAGGATGTAACGATCCATCAATCTGGATATATCGATTCAATGATCAATGACCTAGATTCATCGACGCAAAGTGAAAACATCGATCCATATCATCTTTAGTATACGCTTTTATTTTGAAAGTCTGTGTCACCATCAAACAACGGCAGGCAGACGGCAAGCAGCCAAGAAGACAGTGTGGATAGCGTTATTTACTCTGTGATAAATCAGCAGTGTCAAAATATTTTCAATTTCAGAGAAAATAGAGATCAACAGACAGAGCACATGTTGTATGTAAAACAATTTGTTATGAGATAGAACAGGACGTAACATTACCTGCCTGGACGGCATCTCACTCTGCTAACTTCTCACTACAGTAACATTAGCTGCTCTGTTTTAACAACGTTCAGCTGAAAAAACGTGCATGCAGGCTGAAATTTTAACGTGCTTAGACTTTGTAATATCAGCAAATATCGTATTGTTGTCCAAAGAATCAATATAATATCGTATTGCGATGAAACTGGTGATTTACACCCCTATTGACTACTACGAAAATTAACCTCAAAGCCCGGCACGCTTCCTGGGGCCTGGGCGATTGTATTAGTTTGACTTTAGCCTACCTCTGGAGCTGATGTGGTCCATCTTTACAGTCTATGATATAGCCTCAGAGAACTGCTATGGTGGCTGTAGATATTTTCTTATTAACGAGTGAAACGATTGATACATTTCTCATCTTAAAGTGATTATATGTGACAGGTTCAAAGTGATAAGCTGTCCTGAACCTGAACTCACTGAATTCATCACTGCTCAGCTAAACATGACAACTTTTCTTCTAAAAAATGGGGTTGGTCTCACGGGGGGAACTTGCCCCACAAACACTGCAGTGCCAACCAGGCTGGGCAGTATTATTTATTTATTATTTATTTATTTAAATCTAGCTGAGGCTTGACCCAGCAAAACACAAAATATCTCAGATTGGAGCCAATAACGCTCTTTAAATGAGTCAGTTATAACCTATGGCAAATAAAACTACTTTACCTGATGGTTTCATGTTTCTAGAGACCTGCACATCTCAAACACCCCGAGAGGAGCTGTGTAAGTTAAGAATTCAATCACTCTCTTGTGTTGCCTATGTTCTAAATCACACACATTACTGTACCTCCCACTTTAAATGCTGTTCTCTGCAAAATGTATTTAAGAAATGGACGTTGTGTCACTGACATCTGTTACACTTTATAGGAGATAAACCAAATTAGTACTGAGAGAAGCTGTTGGATCATAACAAGCAGTTGTCACTCAACTCACACACACACTGACACCTCCACACACACACACACACACACCTCACACAGTAACTGTCCATTATTCTTATGCGCGCTGACAGGCCTGCCTGCCAGTCAGATCACTTCAGTAATTGAATGAATGGGGGATATCCTTATTAACTTTCACAGCTGGAGGGTTTCTTGAAGTGCATCTGTGTGTGTGTGTGTGTGTGTGTGTGTGTGTGTGTGTGTGTGTGTGTGTGTGTGTGTGTGTGTGTGTGTGTGCATACAGAGCACATGCATAGACAATAAAGCCACACAAATTGGGGAACTATTGCAACTCTTCCTCTACAGTAAAAATGTCTCTCAGCAGCCTAAATATTGAACACAGAAACACTGCTCAGACTGAAGCAGGACAGGAAGACAGAGGCTTTATTCTAATGTCATTGATCCCAGAGCCAACCAGGCGGAGGCAGATGGGACAAACCCACCTGACATCCATGTAACAGAACGCTACTTAAATAACGGACTGTAATGACTTTGGTATCTTGTGATCAGTATGCTGTGAGGCTTATAATAAACTCCAGTCTGCTGCGTGCGTATCTTTTACAAATGACAGATATTGTTTTTTAATGCTTTGAGGCAGAGCTGAAGACATTAAAGGAAGGAAGAGTCGGAAGGAGGCTATTTTGATTATCATGCAGGTATTAGAGTGCCTTCAGGAGTTAATGAATCACGTATTGTTTCTGTCTGTCTGTTTATAGCCTAAGTGCACAGATGATGCAAAAAGGAATAGCAGGGTGGAGTCCGGTAAACGTCCAGCGCGGGCAGGCAGCCAGCCTGAAGTGAGGATCATTTAACGCTGTGTCTCTCATTTAAAGCCACTCTGAAGAGGATCTCTGACCTTGATTACCCCGAGATGGAGAGCAACAGAGCACACCAGGCGGCCACGCCCACATGGGTGCTTGCTGGCATTGTGGCATCTCGCTCGGATTGTGGCACACGGGCGTAAACAAGGCGCATCACTCTGAGGCATTGAAGAGAAAACTGAATGTAAACACGGTGAGATATATTTCTCCGCATTCATTCCCTTTGGTGGTAATAAACATAATGCACAAAATGTCTTTGTGCCATATAGGAGCTGCCTGAGATTGGAAAACATTAACACAAAATGAAGCTTTGAATTGGGACTTTAATGCCTATAAGGCTATCAACACATTTTTATTTGCAACTAAAAGCTGAGGAAACAACTCCAGATGCCGAGGGAGCAGCAGGCGTGTCTGAGCACTATGGGCAGGATACAAGTGGAGGCTAGTAACATCCGAGCTGTTGTTAGTTTTATATCTCAGTCAAACTCTGTCAAAGTCTACGATACTTTTAACGTTAATGAGTGAAAAGTGACATATAAAGTTGGCACACAGAGGCAAGGCGTCTTGTGTGTGTGTGTGAAAATGGTCAGAGCAAGGAAAAAAAGATGGCCAGAGATGAAACGAGAGGTGGAACGATGGAGAAGCAACAGTCATGCCCCCTAGGATCAATGGGTGTGAGATCCATCTGTTCCTGGAGATCACACTCACACACACACACACCAATGAACGCAAGCACACACGCCACTGTGTCATAGTACACAGTGTTTTCAGAGGAGTATTTTCGAGGGTGGGATGTCACAAATCTACGTGCCAGAATTAGAAGGTTCAGCATATGAAGCATTTCTCAGCGACAGCGGCGTCAGACAGCTCAGGAAACAGACGGCATATGACGAATGCACGAGGAAGGACTCATCCAGTCTGCTCAGCTTCCTCAGACACAACAAATATGTGATTTCACTCCAAGAGATAGTTTCAGCTGGTTAAAATCATTTGCAGCTTCTGATGCTGCAGCAATGAGCAGCAGTAGGCCAGCGACACCGTTTGGCTCTCTCACAGTGGCGGGATGGTTTATAGGGCACATGATGTTGATGTCAATCAGGAAACTGTGTCATTTCGCACTAATGCCAACTATTTCTCCTCGGCCTTAAGCAATCACTTTACTCCACATTCCTCCTGCAGTTATTACCTCTGCAGTCAATACAAACTGTCCTCTCTAACTGCCGAGCCATTTATCCTAATAGTGCCATTCTCTCTTTCTCTAGTTACTCCCACAGCATTTCAACAGTGTTCACTAATGCACAGCATATATCAGGGCTGCAACAAATGGTAATTTTCATCATTGATTACTTTACCGATATTTTTTTTACGAATGACGTATTAATCATTTGGTCAGTAAAATGTCAAAAAAAAAGTGAAAAATGCTTATCACAATTTCCCAGAACTCATAGTGACATCTTCATTTTGCGTCCTTTGTCCAACCAGTGGTCCAAAACCAAAAGCCTATCATATATTTACAACATCATACATCACTGACTGTCATAAATGGCAAAGAAAAGCAGCAGAACCCTACATTTAAGAAGCTAGAACCAGCAAATGTTCAATATTTTTACTTTAAAAATGACTGAAACTGTAAATCGCTTATCAAAATACTTGGTGATTAATTTTCTTTAGATCAACTAATCAATTATTGAACTAATTGTTGCAGCTCTAGTATACACACCCTGTTTACTGTGTGCTCACAAGCAGGATTCACAGCCTTTCATTAAGTCCATTATATGCTCGGGCGGTATCTATTTTTTCATACCTTCATACCGTCATACCTTCCTGACCTGCATCAGGATATACGGATATGACAGTGTATGTGAAAAACAAACAAACAAACAATCAAACGAACAAAAAAGTAGCCTAAAAGCTGAGCTACTAGTGATAGGAGTCATTGTCACATGTATGACATTGTCTAGCCCAGTGGTTCCCAACTGGTCCAGCCACGGGTCCAGATTTCGCCTTAGTCGTTAGTTCAAGGTCCACACAGTTTAATACATTCAACGTCATACTTGTGTTTGGCCATGTCGTCGAGTAGTTTTGCTGTCTCTGCCAATTAGCTGTCCGTTATTTACTCACTCTAAAGCAGGAAACGGCACTTCAAAATAAAAACTTGCGTTTGCGAGTCACTTGCCGTCCATTCAGAATGGACCCGTGGCCCACTTTTGGACCATGACCCACCAGCTGGGAACAACAATGCTGTGTTTTTACTGTGCAATTAGCCCACATAGACAAGTTGTTCTAGGTTTAAATACATACAGTACGGCCCATAGAATAATGAATAGATAGGAAATAAGTGGCCTTCTTTATAGATTCTTGCTCGTTGCCACGGCGGATACCGACACATCAGTGGGCTGAACGGTGATGATGTGTGGAATAAAATCACATTGCTGATAAACTGCTTTTGTAATTGGAAGACATCATCTCAAATTAGAGTTATATTTGGCAATACTCTCAAACAGGGAAAGAAGCATTTTCCTTTTTTTTTTTTACGACTCCTGTAATGTTATCCCCACCACTCACAGTCCCCATCTCTCTCAGCTCAGCTGCCTGTTCCACCGGTACAGACTGACCTCTAATGGTGCATGCTGTACACTAGGGATGCACGATATTGGATTTTTTGCCAATATCCATTACACCGTTATATAACAACTAATTTGGCTGATAACCGACTATATTGATTGATAATTCCACTTTTTCCCCACCTAATTTTAGTGATCAAGTCTCTTCTGTAGTGGAATTAACATCATATTATGCATGTATACTCTTACTGTGATGGCCCACCAGCAGATGGAGACATGAAATACAATACTTTTAAATGTATGTAATATTCATTCATTCATTGTGCAAAATAAGAAAAAGCATGTTGGCTGATTCTGAAAGTTCATTTTAAAGCCAATATCGGCGAATACCGATGATGTGCTGATATTATCGTGCATCCGTACTGTACAACACAGCATCTTTGTATCAGTTTAATTCAAAGAGGAGCATCTGTATATTTGAGGGTATGGAAAATCATAACATTGGGATTTCTAAATACCCTGGTATACTGTAATACCTTGATACCGCCCAAGCTTAGGCCATAGTCTGAGCAACAAGAACAGTCAAGGTGCAAAATGTTTAAGTCAGCTCTGAAATCTAGGCTTGAATATTCTGCATCATGAAAACCATGAATATTTAAATTAGTATTTTTGGTCTCTCCTGGCTGCACTGCCAGCAGGCATACCACAGGCAATACAGGCAACACATGTTAAACTGTATAAGGGATGTCGCTGATTATTTTAATTTGTAATTTAAAATGCTTGTTGGTTTTTTTCCTTCCTTAATGTTGAAAAAATAACTCCCTGATTAATAATTGTGAAAGCTGTGAAACGGTGATATTTCCTCCGCCAAAACCCACGATACCAGGATCTCATATAGTGACACCTCTAACATGTACGTATTAGTGAAATACAGCATACTGTATAAGTTCAAAGAAGAAGTGTGACACAGGCAGGTATTGAGCAACAGGGCAGACAGGCAGATGTGTTTCACTGCTCATATCCCCTGACTTCTCCCTGCCTCCGGCTCTGTCTGTCACCACCTCCCAGCCAGTTATCTCTGATACAGAATGACAAGTCAGACAGGGTGGAAGGGGTTAGATTAGAAAATGATAAATACATGGGCAGGGGAAAAAACATTTCCCCATGTCCTTCTGTATTTCTGTGCTTTTGCTCTGTTAAGAGTCCCATATTATGCTAATTTTTTAGGTTCATACTTTTATTTTAGGGTTCCTCTAGGACATGCTTACATGCTTTAATGCTCAAAAAATGCTTTATTTTTCTCATATTGTCTGCCTGAATATATCTGTATTAACCCTGTTTGAAACAGGTGACTGTCGCTTTAAGCCCCCCTCTTGGAAAAGCCTGGTCTGCTCTGATTGGTCAGTGTGTGCAGGTCTTCAACAGCTGCGCTCTCTCTCTGCTTACCTGCCCCGTTATTGCAGCCAGAGAATGACTGTAATGGCACTGTAGTGGCAGTTTCTACCTTTATATAGACCCTTTTATTGTTAGTAAACAGTATGATGTTTTTTGGTGGGCGGGGCTTAGCTGGAGGCAAAACAATTCTCCACAGACATTAGTTAGCGCTTGCTAGCGAGCTCTGTTGGCTTGTGTTAGACAATGGAGGAAGATGATCACTCAGTGGATGGATGATGTCACAGGAAGCTTTGTGGTTGATTACTATGTCAATCTTACAAAGGAGGACGACACTTGAACAGTTTCCACCAGTTTGTTTTGCTATCGATCTAACGTTAGCTAATATGCTAAAAAGTTAGCGTTACAGAGAAATCCAACATTCCTCTTAATACCTCCCCAGTTTCTGATGAGGTGGACATGATAACCTTTAATACACATAACTTTATTCATCCCTACAACAGGAAATACTTTCTCCCCTAACCTGATATGAAGTGTGCGCTGCACATGGGAGCATATTTGATGATTGCCTCCGTCCAGTCCTTTCATCTTATCACATTTAGGCCTAACCATTGTTGTCTTTGTTTTTTCACGGGCAGTGACGGCTGGTATGCGACAAAATTTAAGTTTTGAGCCATGACTCCTTCTATTCTGGCTCCCAGTAACACAACAAGACGACATTTTAAGACTCCTATGTAGCCTACAGCCCTGTGGTGGAGAGTCATGTTTTGCCTCCAGCTAACAAACTGATGCCATTGTGACGTCAGACCTAAAAGGGCCTATAGTATAGATGTGACATCACAACCTCCTGGAAGTCCTGACGGCTTGTTTAAAGGCAAAAGTTTGAGCATTTCAATACTTTCACAGTATTCAAATGGCACCTATTCCTGCTATGTAATAAAAAAAGACACAGAAATGTGACTTTTTTCAATATGGGGACTTGAAATTCCACTAAAATACCAAACTAGTCAGACTGAGTTGTGGAGAAATTTGTCCAAAAAGATAGAAAATCATATTGAACTTCTTCATCTGATGTAATTGTGCAGCCATAAAAAACATCTTTCCTTTAATAGTGTTGTAACGAGCAGATATATACTCTCAGTTGCCAGTTTATTAGTCCCTCCTGCCAAAAACTAATGCAGTCTGACAGCACTGCAATAAATCATTCCTTTGTTAGGTTGAAATGCTCAGTGTTCCTGGAAACAGTTTTAGAGAGATTTAATTCAACTTTATGGTCATTAGGAAGCTGTTTGTGGCACTGTTGTATTTTACTAATGTGTGATATTGATATCTGGATTTTTCTCTTGTCTTAAAGCTTCTCAGGAGGAGATTTAAAGTGAATATTAGGGTTCAAGAGGAGCAACTCTTTCTCCTGTTTGGCAAAACACTGGTTCACAAAGGGTTAAAGTTCGAAAGAAAAATGTTTTTAATAATGATGATTGTTCATTAATTGTCTGGTTAGATCATCATTTCCTGCAGCTCGAGAGTTTCACCACTTGCTCTCCGGAGAGGTTTTTTTCTTTCATGCCAGCTATAATTTTGGATACAACCTCTCCTAATGGCCTGTCTATCAGCAGATGGCCAGAAGCTACCTGCCAGCTAGGAGGAGGGAAGAACATCTGAGAGGAGAAGTAAATAGGAGAGAGAGAGAAAGACGAGAATGGCTAAAGAACAAACCACATGGCGTGCTGTATGAACCGAGCGAAAAAAAAAATGCCTCTTTTCTCATCCCTCACTCCTGCTTTCTGTACACTGGCATGTCTCCTGGGTTTAACTAGAGAGGGTTTAATTGAGGCCGGTCCTGTGTGTGTGTGTGTGTGTGTGTGTGTGTGCAGACTCAACCTTAAATAAATTCTATTTCCCCATCTGCCTGCAGATAACACACCCTCCTGCTCCACGGGGGATATGTTTCATGCTTTAGTTTTGCAGTAATTCTTCTTAGTATACTGATATTCATGTGATCGTGTGACTTACAAACACACACACAGATTGTTTAGCTTACCACCATCTTGTTGAGCGAGACCCAGCAGTCAGACGGAAAGTCCTGCAGCATGGGAACGAGGAACTGGAGACAGCCATCCCAGTGACACAGCAGCAGCATCATACCAATCAGGTTGAATATTCGCATCACAGCACTGGCCAGGTCATAGGTCATGTGGAAGATCTGTCAGGAGGAAAACAGACGGGCAGAGAGAGGGTTAGAAAACTGGAGAGGAGGAAAAGACGTGTGAGGGGAATGAGAATTGAGTTTATGTTTATACAGATGGAGGTAAAATATAACAGTATATTGTTATAGTGAGGAGAGACCTGGAAACAGCTGGTGATGTTTTGCTGTATGGTCTACAGTACATCAGGGGTCCAGATCCTGATTCATTCAGAGGTTTGGACAACCAGAAAACACCTAGTATGTTACTATTTGCATGAGAAAGTCATTAAATCAATTGACCTTTTGCTAAGCCCCGCCCCTTTGTGATGGTACGACAAGCTGTCGGAGTAAGCATGGAGCCCACACTGTAACTAACTGCACTCCCTGAAGAAATATTATCATATTTTTGGAGAAATGAAACAGTGATTCAGAGAGAAGCAGACAGAGGGGTCTACAGTGTGTGTTTGAAGGATGATATCCAGGATGTCAAACTGACTCAGCAGCAACAACAGGTTAAAAAGACAAAGATAGTTAGAAGCTAAAGCCGAACTATAGGCTACAGATCACAGTGTAAAAGTGAACCACCACATCACTGCTGATCGCCACACAAGACAATGAATATAAAGGGAAACTTTGCCGATATTGAACCAGCTGTGTGGCATCGCAGTGTGTGCAGATGAACGGTGTTTGGCTTCGCCCCCGTGCCGCTGCCAGCACCTGGACCTCAGCCGCCGGACAGGCAGGGATCTCCGGTTGAAGTCAAACAACGTTCTTCTGTGCACACTGTTATGACACACAGCTGGTTGAATATCAGCAAAGTTTCCCTGCTTCCCTTCACTGGTTCCTGTACAGCAGGGTCGGTCTTTGTTTCACTGTTAAAATCATTAGAAAGCAAAAGCAGCATGTGTATACATTCAGTAGGCTATATCTTCAGTAGCTAGCTAGCTAACCCTACACTTTTCAGGGTTTGATTTTGGTTTGGGAACAGGGAAGAAACGTATATCTCTTTCCAACCTCTCCAGGTAACGAGTATCATTAATAAACGACGTGCCCCAGGCACAACATTTAGCTCCAAATCCACAAAACCAGCCTGAAAATGAAGGAGATCTGAAACGACTGCATTAGAGTCAATGGAGCACAACTGTGTTGTTGTCGGACCCTGGTCTGAGCCGGTAAGTAGCCTCTTTCACATTACAGATAAACCTGTTGTTAATGTGTAAGTATTGATTAGTGCAGCTTTGAATGAAACAACAGCCCGGGAGGAAGAGCTGCAGGGAAGTATATGTTTTTCAGTTGTGGTGAAAACTAGTGGGTTTTTCATTGATATATAGGCACTTCATATAGTGAATAGAACAGGATATATGATGAAGTGACTAATCAGTAACAAGCCGACGCCCTGTGTGTCTTTCCTCCTCAATCTTAGTCGAATAATAGCATCAGGCAGATGGTCTACATTATAACCAGGTGGGGAAAATGAACAGGAGTCTGCGGTCTGACTTCATTCACGATGAAACCTCGTCAGTCGCTGATGAAGCTTTGATCAGCGGCGCGGTCCGGCCCCCTCTCTGCTGTTTCTTAGATTTACTCCCCTCAGGTAAGAAGGCTTATTTGTGTGGAGCTGGTGTTGTGGTGACAGCCTTGTAAACACCACTTGCTGTGGCTTTGTTGGCTACTGGCCAGGCCTTGTTACCAGTACATGTGTTTGTGCATTAGAGTGGGTTTACATCTGTGTGTGTGTGTGTGTGTGTGTGTGTGTGTGTGTGTGCGCGCACTCCTGTGAAATCCTTAGCGTAGCTGGGCCAACTGCCGGCCTTGCTAAATTGTAAGTAAAAGCATATTCCCCACAAGGGACGGAGAATTATCTTTAAAGGGAAGTAGGCCAGATGCCGCACATATGTCTGCATATTATATATACTTATGCATACTGTACAGCCCTGCTTTATGGGCCAGTTTATGGTATGTTACCGGAAACAAAGGCTCATCTCTCACTTAAGACACAGGAATCGTCCTACATGTGAACTAGGCCAGATACTGTGTGTGTAAATGTGAAGGGGCACCCCCGTTTTGAGTTTACAGTTTGGGAGCAGCCAGGTCGGGACATTTGACGACTCATCCCGTCACCTCAGAGACCTCACTGCCCTAAACCTTCAGCTCACTTGCATATCAAAACCTGCATCTCCTACAGAACCCCAGGGTGCAAACATCTCTTGTTAGTTACGGTGCCGACACAAGAGAGTCAACCGGTCTAACATATTCCTCCATCGCAAATTATGCTCCACTCGCTAATGTGCAAGATTGATTCTTGCTCATGTCGCTCTGGGCCTGTTTCTTATAGTTGGTGTGTGGTCGTGCTCACCAGATCCCATGAATTTATTTGACTTTTTCTTACATGTAATTTACATAGAAAGTTCTTTAAAGGGCAGCGCTAGTATAATTATTATCTTTATTCAAATCTGAAAATTCAAATTTTGGTTGAAGTATGCATGTTTTAGCCTCAACATGCTATTTTCCTAAGCCCCTCCAGCAACTTTTTGCCCAAGTGACGTGATGTCGGTTTCTGTATGATGTCGTCGCTACATATAAAACCATGTACTGCTGTGGATGCCATGTTAGTCCTTTTCCGAAAGTCACACAGTAACAGACAGATTAAACAGATGAGTTGGCGGTAAACTAGAAACTCACTGTGTGATGTGAGGTAAAATTCCTGTTTCTGTCAATGGAGTCTGGTGGCTTTGAAGTAGGGCTGCCCTCAAATAGCCAATCAATCATTAGTCGACTAGAAGGGTCATTAGTCTGCAAGATTTCACTGGTCACTTAGTCGCAGAAAACTTACAAACAGACAAACGTGAAACTTTATTAAGAGCTGCGCAGGAAGAGGCCATGCTCAGCAGTCAGACAGGAGTCAGGTTACAAACCAATCACAGCCGACAGATATCTTTCCCTTCTTCTGTAAATATTCAAAGTTGATCATGTTAGTGCAGGGCTACCCAGAGCTTTACATCTGTCCCACGGACGATAGGCCTGCACACTTATAAACAGCTCCTGGAAGAAGATCAACTTAGCACAAGAGTAGCACCCAGTGCCCGACCTCTCATTTCCAGGCAGTTAGGGACGGGGCGTGTGTATGGCGCCTAATTTCCAGGGCTGGTACCTGCGGTTATTCCACAGGCTAGTTAATAACATGTCGGGCAGGAAATCCAAAGTGTGGGATCATTTTGAGAAGGTGAAGGACGAACCCAAGGTGATATGTAAACTCATCTTCATTGGTCGACTACAAACATGACGTATCATCTGAAACATGGAAGTAGCTACATGCCCATTAGCCCACAGTGTCATTAACAGGCGACTCGCTCAGTGTGTGACGTGCACTTGTAGATAAAATATAGGCCTATATTAATGAAGGTTCATTAGTACGGTTTTGTATTTCTCTGTAATGTAGCACAGTGTTAACAATGTTACTGATACTATTCTTTCTCACACCTTCAACTCAAACCATTGTGTTGCCCCGCCCACAATATATCATTTGGTAATTGAATTAATATCGTAAACATGCAGGCGACTAGTCGACTAATGGCCCTAAATGACGACTATTTGTCGACTAGGAAAATTGTTAGTCGGGGGCAGCCCTTGTGCATTGCTTAGCTTTTTGTGTACCAATACTCCTGCCTGCTTCTTCGCACTGGAAGCTGACTATGGATCTATTAATAGTCAGCTATTAATCTGCAGTACAGATTGCAGTATTATATTGAATATCAATGTATCTTCATCTGGTTAAATACAGACGTAATAACACCATGTTCCACCTCCAAGCTCAGATCTTCCAAGCTAACACTTTTGTCACTCTTGGTTCTCACTGTCAGTGAACAGCATGTGGCGTGATGGGGGTGGGGGTAATATGGGGTATCAGCGCTGTAACCAGCGTAACCACTTTGTGATAATGGTTGTGTGGGATTTCAATTTGAAAAACACAGAAAAGAACACAGATGGACCCGCCCCTTAAATGCTCATAACCCTTTTCCTAGCTGTCTAAACATATCTTTAGCTTCATACATTCAGCATCAAGGTGTCTCTGCTTGGTGGATTACATGCTATTTGACTATCTATCAAATATATGTTGAGTTTCTTCTTTGTTCTCCACTTTTCAGCATATTTTAAGTTCCCCTTTCCCCTTGTAAATTAGCTCCAGACAAAATGCCAAAGACACTACTTTCTCTCCTATAGCAGCTAATGGCCTTCGCTAATGTGGAGGAGAAAGGGAAACACACTGTGAGGCCCTGCCCTGTGATTAGGAAGCATTCCCATCATGATTAATGAGGCTCCAGGACTAATGTTCCCCCCCGACACCCGAACAGCACCTGGCCATGTGTCACTGTCAGACCACAATCTGGGTCAAAGCACATTACTGTGACCACAACTCACAGCCTGAAAAACACAGATAAAGTGCTTTCCTGCTCCCGTCTGCTGCACATTGTCAAACACACGGCGATCCGGTCGGTTCCGATGACAACATTTAGAGAAAACTATTGAAGCTGATGAATATTACTCCCACGACCAATCTCCACTCTCATGCACACACAGACGATCCAACCCGTTCACCGTCATTGTCTAGCTTATGAAAAAGGTATCCTCCGGGGCATGCCAGCAAGTGGAGAGCCTTGATACGAGCTTCCTGCTACAGGAAATTGCTCTGGTTATTGGTTATTCCCGACAACCCTTATCTCTACCTTTGTGTTGGCCGCACACAAACACACGCAGCAGTCTATTCAAAGCTCACGTAGAAAACACACAACTTGTTCTTTCCTTTTATTAATTATGAGAACGGCTGTTGACTCGGTTGGCCTGCAGCTGAGCTGAACGGGGGAAATCATCTTCTAGGAAACCCCGCCGCAGCAAGCTGAGCTAAGCTGAGCCGAGCTGAGCTGGACAGAGACGCAGCCAGCCACGTTTGGATCAAGCTGAGTGGAGCAGAGCTCGGGATGAACTAAGCTGATCAGGGGGCAGGGCTGAGCCGAAAGCAAAGGAGCATTCAGTTGTGAGTGTTTGAATCAGTAATTAGGGTTCTCATGGAGCTCAAATTACCACTCGGTAATCAGAAGAGCAGTGGTTATTTTCAGAGTGAGGGAACACACACTTTTGATTCACGGATGCTCGTCAGGGGTCCTCAGTTTGCATACGCAAGCACATCACAGGTCAGGCTTAATTGTGATTCTGTGGCGTATATGATGGATGATAATGCATCTATCTATTGACAAACTGGTGTGTATGTGTTCAGAAAGTGTGTGTAGTTGCGATGCCACATTAAAATAATTATAGAAATGGAGGCAAAAAAAGGTAGCTTTGTTATGAGAGCAAAAAAAAAGCAATTAGTGTTTCCCGTGGTTGAGTTCATTCCTCGGAAAATCCCTCTTCACTTTCCCACTGATAAGCACAAATTAATTTTTCATGAATCCTTAACTACATCAGTACACTCAGTTATAATGAGCCATTATCCAGCTATCAGGCTTATTGCTACACAACACTGTAAAACCTCAGTTTTTGTGTGTCAGGGAGTAATTATACAGAGGATTGTTTTGTTGATGAACAAACAGAATTACTTGTATACTGACATAAACCACTGCACTGGAATCCAATATTGTATTATTAATTAGAGCGCAGTCAGAGTAGCTTTTTTATGAGCCGGGGAAATACTTTGTCGTGATATCCACACTGCAGCTGGAAAATCAGTGATGATCAATACAGCTCTGATGCTTTGATGTGTCGCAGGAAGCTGATGGGTCTTTTCTGTTAGACTCTAAAATTCATCGGCAGGATTCATAATAACTGTACTCTAATGTGAAGGCTATATTATAATCTGCACATTCCTTCACAGATGATGGTGAGCCTGCTTCACAGCAAGGAACTCAAAAGAACTGACAGGTAACTCAGGATGAGTTACACTGAGGAAATGTTAGGAATGTTGTCTGCAAAGGCTAACAGTTGTCTTATATGGCCTGGTTGGTTTCGACATACAGTTTTAAAAAATCTGATAAAGATATATCGGCAATAGTTTTTATTTAATTTTTTTAATACATCAAATAATGATCGTGTTACGGATCCCTTGAATTTGGTTTTTAACAAAGCGAGACATTTCACAGTTGAAAAAAATCAACTCATAAGTGCCCTCTGGTGGAAAAACTATGTCATAAATGACCACAAACCTAATTTGGCATTTCTGTACAGCAATTCCTTTGTTAGTCATCAACCAGCATAAACACTGACACCAATATATCTGTGATAAACTATCATTTTCATTGTCGATTAATCTGTCGATTACTTATTTGATCAGTTCTATAAAACGTCCGAAAATGGTGATGAATGTCGATCACAACTGAAGGAGAATCTGTTTAAATGGTGAATGTGCTAGGAAAGGTAGTATCGGCACGGTCGCTACCTGGAGCTCGCATAAACGGAGCCTGGGTTTGTTGAAGGTGGCAGTGTTGTTTGGGCTGAGAAAGCCATGTGTAATGTAAGGTAAAGGAGGTTGTTGGGTCGGTGCGGGGAGCAGTGAGAGCTGGCATTAGGGGAGTGTCTCTGGAATGCCAGAGATCACTGTCTAGCCTCCTGGAGGTGTCGTGGGACCAACTACACGAAACAAACTTCTTGTGTTTATTTGAATGAATTAAAGTCATAGAGGAGTAAAGACACCACCTTAATAAACTACTCAAACCGATTAATTGATTATCAAAATAGTTGGTAATTAATTTAATAGCTGACAACTAATCAATTGATCCATTAATCATTGCAACTCTAATCAGCCGACATATTACATGGCCAATTTAATAGTTTAGATCTGGAATCTTTTAACCAAAAACAAACAAGTGTTAGTTTCAATTTCTGTTTTACTATTTTTCATAGTTTTACATAATAGAAGTTGTTATTTCTTGGGTTAAACACGAATTAATTGATGAGTAGAGAAAGACAATATTATTGGCTATTACTGGTTTATCAGATATAGTAGATATGCAACGACAAAAATACAAATAGACTTATGTAAATGTTTAAAACAGTGATTTTTCCTATATAAATGACCCTCATTTTTCAAAATGAAATTGTTTCTATATATTTCTGTTTCTATTGATGATTATTATACATAATCTAATTTTTTTTTACTGTTTTTTACCCTGACACATTTTGCTGTTATTCTTCTTTCTTCAATGTATTGTTCAATCATTAAATACTTAAAAAAAATTCTTGACTAATATAATTTGATGCATCAACTCCTAAAATGTCTGTTTCTGAAATATCCTCCCATATATCACATCCCATATCAGTCAGGTTATAGACAGGCACAGCTGCACAGATGGTTCAGATTAGTGTGACAATCTACCACTGCCTAAATATAGCACACTATCTAAAACAGTGGTGCTCCTGCTGCGTTCCTCCCTTGTTGTTTCTTTAAATGTCTCACTACTACATGAGTGTGTCATCTTTATAAGCATGTGTTATCAGCAGTATGCTCACTGTATTCTTCATATACTGTCAAAGGGATGATAAAGATGAATTCTCCACCCTAAGTCTCTCGTCCTTGAGTGGTCAGAGTAAACCCCAAACCCTTTCAGTGAAAATCATAAATGTTGAATCAGCCTACCTCCTCCCACTGGTGGATGTAACGGATGAGTCTGGACAGCCTCAGCAGCCGCAGCAGACTGAGGATCTTAGTGAAGCGGACAATGCGGAGCGCCCGGGCCGTCTTGTACACCTCCGAGTCCATCCCTTTCTCCACGATGAGGAAGATATAATCCACAGGTATGGAAGAGACAAAGTCCACCACGAACCAGCTCTTCAGGTACTTCTTCTTGATCTTCTTGGGGTCGAGGATGATCTCGGTGTTGTCCTCGAACACGATGCCGGTCCGGAAGTTCAACACCAGGTCCATGAGGAAGAAGGTGTCAGACACCACGTTGAAGATGATCCAGGGCGTGGTGGTCTCGTCCTTGAAGAAGGTGATGCCCACGGGGATGATGATCAGGTTGCCCACCATGAACATCAGCATGGTGAAGTCCCAGTAGAACCTGATGGTGAAGCAGAGGGAGAAGACGATTAGAGACAGAGACACTGCCACCCTGAACACCGTGACAAATGGTTTAAAGTGCACTGTATCTTGTTCTGGGGAGGTAACCTATACCATCTGACTCAAGACAAGGTCAAACTAAGGACAAGCAGACAGACAGGTGGATAATCGGAAAGATGAGCTGGGTGCAGTTCAGTCTAAATCAAAGAACAGACACAGGCACCCATACAGTAACGCTACTGATGGAGGATGCGTCAGCAAAACGCTCCGCAATGCTTAATCATACCACGAAATCAAACTGTAGTTTAGAATTTAAAGCACTGCATTGTAGAGATGAGATGATTAGTTGATATAGAAACAATTTTGATAATTAAACAATCACAACTTTTTAGGCAAACATGCCAAATATACTCTGGCTTCAGTGTGAGAATTTCCTGCTTGTCTTTATGTGATCTTAATCTGAAAATCTTTGAGCTGCACCACATTTAAAGACTTCAGGAAACTGCTGATTTTTCCCACTATTTTCTAACATTTTATGGACCAAATACTAAATCTATAATAATAAAACAGCCCTTAGTTGCAGCTTTCTATGTGTTCTTGCCATGGTTGTTCACAAAGTCACACTGCTGTCTGGCTGAAAGTACGTGGGAGCCTGCAAAGCAAAGGGAGAAACTGATTGAAGAGCCTTGCTGAGTCATGAATGTTCCCTGACATAATTCCCCACAAAACCACTAATCAGTATGCTTATTAAATCATAATTTAATGGCAAAATCTGAGTCACAGCCAGTTAAGAGCTCAGAAAGTTGGCTCTCTCTTCAGAATGCTGTTGATGTACACTTGGGATAATTGGAGGAGCTGTCCTCGGTGCTGAAACAGTTGTTCAGACGCATTCCAAGTAAAGACGTAACTTTTCCAACTTGACATCAAGTTCAACAAAGACTTTCAACAAAGATAACTTGCTTGTTATAAATACATATATCATATTGCAGATACCTTAACATTTTGCCAAAGTGAGCAAGAGTTGTCCAGAGCCAATGCATTTAGCAAAACCAACTCAATGTGGGAATCACTATCTCTCTAAGGAAACACAACCCTTTGGCACCCTGACGAAGGCCTTAGGGTTGAAACCGGTTGGTGTTTTAATGTAAGCAGCCATGTTTTGAAATAAAGACTTTTTAACTTTATTCAAATGCATCTGAAGTTCCTTTTTTCTTCCCAAAACAAAACATGTCTTCATCTGTCCCTTGAACTGGGGAGATCAAAATAGTCAAAAAATAAAAATAATAATTCTTTATAATGGATCAAGTTCTCCTCTTAAGTTTCATTTTTTGCTCCTGAGAATTTTAAGAACAAATGTCTAAGGTTAAAATGTCTATATTTGGATATTTGGATCATTTTGTGTAGGTATTTTTGATTCATTTTAATCTTGGCTCCAACTGAAGGAGTTTTTTAAAGATGAAATTCTATTCCCAAAGGACCTTTACGCATAAATACCTGAATTTTTATTATATGTTTTGTCTTTCCTCACACACAGTTCGATAGAATCAAACTCTATCTTCCATGTAGACCAGCTCAGTGTAAGAGTGTGAAGTGTTTATGGACCTAACTCAATTTGACCCATACCTGAAGTCGCTGTATGGGTGGATAATCCAATTACCCGCTGACTTTACGCGCTCCTGCTCTTTCTCCACCGCCTTCTGGCTGCCAAACATGCGCAGGGAGAATTTGTTAACTCCGGGCTGAAGCATTGAACTAAACTGCCGCTGCATGTACGTCCGGTTCTCCCTGGTGTCTCCATCATCCGGCACTATCTGAGAGCCGTCCTCAGCTTTGGTAAAAGTGACAGAATTTCTTGACTGAGTCGGAGTGTGTCCTTTACTAGTTGGGGCGTTGGAGAAGGAAACTCTGGAGTCCTTTTTCTCCATCACTGCCGCGGTCCTGACCTCGGCACTGCCCGGCCCCTGTGTCAGGGGCCCCGGTGAAGTGACAGAGCCGTCCATGCCTGTAGCCTGCCCCTTGCAGTCTTCAGCAGCCACTACTCCATCTGCCTGCTTCTCCTGCCTTGAGATGAGAGAGGAGAGGCTCCCTGAACTGGTCGGGTCCCTTCTACAATCTCCGTTTTTGTTGCATATCATACCGATGGCTCCCTCTCCTATCACGCCTGTCTCTGAGACTGTGTCCCCTCCAGCAGCATCCCTCCGGCACAACTGAGCAGAGGCTGCGCTGCTGCCACTGGCACTGACAGGTGCGGAGTCCTCCTCGTCTCGCAGGAGCCACAGCTCATTGTTGTTGGAGTTTTTGCGCGCAATGGACGCGGCCCCGCCTCCTGGCGTCAATTTCTTCATCTTGGTTCCTCCGCTGCTCCCATGGTCCTCGCGTCCGGCCGAGCTGAAGACTTGAGGTGGTCGAGGCTGCTGGAATTTGGGCTCCTCCTCGCCGTCCTCCGCCTCGACGTCCATCACGGGCAGAACAAAGACAAGAGGGATGCTCCCCGTACCTTGAACCTGGCGACACTGGGCGGCGGTGGGGGAAGGAGTGAGGAGTTCAGAGCAGCAACAGCCCTCCTGCTTTCCACTCCACCACTTTAGGATAACAGCGCACCGGTGGCGTTGCTATGGCTGCAACCTGGCTACTGTAGTTGTGTGTGTGCATGTGTGTGTGTGTGTGTGTGTGTGTAAGAGAGAGATGACAGCATTACCTTTGGGCTGCAACCACTACAGTTAGATTATATTGAAGATACTATCAAAACAATAACAGTGAAAACTCTATTTTGCTAATAAATAACCATATCAAATTTATTATTAAACACAAATAAAATCACCTGATGGGAGCGAGGAACAGCAGGACAAAGGTGACAGATGAAGGTCACAAGAAACAACCAACTTCTCCTTTGTCATCCACAGCTGATCTGAAACACACTATAAGCAGATAACCCACTCTGTCATGATCAGGTGACCCATAGTGATTCTAATACTTGATCTAGTCTTTCTTCACTGAGAGACTGTTTCAACAGCGTCTGCCTGTTGCTTTAGGTTGACAGTCTGCCAATATGGTTAACGACCCTCCATTCTTGGTTAAATGGCTCCACCTTGTGGACAAATACACGCATTGTACCCAAGTTTCCTGAGCACCCATTAGACCAGGGGTGTCAAACATGACCCTCTAAAGGTCCCAATCAGGCCCCCTGGAGGAGTTTGCCAACTAATAGTGATGCACTTGTGAAGGCTAAGAGGTGTCAGATTTCAGGACTAAACAGTGAGGCATAAGCGCTATATCGTAGGCAACTGGACTTGCTTGCGTTTCTTGAAGGCGTTTCGCCTCTCATCCAAGAAGCTTCTTCAGGTCCAACTGACTGGTATGGAGTGGCAGGCTTTAAACTCTGTGTGGGTGTGAACCCTACAGAGTGGTTAAGATCACATGTGAGACGCTGACCCACCTGGCCACCATGTGTGTCGTTAGGGTCAGATGGGACCAGGTATGACTGGGTGTGAAGTCGTCTGGGGAGGGATCCCAGGACTGCAATTTAGGTGGGTGATAAGTGGTGTTGTAGGTCACCTCCTCTGTTTAACAAGGGTCACTCTAGTTTGACGTAGATGGCTTCTTTCACGCCGCTTTCAAGGCATCTTTATTCTCTGGCCAAGATGTGAACATTGCTGTCCTCAAAGGAGTGTCCCTTCTTCTTAGATGTAAATGGACAGGTGAGTCTTGACCTGAGGAGCTGGCTCTCCTGTGCTGTGCCAAGCGCTTGTGGAGTGGTTGTTTTGTTTGACCTATGTATAAATCTGTGCATTCCTGGCTGCACTGAACTGCATACACTACATTACTCTGCTTATGCCTGGGTGTTTTGTCCTTAGGGTGTTCATGCTTGTCTAGTTGTCTAGACAAGCATGTTGCTTCTTCCTACTCCTTTTTGGACATGAAACTTGAATTTATATTTCTCATTTGTCTCTGTTTTGTAGTTTTTTTCCCTACAATATATTCTATTATTATTATTATTATTATTATTATCTAAATGTTTGAAATAAATAAATCAAATCTTGCCTCTGTGTTGGATACAGATTGCTGCCTTTGCAATATAAACATCACCTATCTCTTCTGTTCTCTGTGTGCGAGTCCTCCCTTGCTGCACTATAGTTCTTACCGGTGTTATTCTGTTTTATATTTGTTTGTATAGTATATCTCTATATATTTGTGTGTCATTCTTTTATTTTGTACAGCACTGTGGTCAACTGCGGTTGTTTTTAAATGTGCTACATAAATAAACTTGATTTGATTTAAAATTACCGCCTTGCAGTTGTATGTCTCTGTGAACCAGTCACAGTTTACATCCATTCCTGTCCAGACTCATACGTAGCCATCAAAGTTGACAATGCTTCAGATGTTGCTACAAAGATGATGCATATTCTAAAACGTGGATGCTTCACACACATCTTCAACCTGGCAGCACAGGACGTCACCACAATGACTACAGTTTCAAGGTGGAAACTCAAGCTTAGTGTCCCCACGTCAGTATCTGACCAAATATCTCAAGTCTCTTCCTGAGTTAAGGGAAGTGTTTTTGAGAAACATTATGGTGTCACAGTGAAGTTGACCTTTGACCTTTTGGATATAAAAATGTCATCACTTCATTATCTTTTTCTGTTTGACAATTGTGTGAATTTTTGTCATAATTAGTGGATGAATTCTTAAGCTGTGGCTAGAAACATGTTTTGTGAGTTCACAGTGACCTTGCCTTTTAATCACCAAATTCTTACCAGTTCATCTGTGCATTCAAGTGGATGTTTGTGCAAAATTTGAGGAGATTCCCTGAGGGCCTTCTCGAGAGACTGCGTTCACAACAATGAGACAGAAGCAAAGTCATAGTGACCTTTGATCGCCAAAGTCTAATCAGTTCATCAAGTCCAAGGGAACGTTTGTGCCGAATTTGGAGGATATTCTTTCAAGGCATTCTTGAGACATCACGTCCATGAGAATAAGACAGATGCAAGGTCATAGTGGCCTCTGATCACAAAATCTGATCAGTTCATTGAGTCCAAGGGAACGTTTGTGCCAAATTTGAGGATATTCCTTTACTTTAAGACGTTCTTGATATTGCATCCATGAGAATGAGACAGACGCAAGGTCATAGTGCCCCTAAATCTAAACACTTCATTGTTGAGTCCAAGTGCACATACAGTGGTGTGAAAAAGTGTTTGCCCCCTTCCTGATTTCTTACTTTTTTTGCATGTTTTCCACACTTAAATGTTTCAGATCATCAAACAAATTTAAACATTAGTCAAAGATAACACAAGTCAACACAAAATGCAGTTTTTAAATGAAGGGTTTTATTAATGAGGAAGAAAAAAATCCAA
>NC_065515.1:12458955-12471944 GCF_006386435.1 Epinephelus moara | reverse complement strand
CACTTTTTCACACAGGGCCATGTAGCTTTGGATTTTTTTCTTCCTCATTAATAAAACCCTTCATTTAAAAACTGCATTTTGTGTTTACTTGTGTTATCTTTGACTAATGTTTAAATTTGTTTGATGATCTGAAACATTTAAGTGTGGAAAACATGCAAAAAAGTAAGAAATCAGGAAGGGGGCAAACACTTTTTCACACCACTGTATGTGCTAAATTTGAAAAAAATCCCTCAAAGAATGTGATATTACGTTCATGACAGTGGGACGGACGGACAACCTGGAAACATAATGCCTCTGGCCCTGGCTAGTGCCAGCCCAGAGGCATTACAAATAGATGGAGCATGTTTCTTTGTACGTCTACAACTGCTCAGATGTGCAAAGTTGCAGTGGAGTTCTTGGATTCTCAAAAGTAAAGCTTTCAATAAGATTTAACCTACATGTTTAAGCATTTCAAAAAGGTATGGGATGAGAAAGACCAAATTAATTCTTTAAGTTTTAGAACTTTTTTTTCTCCTTGTGATCACATTGTGTTTGTTTGCAGGACTGTGACTCCAACAAACAAAGTGATTATGATCAGTGCAGCCATTTTGGCCTCCTCGTATACAGTGCTTCCTGTCTCGCTATTCAAGTCACCCTTTGAGTTTAAGGTTGAGCAAGTAAACACAAACACGTAAAATCAAATACCTTTATTCAGTTTGTGCAAGTTGTACAACAGATGGTTGTTCCAGGTATTCGGAAGGTACAACACTTTACACAATTCTGACTAGGTCTTCTTAATTTGTGTAACTCTGAAATGGTAACATCCAATCACAACACTACTCAGGTTAAATGGAACATATGGCTTCTGAATCATCTACACAGTGGAGGGAACAGAGACGACGGCCCAACAATCGCACACAGGATGTTTTCTATCTCAGATCACATTGAGTGAGAAAGAAAAACATCTGAAACGATAATCTCCGGTACTAAATATAAACTTCAGTGTGTAGTATTCAAGTTGCGTTCGACAGAAGCAACAGATGTTACTTGCACTTGGTCCTTAATATATTTTTACTCTGGATGTGACATCGGCAACAAAAACATCAGTGACTAAAACTTCGATTTAAAATGTTAATGGGAAAAGGAAATAAAAGCTGGATTTAAAAGGACAAATGCTTTCCTACTAAAAGAACTGTAATTTCTTATGGCAACCAAACCTTCATTAATTATTTCAGCATTTAATTTTAAGTATCACATTTACACACAAAAGAGAAAATGGTGCTTGTTAAGGCAAAGTATAAAACTCTGCAAAAGGAGGTGTGCGGTGGAGTAGGGACAGGTCAAACATGAATTCAAACGCACGCCAGTGGTTGCTATAAGAATGGCAGTGATAAATTAGGATCTAAAATGTTTCAGATCCTCTCAACTGAACTTGTGCTGTTTTGCAAGGAACCATTCCAGATAGAATATAAAACAGGGTTCCCACACATTTCTACTGATGAAGTTTCAAAACCTTTCCTGTGACTTTTCCATAATATTCTAACCCATTTCCACAACTTAAAGTTGTTAAAACAGGTAAGCCTATACAGAGATACAGCCATCATTATGAGACACATACTTAAGGCATGTGCGCATAAGCAAGCTCCTGGCGTTTGATAACTTTACTCACTTGTTAGACATTCCTGCCACCAACTAGATGCATATGCCAACAGACCAGACTGGCACATACAGGTACTTTGCAAGCTGCAGTTAACCAGCTACACATAAGCTTCTGTTTCTCTCCCAATGTCATAGCTTATTTCTCCACCCCCCCAAAAGGGGGCGTGGCCTTGGCAATGACGCCATGCACATCTGGTCTGTGATACTAGTGACATTTCAACAGTCATGCAGCGCAGCAAAAGCTTCAAGGAATGTATTTTGCTTAACGCAAGACATGCTCTGGGATTTTTAGTAATGTATTTTAAACTACAGCCAAAACGATGTATTTCCAAAACTCTGTTAATTCCAAACCACTTCCAAACCTGGTTATCAGTTTTTTCCAATTCCAAAACTTTTTCAAGTAGCTTCATGATTATGGGAACCCTGTGTAAAAGCAAAAACCGACAGCTGTGAGGTCAGTGCAGAATCAGCATCAACAGAAAAATAACCACAAACGAGGCATTCCTCACATGAACGGTCTAATGATTTTACAACGAACACATACTTTGCTAAAACGGCATTTTAACTCATGCAATATTTGCCCCGCGGCCTCAAGCAGAAATTACTTCACACTATGTTCTGTGGCTGCACAATGTGGAGAAGAATATAGAAGAAAAAAATAAAACAAGAGGAAATCAGTCAGTTTCTTAGAACATTAACACCCAAGCACAAAAAAGGTACTGAAAATTGCAGGGTGCACAGTATGATGTGCCACACAACAGCTGAGTCCTGGACTGCCATCTGGATGTCCATCTAGGATAGAAGAAAAGATGCGTGAGTGAAGAATGAAAGTGGTTTAAAAACTTTTGTCTCATATTCAGACTCTTAATTGGGTTTGAGTAGAGCGGTAGCCCACAGAATTTATATTTCAGGGAGAACATCATAGTCTGACGCACCTCGTTCAGCTTCTAATTAGAATTCCTTTGCCTCACATTCTTGTCTTTGTGGTTTGCAGTAGAATTGCTCTTCCTGAAAAAAACATGTTACAGAGCAAACATGAGTTCTGTAAAAATATATAATCTGCAGAGACAAACAATATATGGAGCTGCTGAGTTTACTTACAGAGGAGCAGAGCCTGAGTCGTCATCTGTGAATGATCAATGAAGGAGGGCAAACAAAAACAAGAGTCAGTTGATAGCAGGTTACATGTCTGTTACTGGTGTGAGCAACACATGCCTGCCCCCCTCCCCCACAGATGATGGTAGCAAACGTTAGAACATGACATCCTCTGCAACATGATCCAATGAGGTTATGTTCAAATCCAACTAAACATGAACTGAAGCATGCCAACCTGCTGCATTTCTGGCAATGAATGATGTAACAAAATCCTTTTACGCAGCAAATCTACACACAATCATTTATGTTCTATAAAAAAGATGTCACTTAACAGACTGCTGTGTCTTTTTTGCAAATCTGTGATAAGATTTGAACATTTCTATTCATGAACATTTTTGTACACTGTCTAGAGTCACCCCTTAGCATCACAGAGGCTCATGCAATACAAGCAAAGAACACCAAATGAACACTGCAGCGGCTGTAATAAGATACAGAAACAGTAAACACCTTTGAACTGGCAGAGCTAACACACAACCTGGCATGTACAGTGGCAGTATCACACCGGAGCAAGAGCACGTAGTCACAACTTAAGGCTATCTCTGTGGCCAAATGGTGAATGAGACAGATGTAAATGATGTACTGACCTGGAGAAGAGGGTTGCCTATCATTTATCATGCATAAAGTACAAGATGCAGGAGACATGCAGACAGAATGCTGAAACCTCTCACTTGTCAACCTGTTCAAGTTCATGTCAAACCATTACACTAGCTTACGTGTCTCATTTGACTCTTTCATTGGCTCAGACGCATGTTTTAAAGGGGGGACCAATAGAGAGTGGGGAGAAAATACTTTAAGCTTGCTCTGAATGCAGGGCCAGTGAAAGAGTGACCAAATCTTTGAGCGCATTCCTCTTAGAAGTGGTGACTATGAAAGCAGTTCATTCAGACTCCCATAGCTTTTTCCACTCGGTCATCTCAGCTCAACCACTTCAGTCTGACATGCAGTTTTGTCCACTTACCAAAATGCAAAATCAGCAGCGAACAGAGAAGTAAAAATGTAAATAATAAAAATAATAGTTGCTATCACAGATCGTTTATACAAAAACGGAAGCTAACTCCTGATCCTCAGTTTAAAATGTAAATTATAGCAAAATCAAAGACAATAAGGATTCATATTGAAAGCATGCAACTACAGTCCATACATCCCCATTTTAATTGTCTTAATAGTCTTCAACATGCCACTGAGGGATATAAATCTTCTTAAACAAGGCCTACAGTTTGACACATTCTTGTCCTGTTGGAAGTTGAATGATTTCAAAGGGGCTTATTTATGTTCTTTTAGCCACACATTACAACAAAGGGACAGAGGATGCAGGTTGGAAAATGTCCATATCTGCCCTCAAAATGTACATTTACTTCCTGGTGGATATTTGGTCACTGTAGTAGCAAACTATTCATGATATTAGGGTATTTTTCCTCTACCAAAACCTGTGTAATTTAAATTCCAGTAAAATAGGAAAATGGCTGGCAAGTTTTGGACTTCATTAATGATTGTGGCGAATTGACAAGTAAAATTCTCAACTCTGAGTGGCTGTTCACACCAAAAACAGTACTGTGTTAAAATAGGACAATACTGCTGACGACGTGTTGCTTCAAATATTGGTGAAAAGATTAAATACGACCTAGGAGGCCTAGTAATTGTATCAGTAGCACTTTGAGTGCTTTACGATGAGACAACTGTAGTAAGTTATCACTGTAGTGATAAACCATGGGCACAAAATAATGTTGGGCCTTCGGTCAACGTCTGTCGCCCAAGTTTTGGCAGTGTGTCCTACACTGTTGACACTAACTGTTTTTTTTTGGGGGGGGGGATAATTTAGCATGTTGAATCGGCATCGGAGACAGCAGAGCCCGTCAATTAATAAAGTCTTTCTGATTGGCAGTTCTGCTCAGAGCAGGTAAAGAGAAAACAGAAGTCACGAAATTAACAAATGGCTAAAGTCAAAAGCGTACAAGAGCAAAACAAATTTGTTAAATGAGGTAAGGTTATGTTTTTAGCTTTTTGTTTATGTTTTATTCGCTAGCGCACAGTAAATATCTTTTGTTCTTTTCACATCAGGTTGTGTTGTCAATGTGCTAACTGGCCAACTAGCATCTTTAATACGTCTAATCCCTAATACAGACTACCGCTGCCTGCTGGCATGGAGAGTTATTTCCTCTCACATGTGCAGAACGTACGTGCTACCTGGCTGTTTGCTGTAGATTTTGAGGTGTGTTCAAGTGCAACTTTTTAGCTGAGATACAGGTGACATGAAGCGAGGCAATGGTCAGCCTTTAACAACACTAGCTTGATGTCGGTTTGGTGTGTTTGGGCCTTTGTATTTTATCGTTTGCAAGGTTAAACAGCACAATAAGCCTATTCACATAACAAAATAATGTCACCTTGCATGTATTTGACTGGGAAATTCAGTGTCAGACCAAATGACTTATTTGCCCATAACCTGCCCCTTTTTGTTTTTGAGCCAGTGTTTTTTCACACAGTGCTTATGTCAGTTTGAATACAACCGCAGAGTTGTAGTGGTGGAGGTAACATGGTGTACGTACCGTCGTTGATCTCATCAGGCTTTCTCCTCTTCTCATAGATGAAGATGATGGTCACCAGGATGATGACCTCGGCCACGATGCCAAGGAAGGGCCAGAGAGCGGCCAAGCGACTGCGGACACGCAGGTGGATCTTGTCAGTAGTTGTGCCAAGTTCATTGGTTCCGGCACAGACGTAGTCTCCAATGTCGTTTTCGATGCTCAGGTCATTAACGGTCAGAGTGGTCTTGTTAGGGGTGCTCTTGATCTCATATTTGTCACTGGTGCCGTTGAAGATAGGCTGAGGGTTGTGTTTAAGCAACAAGTCAGTCATGCAAATAGCAAGACAGGTGTGACCATTCATTATTATTCAATGTTCTACAACTGAATTACTGGACATACATCATTTACAACTTATGAACCATCACAATATTTAAGCTGTTAAAAATGTTTATGTCCACCGGTTTAGAACTCTAGATCAAAAACATCATAAATAATTTTAACACATACTACTTGGACACCATCTTCCTCTTTGTGCCAGTTCCAGTTAGTGGGCAGTGGATAGCCATGGCTCACACAGACCATCACACCTTTGTCTTTCTCATTGCCGTGCTCAGAGTGCTTGTAGGCAGCAACGTGGGGAAGTGCTACAGCAGGAACAGAAGCACATATTCAGATTAGAATATGAAGGTTTGTATATTAAATAAATAAACTGCCTTCATTGTTTATCCTGAAGCAGGAGGCATCTTCATATAAGAGTTTGAAGGAGCTACCGACATTGTTTGATTAATTCCCATTTAATCCCCAGTTTGCTGAACTTCAGTTCAACTCAATTATCAAACGGTCTCCCCTGTGTATGTGCAGATGACACCCAGTTTTCAGCTGTGTTTGATGCAGATTGATTTTCTTAAATGGTGATTTGCACAAAGAGAAAAAAACATCAGAGGAAATCAGGGCTTATGTCCGGTAAGTATCTCTCAATAAAGCTCCAGTGTTGCAGATGTTCAGTGACTTATGTCTCTACACCAACCACAATTTTAAATAGCTTCAAGCATACAATAAATGAAATGTATTCCTGGTAAATCCCTAGGCCCTGTCTATACTTGATGTTGTGAACAAATGGCCACATATAAGGGCTCATTTATGCTCAATGTTTGATACCAAATCATGTCAAATGAATTTTCCCCAAACATGGTTTCTGTCATTTTAGATATTCATTCTCATTATTTAATTTCATAAAATGGCGGATTTGCATGATTGACAGCTGTATGTGCCAATCAAGTGCTCGCCATCTATAGCACTGCCTGCAACTGGTCGGATGACGGGAACTCAGTACTGCAGAGGAAGCTATTGCGCAGACTATGGCTCTAAATAAAGTCACTAGTGCCAGATGGCAGCGCCGGTATCCAGGATATTTTGGCTTCATTTTTGTAAAGTGAAGGTAAATGGAGACTTCCACATCCATATAGCCAAAGCCTGGCCTTAAATATTAGCAGTACTTACTGTTAATAAAAACAAACATCAAATTACGTTTCCTGGAAAACTGCTGCCGCTTAAGGATAAACTGTATGTAAAACGTCTATAAAAACATTTACAACCATGTTAAAACCCCAATGTAAACACATGACATAAACTTGACATGAAATAACCAACGAATACAACTCTGATCTGTGATATTTATGAATTAACTTACTTTTGACTTCAATTGTCTGCTTCACCTCTGGATCAGTCAGAAACACACATTCATACTTTCCACCAGAGCTGTGGGTGATCTTGTCCAAACTATGAGAGGAAAACAAATAAACGATGTGAGAACTCTGAGTGTCACTCCTAATTAATAGACCACAGGTAAATATTTCTCTGTAGATGTAGCCTAGAGCAGGTGGACCAACTCTGCTGATGCCACTTCAATGACAGTGATTAGTTTTCCACTTAGTTGAGTAGAAAATTCACAACAGAACTCTGTGTATGCTCAAGAGCCGGGGGTAAAAAATAAAGCTGCTTGTCCATGCAACAAATATTTCAAATTTCCCCTGGTAATCACAATCCCACTTTTGTTTGGTGCTGCTGTCCCGTACAGTTCTGCCTGCTCTCTCTAATGGGGAATTAAGGTCAGGGCAAGTGAGCACACTGCTAGGGGCGCTTATCCCTGCTGCCAAGACTACCGGCAAAGCTGCACGACTGCACGGTCCATCTCTCTGCTAATCAAGAGCAGTGAATGCCTGAATGGCGCCCCTAGCTTTGCTGCTAATGGAGGCAGCCAGGGAGAAAGGGAGAGTCGTGAGAGGGGGAGGGACGTCACGACAGACAAGCAAAAGGCAGAGTGCGATGGAGAGAACATTAGAGAATAAAGATGGACAGTGACTGTAGTAACAAAGCCAGAAAGGGACAGCATAACCATCAGAGTAAAGGACTAGAGCAAGACACTTTCAGGCTACAAAATGGCTTTCTAAACCAATGACACTCTTAAGTATCAAAGCCAGCTCAGCTTTCCATTTTCTAGTATGGTTAATTCACTCAGTACCGCTGAGTAAATGATCATAGGATGAGCATATTTACAGTGCCATAGTAACTGCGGGGCAGATCTGCTCATATGGCACAATTGGGTTGATGTAGCTACTTACCGGAGGACTGTGTATGAATGGGCTTCATTGGACTTAGATTCTTCCAGGACTTTGCCATTGTGCACCCAGTGGGAGCCCTTGCTGGGAAGGCTGGACTCTGTCAAGTTGCAGCTGAGGATCGCGGAGGTCTGGTTGGTGACCTCAGGAGGTTCGGTGATGATGTTTGGGCCTTCAGATAAACAGAGACAAAAAAATTAATCATTTGCCATCCTTTTCTAAAATGTAAAATTTCAGCTAACTGGCATTAAACAGCATTTTTGCAGGTATAGACACCAATGCTGCCCTACAAAAGCAAAACCCAGTAACTACATATTTGGCCATGTTAGTTTTAACTTGTATCTGGTTTTCTGTTTTACAATATAAAAATATTATGCCATAGAAATGTGTAATTTCTGTGAAAGCTTTTTACATTTGCAGTAACAAGAAAACAGAGTACCTGCACTTTGGTGTGTAGTTACTGAACTCTGCCTTTGTAGGTCTTAATACCTTTACACTCCATTACTGACCTGAAGGTATTGCCTTGGAATGTATCAGTATCACTGGGTGATTCGTTTTTAAGGCATGTTTAATTTACATTTTGGCTCTCGACACTCAACAATTGTCTTTACAAAAATAAATGATTAATGGAACTAAATGTCATCGGGCATACCATGTATGTGACAGTCCTATTATCGCACTCAATAAGCGAGGAAATAAAAAGGTAGGCAAGGTAGAAGAGGTCAACTATGAGACCACAGCACTTGATTGTTTCAGTTATTCTTCTTACTCTTGCCAGGGTGCAAATATAGATTGGGATTTTGTTAAGACAACAACTGTTGGGTGTCAAGAGGTTATCGAAGTATCACCAACTATGTTATCGGCATTATCCTTCAGCTTACCGAGTTTGAGGTGGAAATCCATTCTCACAAAATAGAACAAGAAAACAGTGTGACACAAGAACAAGTTCTGAACAAATGCACAGAACTTTCCAATAAAGGTGGAAAGAGCTCCCCAATACGGGGAGATCTGTCCCACCGACACTAGAATGGAGGGGAAAACAGGAGTTGTACTGGAAATCTAAAAGATACAGTAGTCTACAACAAGGTCACAGGGAAAAGATCTTTAAATACATGCAGAAGAAGCAACAGGAAGGGGATGAAAAACTGTTGGCAGTTATCGTTGCCAATCACATGGTAAAATGTTATAATTAAGGATTTTTGCTTCAACTGGGTGAAGAAACTGACCAATTCAAAACAATAATACTGGACCACAAGGCAGAAAGATACCCCATGGCTGAGTCTATTTTTCATAAGTAGTTGCCATCTTCTGTGCCTTCAGTTCAGTCGGTTATGGGCCACAGGAATGGTCTACAAGCATTAAACAAAAGGGGCATTGCCAATGTTAGTATCAATTAAGGAAAACGCTAGCAAAATAAATATCTACCAAGAAGCGATAGTAATCAAGAAATCTGACACCCCTTTTTTTTGTTTTTCTTCAATTACATACTGTTTACATGCAATAATTTTCCTGCAGGAGCCATCTGCAAATTTCCAACCTTATGACCAGTATTATATGAATGACAGCCTATCATAACGCTACCTAAGCCTTGAAACAGGGTAAAAAAAGGCATCAGATTGAAGACATTATGTATCAAGTAACACGGGATTAGGGAGCGGCCCAGCCATGCTTTATGACCAGGTTCGGTTTCTACTACAGGATAACCGTGGAGCTTTTGAGGAGAGGAGAGGGAAGTGTGGACTGGGTGAAGCAGGATGGAGAGGGTACTGGACCGGGAAACATGGGAGTTGAGTGTAACAGGAGCTGAATGTCCAGGACTTCACTAATGAGGAGATAACAGCCAAGCTACTTTGACCGGAGTCTCCTCATGCTTCCTCTGCCACTCACTTTCGATCACAATAATGTTTGCCTGCGAGCGGATCCACTTGATTTTTGGCGTCTTCCTCAGATCATTGCGGTCAGGGTCGTTGGAAGCGCGGCACTCGTATGTGCCTGAGTCGTTGAGGGTGAGGCTAGTGAGGTGAATGGTGCTAGTGGCATGTGCTATATATGTGGCATTTATTTGCACACGGTCATACCGTGCCCCGTCAAAGAGCTGGGTGAAGGTCTCGTTGGGCTCTTCACCCTCTACAAACCACCACTGCACCTCAGGGATGGGGTTCCCTATCACCTCACAGTGCAGCTCTGCGCTGTCATCGATCAGCTTCATCTGAGACAGGGGAGACTTGATAAAGCCCGCTGAGCATGGTTTACAGTCAGCCCAGCGACAAGAGATTTCAAGAAGTTTTTGAATGTGGTGGGTTTAAAGCAAGCCAGGTGATTTCATGGATTGGTGATAAAAGGCCGTGATGGAAGAAAGACAAGCAAATAGGAAAAAGAAAGAAAAAGAAACAAAGTTAATTAAACACAAATGAAATGAAAATATGAAAGTACGCACATAGAAAAAGCATAGATCAGAGCAGCATTTCCCCCCCAATTATTTTGATCATTCCTGGTACTCTGACCCATCAAGACAAAAAAAAGAAATGCAATTAGGGATGACCTGAGCTGATCTGAGAGCACAGCATAAAGCGGCACACTCAGTTAGGCCTGTCACAATAACTACTTTTATTGGACGATGTATTATTCCAGAAATCAATAATTTTGAGACCATTTCATGTTGCTGACTTAATGACGATATAATAGCATAATATTGCTAGTACACCCATTCGAAGAGCAATGCTATCCTAATTCTTAAAAATATTCAACCGTTGGAATTGAGTGTATGAAAAAAAACAAAAAACATATTTTTTATTAAAAGTAATTAACATCCGCTAATACATACAAGAAAGTATATATAAAATATATCTTATTTTAGTATCTTCGTAGGAGTAGCCCCAAAATACTCATTTGAGACTTAGTAAAAAAAACTGGCCAACAAAAGTAAAACCAATTTATGCCTCTTGGGGCTAATGAACAAGCTTAGTGAAGATCCCAGAACACAGCAGGTACCTCCGTAACCAGGTGGTTTGCTGGAGGATTTATAGAGTGGAGGGTGAAGTTGTTCGAGGATAAAACTACAAATGACAGACTTTTTGGCTCATTGCCTGGGGTTGGCAAGCTAACCGCCATCAGGACGGTGTGTCTTCCTTTTCAAAAATGCAGCTGCAGGCTAACGGTAAGCTGTGTTGTGTCATCTTTGAAATGTTGTTTAGTTTTTCTTCGGACTCGTGCAAAAAGGCGAGAGTAGAGAGAAAGAGAAATCTTAAAATGGTAAGGAAAACCCTGCTGTTGGCTAAAATGTTGGTGACATTCTTATGTCACTAAACATGCATGTAAACACAACAGGCAACATCAAGGCCAGCAAAATGATTGAGGTTATGTCCTTATATCGCAAGATAAATTGAAAACGTAATTGTCATGACAGGCCTACACCCAGTTTCCAATTTATTATGTACATCATGCATCAGGAAGGCCATGGTGTTTCTGTTTATACTGTTATAGAAAGGTAATCACTCAAGGCTATAATCATTTCAGAGGCTGTAATTTGTGTTGCAGTTGAACTGTGCAGCATTGCACTTGGAGGTGTTTCTTTTAAGGACTGGGTAATCATCTCTGTGACACACTGAATTCTTTATCAGTGGATTTTTTTAGTGTCAATTCAACGTACCAAATTAAGTGCCTTTAAAGGCCTTATATTAGCAATTACTCAATAATTCATGTTGGGCCTGTGAGCTAAAAAAGCTTGATCAAGACATCCCTAAAGGCAGTTAAAGCAAAAAAGAAATACACAAAGCAAAAAGACAACAACAGAACATTAAAAGCATCCAACAGCATTCCTATGAAATCAATACAAATGAATGAAACAGAACATGAAGAGAAAAGCAGATGAGGTTGAAATGAAAAACATTTCACATAATAAAAATAATAATAAAAAATAAATCCATGAAAGCCTTGGGACATGCAAGCATTCTGAGCCGGTGCCATTTCTCTGCTGTGCCTTGTGTCACCCAACGGTGGTTAGGGTGTTGAATTACACATCGCCTATTTTTCAGAACATTCTGCAAATGGCTTCATGCAGGGTGTACACATGACATCAATGTTTGTGAAAGTCAACACAGTCAGTCTCCACTGAGTGGCAAATTGAAACATACTGCATTTGCCAGTGACACATTCACATGGGAGGAACATTAAAAACACTTGTTTTTAGCTGTTGCGCAATCAACTGTACCGAACAGATTAACAAAGGCATGCATGCATTGTTTGAATGAAATGTGCTGGTCAGCTTGATTAGGGTGTCAAATCCTGCTTGGGTGTGTATCAGGAAACTTATTTTGTGGCTACACTTTAAAGCGTACAAACCCCCGACTGACTGTTGCATGCATGCAATGCATTTGCTTCCAGATATTTGTTTGCTTTCAAGTATCGCAGCTCTCCACAGTCACAGTGGGCTGGTTGGACTTGTTTGGGCACTCAGTGGTGGTCAGCGGGATTATACACTTAGGTGGGTCCAGTGAGGAATAACATTCTCACGCTACAGGCCAAGACACGGCCAGCTTTTCAATCCAAGACTAATACAGGGCACAGGTTAACAGCACAAATGAAAATTGAGTTTATCCTAAACTTACATATCTGTTTTTTGTTGTTGTTGTTTCACATGCAGACCCTTTTTCTAGATTCCTTTGATGAAAATATAGTCAAGTACAGGTAAAGCTAAATCAGTGATTCCTCTCTTAACACATTATACATGTTAAAAAATGCTTGTTGAAAATGCACAAAGATTTCTGTGTCCAGGATTTTTTTGGGTGGGGCCTGAAAACATGGCTTGATGACGCACTAAGTACGTTTACATGCACGCAGTAGTCGAGCTAAGCTCATAGCTCAGCTAATCAGTGAAGTCGGACATATTAGGCCCGTTTCCACTGAAGAAGTTCCTGGTACTATTTGGGGGGCAGGAACTACTACAGGAACGTCCTCTCGCTCGGCCCTCTCAACCGCCGTGTCTCCACTGAGAGAGCGGAGTACGAGGAAGGTTCCTGTAAAGTTACGGGCTCTGGATGTTACGTAATCGTTGCGC
>NC_065515.1:12430057-12458327 GCF_006386435.1 Epinephelus moara | reverse complement strand
GGAGTCCGCTCCGCTTATAGTACGCCCGAGTATGCTTGTGTCGAGCGGGCGGAGGCGTTGATCCCCCCCTCCGCTCTCTCACTAAGCAGCCTCCCTCTGTCTCCTCTCACTCAGCCTCGTTCAGCCTCGATCTCGTCAGCATGCTCCACACACGCGCTGTCTCCCCCCCACACCTCGCGATTGTATCGTCATATAAAAAAGACATCGTGAAACAACCCTTCTATCGCCGATGGGCGATCCGATCGCCCATCGGCACAACCCTAAGCTACATACTGAACTGCTACTACGTCATCTCCTTCTTCTTACGGGTGAAAGCGCGCAAAAGAAAAAGTGGTGCATGTGCAGAACGCCAAGTCTGATTCCAAGACAACATGGATACATGCAGCAATTTTCAATCGAATTACCTAGGTGTGTTAGTCGAGCTACAGATAGTCCAGTTTCAGTCGGACTAAGGCAATAATTTGATTTTCTCAAGCTGCATGTAAACGTACTGACTGAGGCGATCCTTAACATAACCCATCCCCCACTATATAGTATCTAATATTAGACCAGATGGCACCAGTGTTGCTTTGTTTATCTACTGTGTGTGTGAGTGTGTGCAGCAAGTTTGCTCTGTTCAACAAGTTCTCACAGCCTTTTCTGTCTGATAAATACAGGAATAAACAACTCTGTTGTGTGTGACATTGTGTGCTACTGGGTTAGCTCCTAACGGGAGTTAGGAGTTTCAAATAGAGAATATTGCTCATATTTTTCAGGAATTTGAACCTTAATTTTGTATGCTTGGTGATCTTCTAATTATTCAAATTTGGCTGGGTGGTTAATAACACATTTTCTGTGGTGTGACAAACACATATTTATTTTTACTTTAGCCTGACTTTTATTTTGTGTTGGATAATCAACTTTCAGAGCACTTCCAATTGAAACTGTCAGCAGATATTAATTAAAGACAAAACAAAAGAGGCAGACCTGTGGATTTGTCAACAAGAACTTCAAGCTCAACACGTACATCACGTACCCTTTCAAGCTAAGTAGCTTCCACCAGCACTACCAAAAGCCACCTACATACCACATGCTGAATGAACGTTCAAAATTAAATATAGTCTACGCTCTAAACTTAGCTGCCAATAGATGTACACCACATGAACCCTGACAATGTAATTTAGTGCCTTTAGACCTCTGCTCTTTAATATGAGAACCAGCTCCATGTGTTTAAAGCCCTTTCAAAGAACAAATTCCATAGTTGATATTTCCATATGCTCAACAACAAGCTACATGACCAGAACAATGTGCAAAGAAAAAACCCTTGGGAATGTAATTTTACCATACAGAGGAATAAAAGATTAAATATTTACTGTGATTCAGAGATAGCATGCCCTTTGGTAAGCACAATAAAGTAGAGAGGAGCCAATAAACACAGACTATGGGGATACATGCTTTATCTCCATAGTTTGTTTTATATTCAAGCAGCTGGTTGAAAATTAACATCTCGTGTAGGAATTTACTGAGCCTGTTGAAAATACAAAAGGCTATACACACAAAGCCTTAAATATGTAATCCTCAGGCCATTTCCAACCCTCGAGTAACAAAGTATATTGAATTTTCCACGCTGAACAGGAAAAGCTAGCACAATGTAACATCCTTTCCAACAGAAGATGGATGCTAATGCTTCCCACATGAAGAAAGCAGTAACACACATGGAAGCAGGTGCACTGTTTAAAGAGGTCATTTCAAGCTTTCATTTCGACCTTGTATTATTTGGTGAAGGTCACTGTTTGGGAATAAAAAAAACTCAGAGTTGGAAGCAAATATTTGTCACTCTAAGCCCACAGATATTCACTGGATGTGACCTGATCTTTAAGGTCTTCCTGTCTGTCTGTCTGTCTGTCTGTGAGCAGTGCACTATTCAGGTAGCCCACTCAGTCTGATCATTCAGCTGTGGTGGGACCTGAGATGTGTCACTACTATAAGAATGTCAACTCCCACACCCTAAAGAACAGCCTGCCACTGTCAGTGCTGCTGGCTAGACTGCAGGCTTTTATCATAAAAGGGTAATTTAAGTGAGAGCAGGTTTAGCAGCTGGGATCTCAAAATGGTGGTCAATAACAAAAATGGGTTCACCACCATTTACCAAATTACTGTGACTAAACATTCAGCACTTAAAATGTGTGAAATGACTGCCTTCTCGTGCCTTTTTCACACACATCGGCCTTACCTGCCTGCCTGCCTCATAACCCACTTTCCATGCCAAAGTTAAGCTAGAGAAGAAGCTGAACCTCTAGGGAAATCTAATTTTACTCATGATCTACTCCAGAGCTGTCGTGACCAAAGCAGGAAACACAGAGCGGTATGAGGGCTTCTTGTGTTTGACGCACATGCACACATAAACAGCCTGGTTGCTGGTACCAACGCTCTGCAAAATAAAAGTTGCCCGGTGTTACCCATGCTTCAGTAAACCATGGCAAATAAAGGGTGCATTTGACTTTCACAGCCCATGGTTTAACAACATATTATGTCAGAGCATGTGCTTGCCCGACTGTCTTAACTGCCTTTGGATGACGAAACACCCGAGGGGAAAATGACGCAAATTGGATATTTTGAAATGTACCTATGAGTAACTCAATGTTAAAACTCAGTAACACAGAAAGCTCAAAGGAATTTCAACATTATTTACTTTTAAGCAGGGGTGACAAAATAAAAAAAACAGCTATTAAGAGGTAAAAATTGCAGATTTGAACAGAACAAGTTTGTATCTGTAAATTTTTAAAATATATTTTTATTTATCAACAAATCTTGAAGTGGACTAATTTGGAAAACCCTTGGGCTTAAAGGGTATGTTACGTACTCATAAAGCCCATGCTGCACTTTTGACATATTTGGACAAATTAAACAATAACAACATTAGAAACTGATATAAATTAATTACTGACACTTTAAATGAGAGATAATACTTTAATTTTGACTAAAATGCTTTTACTACAAGTGGGGCAGTGTATTAAAACGGCACAATGAAAACTGAATCTGTCGCCTTTGTATACATTTTGAATTGAGTGCTGACTGTCATGATATTTTAGGGTTTACAAGCTAATTTGGGGAATCATTTTTAGGAAATTGTGACAACAATGGTAGCTTTATAATAAAACTAAAACACTGCCGCGATTTGCATTGCTGACAGACATTTAATAAGCAACTAATATCGCTACCACCGAATTCCTAGGGGCATTCATTTCTTCTTTCTTTCTCTAACAGCTGTCACTGCAATGCTTACACACACATCACATCTGACACATTCAACAGATAATTGATAAGGATCACTGTAACCAAGCAAAGATCTGTGTGTGAATACATTTGAGCTTTTCATGTGTGGTCAATCAATGAAGACACAGGGTGATAGGAAGCCGTTGATAGGAAGGGCCAGTGGCAGGTCATTTAATGGCCATCAATACGACTAGGATCGCCAGCCTTTAAGAGCAAACATGCTGTTACAGAAAATAAAAGACGACTTAAAATACTGTATTGTGACAGCTGATAGCATCACGTGGACTGGGCCTACTGGCTCAATGAATCAAAGACAACTGATGACCGTCTGATCAGAACAAGCAAACATCTATGCTCAGTGGGTGAAGCTGTCATTTCTAACGTTACCACGCCGGAGCTCCGGTTCCTTAAAGGCTGTGCAGAAGAGACTTATCAAATGACTAAGATTATTTAACCATCTGGGGTGAGAGTGAAGACAACAGTCTTTATTAATTACTAATGGATGGCAACCCTTACTGACGTTACATAACAACGAGCTCAGCGGACACCACAACAGCAAACATTACCGAGGCACCATACGTTTTAAATTAACATTGCAGCTCATGTGATCGATTACATCAGCTAACGTTTCAAAAATATCTAAATCGCTTTGTGTAAAGCTGGCACAGACGAAGGAAAGAGACACTCAACGTTGTGTTAATGCTGTTTAACCACAGTCACGAAACAGCCGGTTAGCTTAAACGTCCGAGTGGATATTGCGACTGTAAATTAGCAAAATGTGCCGCTAGCATTCACACCACGCTTAGCATTGCTATGTGTGACTGTTTGCTACTAATGCCGGACATGTTTTGTATTAAAATCAAATGTTAAAAAGGTATTCGACCTCAAATAACATACATGTCGTTACGTTAACAAAAAAGGAACCTGAATGGACATTTTAATGTTCGTAGTCAGGGCAAAGTCTACATCTTCTCAACCAACATGGCTGACACAAAATTCTTACCTGTGGACGCATTAGCTCGCCAACAGCTCAGCAGCAGGGCACTAACAGCCCACAGTAACTTCATAGCTGATATTTCGGTTTACTAATTCGTCGAATAAAAAATAGTAAAGTTGATTACGACGGCTGAATCTTGTTCCGTCCTGTCTTCAGAACTTCCAGCCAGATGTAGGAGCTGAATGCTCAACAGTGGAGCCGACGGAGCTGGTCGTCCTCTAGTTGCACCTCACGCACACGCCCTGAGCAGCACGTACGCATGACGTATTGTTTCGGGGGCGTGGCCACGTCCGAAGAGTTAATATTCTTATATAGTTTTGTAAAACACATCTCAGTTTAATATCTAATGAAAAACAACCAAACAAAATAGATAATAATAAGTGTTTGAAGGAAATAACATTTTTAAGGGATATTAATGTTTGAAAAAAGTATGTAATGATTTAGTGTCAAAATAGCCATTGAAAACTAAGAAATTACAGATTTTAACAGAACGAGTTTGTATTATTAAATTTGTGTGTAAAATGTTATATTTTTATTTAAGCAACAAATCCTGAAGTCAGCTTATTTGGAAAACCCATGGGCTTAAAGGGTACATTACATACCCATAAAGCCCATGCTGGACTTAGGACATATTTTGAGAAATTAAAGAATAAAACAATTAGAAATTGGTGTAATTGAATTATTGACACTTTAAATGAGAGATTAGACTTCCATTTAACTCAAATGTTCTCACTCAAGTGGGGCAGTGTATATTAAAATGTCTGAAAGGCATTAATGACAACTGAATCTGTCTCCTTCGTATACATTTTGTATTAAGTGTTGACTATCATTATATTTCAAGAGTTACAAGCTACTCTGGGGGATCATTCTTAGGAAAGTGTGACAGTAACGGTAGCTTTATAATGAGGGCCAGAACCAGCCGCCAATGGGTCCAATCTAGATGACTTTTCTCACCTAATATCCTCCTGAGACCTAAACTTTTCTTTTGTATGCACTTTCAGTTTCTATTTGGGATTAGTAGGACTTGATAGGTATAAAAAACGTAACGATAATAAAGTCCCAGTGTCCTCAAATGAGACGATAATAAAGTCCCAATGTCCTTTAATGAGCTGAAAATTTCCAATGTCTTCAAACGAGTAATTTCAAATAAACAGTGTCTTCGCTTGTTGCTGTCTATACTATATTGGATCTATACTAAAAATGTATGTACAGCAAAAGCCAAGAATGGCATGTGCCAAACAATATTCAACAATTTCTACAATCAGGCCTCCACCTCACCATTTGCCTCGCCAATTTTCCGTCTCCAAAATGCTGGTAAGCACAGGTCAAACTTTCTCCCATCAAATCTGTTTTTATAGATCACAACTTTTGCCTCTTTCAGGCCTTTTTCTGTGTGTACGTTATGTATGTAAATGAGACCCTAGGTTTCATCGAACATGTACAAACAGAAAATACTAAGGACTTTCCAAGGGAGAAGGCAGGACTGGAGCACACTGATCAATTTACAGATTTTAATTGTGCAAATTAAAGGCTGTAAATTGATCAGAGTGCTCAAGTCCTGCCTTCTCCCTTGGAAAGTCCCTGTCCTTGAATTGAGTGGCACCTAATTTAGCCACATGCTGTTGGATGATAAGCAGGGAACACTGTTTCATACATAAACTAGGGTCTTTCTTAATCAGGTAATCCACTATAGGCATTACACTACACTAAACCATTTCAAAATTCTAGATTGTGTTGCAGAATGACAAAGTTTGTAAAAAGGCAAATAAAGATGGATGACAAAATTGAAGTATTAAAAAAAATATATGTGGGCGTTGTTGTCCAATGGAGACTTGTAAAGAGAAACAAACTAAAAAACACACACAACAAATTACTGACAACCTATTTCAAAATAAAAAGACAGGTTGAAAGTCTGTCTGTGGCCTCATGTTAATCCCGCTATTTAAAAAATAACAATTTCATAGTACTACCCAGAATTTGAATGTTTTGTCACAAGATATTTTGTGTATTTTAAATCCAACATGGTGGCTCCACACATTGAATCTGTAACTACATACCAACCATATCGCCATATTTCACGATCCATAGTTACAATGGCACAAAAACTTGCAGTGTTAACGACAAAGGCAACAATACACCGATAATATGAATGAGCTATTTCACATTGTAAAGTCAAATTCATAGCCACAAGTGAAGTGGATCCATTCATCCTCTAGGTACACCAGTGATGTGTGTATAACAATCCCCTCACATTAAAGGCCTTTGAACCTGAACCCCAGGGGGGGAGCAGAGGTACAATGCAGAGGAAATACACCCATATGGCTGCACAATGAAAGGAAGCAGTATTTATTGGCTTATTGATAGTACCTTAACAAGCAAGCACCCAAGAATTGAAAGATTTAACAGACTGTTTACTATCTACGTGCCTTTGGAGCTGCCCGATCTCATAAACTGCGTTATGCATTGAGATCACTTCCAGCCGTGCTCACTAATGATGTTTTTGTTCCCTGGCTGATGCCCGGTTGTTCTAAGAGCTGGCAAGATGTCATTAAAGGGACAAATATTTGAAGCTGGGAAACACAAACCAGCACAGCTCATAACGTGCCCATTTGCCACAGAATGTTTACCATAGTATTTTTTTCTTTATTTGATATTAGGACAAACAAGTGACTGTTTTTTTATTCAATTATAGCTTATTTGCTGCACCAACGTCTAGCCTGTTTTACTGTGCTCCCATCTAGTGTCGAACCACAGCACCACACATTGTGGTTGTTCACATACAATTAAAACACATTTTGTTTGAAGTTAAAGTCCGTTTCATGACTACTGTTGCTCATGATTAGACCTTTAAAGAACAATGTATACACACACCGAGAATGCTTTACATGAATTTTGAGTGGTAGCACCCAAACAGCTTTATTTTCATATCAGTTCTTTTTTTTTTTTTTTTTAAACACAATCATACTGCAAATCAATTTTTTTTTTCAACTGCCAACTTTAGAAAATATTTAATTTACCTTTAAGTTAAAATGCACTGAAATGTTTCTAAGTGTTTTTCAGCTTTAAGATAACTTAGCAAAAATCCTTAAGTGTGTAATTTAGTAATGATTATCCACATCATTATCCAAACAGCACGAGATTACTGCAATTTGACGCATCATTTTAAGTGCAAACAACGGTACCTGTGTGGTGTCAGGTAATCTGTTAGGTGGATCTTGACGATAAAATCATTTCATAAGCTATATGAATTTTGTTTTGAGAGCAAAAGGAATCGACTGTATCGTTCTAAACCATGAGGAGACTTAAGTGCACACTTTCACAGTGCACTACGGTGCACTTTGGGTCGTTTTAAATGTGAGATATGAATGCTACTTATAAAAAATGAATAACTGTACATTTCTTTTTGCTTCATAGGCAAAAGGAGGTCGTTTTAAATCATACAAGTCTGGAGATTAAAAAAAACAAAAAGAACAGCGACTGTCTTCTTGTCCCGAGTCTTCTACCTTTGGATTCCTTTGTTTTCTCTTCCTGTATGAGGTGATTCAGGCAGATTGAGCCTCTTGAAGTTTCCATGCTTCTCCACGTCCTCCCTGACAGAAGCTGCACTCCAGGCCTCCGCCTTTCCTTTGTTCGGATGCCTGACGAAGGTTGGAGCAACAGGACGGGCAGAAATACATGAACCTCACGTATCACTTTCCCCTGAATCTGGCTTGAGTGCTCCTGGCGAGATGCACTCAGGTCTCTGCCCCGAAGCGGGGAGAGACTGGAGGTCACCGCTCTGAAGTACAGCAGCCTAGGAGCTATAAACAGCTCGTGGGGTGATAAGGACAAATGGTTCTCTATGAGTTATCAGTGGAGTTCTCATTGCTGGTCGAACTTGAGGACTGAGGGGTAGAGGAGGATGAAGAGGACGAGGAGGAGGAAGAGGAGGTAAAGTTCATCCCTGATAGTTCTGGAGGGTTCGTCGCCGTGTTCTGTCCACTTAAGCTTTTCCTGCACACTGGACACGTATCATGCTGCAGAGAAAGAGTGGTATAAATGAGAATTAGCGTCACTGTTGATGCTTCCCCATTACACAGTTTCAGTTAGCACACAGTGAATATTTGAGTGGGAGGAGCATTAGATAGCTGATATTTAATACCTGCTCCAGCCAGGGGACTATGCAATCGTTGTGGAACATGTGATTGCACGGGAGCTGCCTCACATTTTCTCCAACACTGTAATCTTCTTTACACACTGGACATTCCAGTCCTGAAGCTGCAAAACAGAACAAGTTGAAAATGTCAGAAACATGAAATATGATCTATCAAGTGGTTCTGGATGAGAGGTTTATAAATAGTTACATAACATTATGAACCATCGTTGTTATTTAGATAATATAATCTACTCTTGGTAACTCTAATAAAAAATAACTTTCTTCAGATTTGCTGAGAATGTCACTATATTCACACAGCACTAAATGAGACAGATAACCTATAAAAAACATAATACTCCTCTGCCTGGTTGTGCTTCTAATGGCATTACTGCATGTAAACGAAAACAACCAATCAGAATCGAGGAGTCCCGAACGCAGCACTGCTCATGAACTGCGATGTAACTGTCAAACTAGGCAGCGCTGATCAAATATGAATCAAGATTCTGTAAATGCGGGGGAACCCAGTAGCTCAGTGGGTAGGGCTGGCGTCCGAGTACAAAGGCCATGCGCTTACCGCAGCCACCATTCAACTCCTGTGCTGCATGTCATCCCGTGTCTTTCTCCCCCCTTCACACTTAATACCATCCTATCGATTAAAAGGCAAAAGCCCCAAAAAATACTGAAAAAAAAATTTATATTTACTATATACTGTTTCTCGCCTCAAATGTTTTCAGAAACATATTCAAGTGTACTGTTTAGCTGTTAAATGAGAGTTTGCAACCAAGCTCCCACGTTGGAAACAGTCAACCGGAAATCCAAGCACAGCCCACCAGCCGGACCAAAGTTCTCATTTAACAGCTGAACAGTACACTAAAATATGTTTCTGAAACATCTGAGGTAAGAAATAGGCAATACAGTAGTTGAAGAATCTTGATTCATCACTTTTTGATTAAGGCTGTTTAGTTTGACAGTCTGACCGCAGTTAGTCTCTATATACAGACTCTACATTCAGTGAATTTAGAGTCTGTAGGCAAACCCCGGAGATCTTGCCTCCGGAAGAAGAGCGGAAGAGCCCTGGTTTCCGGTTGTAGGCTGTTTGTAGTCCGCGTGATATTGACCAATCACATCTGCAGTTGCTGCCAGGTTAAACGGTCCGTGCGGTGAACTAACGAGGCGGAACATAATTGGCGTTACTGCAAACTCTGAATCCATCACAATGGTTCAGCATATTTACTTATATCAATCAATTTTATTTATAAAGCCCAATATCAAAAATCATAATTTGCCTCACAGGGCTTTACAGCATACAACATCCCTCTGTCCTTAGGACCCTCACAGCGGATAAGGAAAAACTCCCCAAAAAAACCCTTTTAAAGGGGAAAAAAAACTGAGGAGGGATCCCTCTTCAGGACGGACAGATGTGCAATAGATGTCGTACAGAACAGATCAACATAATAAATTACCAGTAATCCGTATGAGACAGAAAGAGAGACAGAGAGAGACGGTAATGACAGTAGCCTACAACAACATTAATAAAAGTAATGATATATAAACGGAAGTTAGAAACGGAAATTCGCCTCCTCCGCCCAAATCAAACTGGAATGCCAAAAAATCGGGGGTCTGCCCCCAGAGGCTGTATCGCCGTCTGCCGGAAGTCAGACGCCGAATACAGCAGATGGATTCCGAGAATGGACCGCAGTTAACAGAGTGATTGACATGATTGACAGCTGTGTTAGAGATTCCCCTGACTGGTTGCTTTTGATGCCTCGGTCGATTCTAGTGAATGCCCTTAGAGCAGGGGTGTCAAACTCATTTTAGTTCATGGGCCACATACAGCCAAACTTGACATTGAGTGGGCTGGATCAATAAAACCATTGCATAATAACCTATAAAAACCAACCGAAGTACAAGTTCATTCTATAAACATTCATCTGTTTATAAGACAGATGAACAACCTGAGAAGTTTTCAGAAGAATCAGCGCTATTTCAATAATATGTCACAGTTTCCCCACAGTCTACTTCTCAGTCATTACATATGCATTTATCCATACATTTCTATTCTTTAGCAACAGGGTTCCACCAATACTGTTTTAAGATACAAGTCTGATTCAGATTCTTTGGTACTAAAGCTGCTGATTGACAATATTTTGCACGATGTTCAATATCTATAAGTATTTATTGTTTTTAAGAGAACTACAGTCTGGTCAGGGTGGAAAAGCCTCTGAAGCAGCATTTTACATGAAGCAGATATTCACTGTTTAACTTGCTCCTGAAACCTAGCACTTCTTAGGCCCAATCCCAGTACCCCCCCTTGTCCACTACCCCTTAGCCCTTGGCCCTACCCCTAGCTCTTGCCTACTACCCCTGCCCTTGGCCCTACCCCTAGCTCTTGCCTACTACCCCTTGGCCCTCAAAATGAAGCAACGAGGGGTAGGGGTTGAAATCTTTCCCTAGGAATTGGGACACCACTCACTACGTCACTGTGTCAGTTACGTTCACGCATACGTAACTATTTTAAACAGGAAGCTGTGAGCCATCTACATTTCCAACCGGCATCTACAATGGAGTCTCATTCATCCTACCGATCGCATTTGCCGCATTCATCATGCTTCGTTTGATGAACGACAGACAACAGGGGACTTCTGCTAGCTAACTAACCAGGTAACATTACGAGGCAGCATAGTTATACTAGCTGGCGTGTTATCGTAATGTGAAAAGTCAGACAATTTTGCAGAACAGGACAGATGACAGGCGCCAGATAGTGCGAGCTAGCTAGCTAGCCGACAGTAACATTAGGTATGTATGAACTTTTTTCCCCGTCTCTTGCTCGGTGGTAGCCATGGCGACGTCTATCCCTCGCTGGCAAGTCAGCATCTGAAATCCCTCGCTCTGAAGGGCTAGTTTCACACCCACTACCACTCGTTATGCCCCTACCCCTACACGCAAAAAGGAATTGGGACACCACTAACCCTCGCGGGAACGCGCAAATGTAGGGGTAGGGCCAAGGGGTAGGGCTAAGGGGGGTTATTGGGACGGGCCCTTAATCTAGTCATCAAGTGGGCCGCACTGGAACCTTTGACTGGACGGTTCTGGTGAGCCATATGTTTGACGCCCCTGCCTTAGAGGCACTCGGAAGAGGAGGAAGGACATGATGCTTTTTCACAGATTATCTGTCTCACACATTTCTTTCAGAATATAGTGACACTTTCAGCAAATATGACCCAAAGTTATTTTCATAGCAGTCACCAACTGTAGCTTAAATAGCCAACAGCCACAGCACGCATGAGTACAATGAGATGAGATACCTTTTTGTTTTAAACCAAAAGAAAGGGTTATATGCTGTGGTACAGGTCTGACTTGCCTTCAGCTATACAAAGTGGCAGCTGCACAACCAGTTCTCTACAACCTGATGTGATGGGATGGGTGTGTTAAAGGTGAAGTACACCCTATATTTAAAACTCAAACATTCCTATGGTCTAAGACAATGCAAAAAATTCTAGTAAAAATTCTCTCCCCCAAATCAAAATCTATAACACTAAAATTTAAATTTGCATTATCTTTGGGTATAAAGTCTTGAGCTGACTATCAAATACATGCACTACTTGAGTTATCTGTGTCACCACCAGGTTCTTTTTTTACAGAATCATGCCTTTGAGTTCACTTGAATTATTAACTCAAGTCCATGGCGAGATGCTTCAAATGAATTATTCTCATCATGTTCAAAACTGAAGCCCCATGAAGCCAACTTGTGTGGCAAAACAGTGCTTGCTTTACAATTACACTGCAACGTACTAACAGCATTCAACCATCTTTTGTAAAGATAAGTATACCGCTGTCCAAATAATACAGTTTAAAATATCAGGAAAAAGGAGAAAACAAGACATAGAACATTTTATAACCATACTTTATGTTTTACTTACCAACATGCTCATCTGTAATGTGAACGGTGGGAAGAGTTTTTATTTTATCCCTATCAGCTGGCGGAGGTCCCGTGTTCTCAAACTGGTTTAATAACTAAAGACGAGAGGGGAAAAAAAGATGCATGTTTTTATGCATATTACTGCATGTGCTGCCTATTTCCTTAAATGTTTAATTCAAAAGATAAAAACAAAACCGACTCTCTTTGAATATGGACACAAATCACTTTGAAAACATGGAAAGGTTTCTGAAAAATACCTGAGTTATAATTGCATCTAGTCCGTTAGCACCCCAGGCATAATCCATAGGATTTGAGTGAAGAACACCCCTTTAAGAAAACAATCAAACATTTGTTAGTTAGAAGACACCATGTGCATTTCATTGAGAATTTATTTTCAGCTGTTTCAGACACTCACCAGGGTCCAACACCAATATTTGGCATTGCAGTGGGTGCAATTATTCCATTCACTAGCTGCTGAATGATTCTACAAAAGAGAAGATACAGCTGTGATACAGATGTATTGAGAGAGAAATGACACTCATGTCTAAGTGTGCTGCTATTAAGAGAATGACTTAAGTCCCACTTGTGCTCGATTATGACTCAAGTCCCACATGTCACAGTCTGCACTCCTCACCCCTCTAAAGTGGGAACTCCCTCGTGCCTCCCTGCTTGTCGTCTTGAACCATGACGACTTCTTGGTTGCCTGGCACCATATCGTTGCCGTGATGCCGTTTCCCTTTCTCGCCTGTTTTCAGCATCCCTGTTATCCTCTGTTCCCAGTCCGGCCCCGAAGTCGAAGCGGTCATCAAAGACACCCAGGGTGAACTGACCGTAGCCAGACGGGAATGTAAACAAGTGCTGGTCCGTATTCTGGGAGGAAAACAGATGAAAGCACACAATAAAAAACATGGGTGCTGTGATCTTTGTGATGGAAACCAGTGAAGCTTTCTCTACATAACTTCAACTATTTATTGTCAATACAACACAACTGAAGCATGGAGAGTGCTGTTGCTGTTAGCTCAAATTACAACCAAATGGAAATGCATGCTGACACTCACAATCACCCAGTGACTGCATCATCACAGCCCCAGTATTTCTCAGTTAGAAGTTTTCCCATAGCACTTGCATGAACAACATATTAGGCTAAGAATGTTACTTTACAAACAGCTCAGTCATTTAATATAATACTAAACAGAGCGAGACTGTGATCTGTCGCAAAAACAGAAGTGGAAAACCCTGAGAGGATTTCCATCATGTGCAGTACTACATCAGCAAAAATGCTGACAGAAAATACTTCAGGAAATTCTGACAATATTACGCAACAGTGTAGTAGGAACAGAGAGCTAGAGGATTCGGATAAGAGAAAAGAACAGGTTAGAAACCTCAAATGGTTGCTGGTTCTGGGGCCCGCTGGAGATGGTAGACATGGAGCCATTGTCAGCACTACACAGGAGACAAGTAATTGACAAAGTTATGTCTCAACTCAGTGACATTAAAGGAAATTCAATCTTTCCCCCCCATGCATCATACTTTCCATCATTCTCAATTATGATATCAGGTTTCCTGTGTCGTATTTCTTCCCCTTAGCGGCGCTGCTACAGCCTCTGATTTCACATGTGATCTCAATTTTAACTGTAACACCTTGAAATATCATAATAGTTGAAAAATTGGACAGTAATACAATATTAGCCAGACCAAGAAAAAGACAGCAATCCATGCCACTGTTGTCGAGTAGTGCCTAAAGCTAATTTTTCTTTTTTTAAAGGGCAACGCCAAATAAATAACAGTGACTCTGCTGTGATAAATAACATAAGGCCTCCATCACACAGAAAGCATTTTGCAGGTTGAAAAATGTGCACTGCCTTTTTTTTAAAAATTGAATGCCACTAGTGAAAAAGAAGAAGGTTGCTGCGCCTTTTTATAGTTGCCAGGCAACCACGGACTCACCTCCTTATTCTCACCTTCTAATCTACCATTTATCTATTTATTTTAGTTATTTGACAGTAATCAGTAGTTAGTTGCTAAAATGTTGAGGCAGAGGGTACTTGCTGTAGCTCTGGTTGAGGGTGAGAGGCTGTCAGCAGGTAAAGAGAGATCTGTGTGGGTACATGAGACCCTAAAAAAGAGGGTGGATCATGGGGAGTACCACCAGTTGGTCCAGGAGCTTCGCCTCCATGATGGCCATGTACAGGCATATTTTAAGATGACTGAGGGACAGTTTGACAACCTGCTGTCTATTGTCGAGCCATATGGCTCTGGGTATCCTGCAACCACTACCTCCAGTTTCTCCTCCATTGTTTATCAACAGTAAACTTGTTGTCGTGACCACCGCAGAAGACAATGCGAAAAAAGATGATGAGAAAAGGGATGACGTGGGGCATTTTTCAAGTGAAGGTATTCAAAGCACTCCGGCAAATATGCCAGGAGCCTAGAGCGCAACGCAAAAACCTTCATTCTCATTTAAAAGACTTAAAAAGGCACCTTCAGCTAGTACAACGCTTTCTGTGTGATCAGGGCCTAAGAAGACTTGTATGGAGCCAGAGTCATGTTGTTTGAAAATGTGGCAGAAAGAACAAGGTCAAAGCTTGTGTTACTAGCCCTTATAGTTGCAACTCATGATTATGTAATTACTATCAATGAATCTGCCAATATTTTCATTTTTCAAAAATTGTGAAAATGCTCATCACAATTTCCCAGAGCCCAAAGTGTCATCTTTAAATTACTTTTTTTTTTATCCAACTAATGGTCCAAAACTCAAAGACCCTTTATTTAGTATATAAATGAAAAAAGCAGTACATTCTTGCATTTAAGAAGCTAGAACCAGCTAATGTTTACCATTTTTGCTTGAAAAATGACTTACACGATTAATCAATATCAAAATAGTTACAATTCATTTTCTCCTGATCAACTAATCAACTAATTATTGCACCTCTAGGAATCAGAAGCAGCTCAATTGGCCAAGTATGTGTACACATACAATGAATTTGACTCTGGTGTATGTTGATAAGTAACATAACTGTTAGGAATGACGGCCAAACACATGAAGATAAGACCCAGATTTAACAAAAAAAGAATTTCCTTTGCAAAGACTTCTTGTTTAGATAGTAAAAGAAAAAAGCTGCCTTGATTAGCAAAACCGTGTTTATTAAACAATGTATACACACCTTCTTTCCTCCAGCAGTTCCTCAATAAACCCTGACTCACATCTTGGACATGTGTACTCCTGTAAACAAAAAGAAGAGAAAACCAGCACATTAGACTCATCACAACAAGCTCAGCTTTCCATTACAGTTACTGGCGTTCAAATCCATCACTAAACCAGTGACCTAAAAAAAAGTTACATGCATGAAACCTACAGCTGCAGCCTATCGGTGCGTCGGTGTGTGTCAAGTGTAAACTGCAAACGAGATATGTCAAACACAACTCTACTGATAACACAGCTGGACGGTGAGATAAAGAAGAGCGGTGATGACAATCCTCCTCATATGACTTAACCTAGCTCTAACCTCTAAAAGCAAAGACATGCAGTGTGACGAGTTTGAAGGTCTGGCAAAAGATTATCAGGCAAGCAACTACCAACTGCCCCATTCATTGTAGTGAATAAAACACAAGATTTCTTGCAGCACACATTGTAGACGATCCTCTCCTGGAACACCAACAATCTGACTAAGAGGCCTCACTAGAGGATGCCGTCTCACCCCATCCTCCCCCCCGTCTAAGGGAACACTGTTAAAAGTAGCCTGCTGTGGCACTATTTGATAACGGAGCTGTAGTCTGTAGGTCCCTCAAAGAACACCAAGGACAGCTGAGAGGACCAGCTGGGTCTCTTTCCCTTCCTGTCAGAGCAACTACAGATGTAGATGTTTGGGAAAAGGTTGTGGATACCACAACATAAAGCCCAACACCACCACAATAAACTACAGCTTCTTCCTTCAAGTTATCAGACTGCTGAGCACAGGGTTCCCACACATGTTCAGAGACAAAACACCAAAACATTTCCATAGCTTTTCAAGGACCCATGATAAAAATTTTCTATGACCATTCACACTGTGTAATATGAGCCAAACTGTGCATTACACTTTACTCCAAATGTTAACTATATTACTATAGGCAGTCTGCGGACAATGGAAGAGTAGAGCTCACAGAATGGAGGGGTGTGAGCTGACAGTTCGGTTGGCTCGTTGGCTAATTTATTCAAAATGTTAAATGTCTCATATGTGTGGTACAATTTAAAAGGATTAGTGGGGCATATGTATGAAAAATTTGTGATTCATGAGACTACGTGTTAAATCACACTGTCACAAAATTATTTTTCTTGCCTGGTGTTATTCAATCACTATTAATGAATGATTCCAGCTAGCACACATACATGAAGAGAGAAACAGGACATTGATGAGTAACTTAAGAAACATATGTGATGATAAACAAAACATAAGGCAACAATCTATGTTAGAGAAACTATGTCACCAGTTAAAGACAATAAATTCTGGAAGGAATTAATTTAACTACACAGAACGAAATCCCATGAATTTAAAGAGAAATGTCAAGAATTTTACTTATTCCATGGGTTTTTCCAAGCCTGGGAAAATACATTATGTAATTCTATGACAATGGGAACTCTGTGAACACCTCACAGAAACCTGACATTCAACACACACACATAAGCCTTGTTGCCTTTATGTTTACACCTTATGTATGGATACAGATGTTGTTGTCCTTATGTTTCTTTTTTTTAACACCCTGATCCTGCAGCTGTCCCTCTACTGTTTTTGCTATGGATGAGACACATGGGCCATTTTAAACAATAAAACAGCAGCTGCACAGGTGTATGAGGTGTTGATGCAACCACAGGGTGTTACCAGCAACCCACAGAATCCTATGGCTGATCTTTGACATTGTGAAACGCACATTTACAGCTCTGTGACAGATGATTCTAGCCTGTGACAGACGTGCCACTTGTGTGTTTTACTGAATGGCTGCACAAGAAAGGGACGCAGTGGCATTGTTACTGCTGGATCGTTCACAAACACCGTTAAGAATCTAATACACAAAATCAGGCTAGTGTCAACTACGTTCAGTAATAAAGAAATACCTGAAGTCGATAGTTGGAGACGATCAGCGTTACAGATAACAGCTGTGGCTAGTGAATATAGCTAACGTTAACCGTTAGGCTACCATACCACGTAAAACCTACATTAATTAACAGACGATCCTGCCAAACGTTGCTGCAAATATCGTACGCCAAAGTAGTAGTGATCTGTGTGTAATAACTACGCAGTTCGCGCTTTTATCTGGAAGGATCTACTACTAAGAGAACAAGCTAGCTAACGCTGGGTAGCGCTAGCAAGCTATACGGTCAGCCAGCTAACGGTGTTAGCATGCTATCTGTTGGCCCGGCTGCTAATGCGATTTCTACGACATTAACACCAACACTAATGTGTTTTTCATTTGCCCAACTGTCTCTGTCTTTACTTTCTGTCTACGGTACTCACGGGGAGCCGAGGACTGATCTCTGCGGAGCATCTGTGACAGAAGAACCGGCTGGGCCATGGAGGAGCTTCCGCCATCTTTAACTACTAAACAGGTAGAGAAGAGGAAGAACTACGGAGCACCGGAAAGGTCAATGTTAACCCTCCTCGAAAATACGACAAACCATGTGATTGAAATAACTGCTTTGCATCATAGATCACAAGAAAATGTGTAAAATGAACAAAGAAAATAAAGAAAACATTAAGAGTAAAAAAACTGAGTATTACATGATATGTTATAGATTATCTATTATAAGAATAGTAAACAAACATTAATATGAACGTTTAAAATGGATTATAGTGAATTAATTAATTGCTTTACAATAGGTGTCAACAAAAGGAATTAAAAAGCTGCTTATTTTACTGTTAAAAAATGAATATTTGTGTATGTGCATTTGATAAAGACTAATAGCTGTGTGCCTTATATAATATTGCCACATGGTGGTGCTTTTGTGTATCAGTTGTTGAAGAGTGTTACTGTATTTCACATTGTAGCCAGCCACTGAGGATACAATACTCTTGGTAAGTTTCCTTTGGAATCTATGACATTTTCAGTCAGGTTATTATATGTTGGGAACACTGAGTGAAGGTGTCCTTAATTTGTACTCACATACCAACACTAAAGCCTCCACCATCAAATTTGTATCACGTATCAGCACACTGTGTCTCTGAACTCTTATCCCTGCAGGTTCAGGCCCCCCCTGCACTCCCTGTTCACATATAAACCACAGAGATGTGTTTTTGCAATCTGGCACAGCACTGGATTTATTTTGACACATTTTACTTTTCCATTGGATTCCTGTCAACCACCTCCTGCGCCCAACAGACATACTTGAAGTGTTTAAAAGTAGCATCTGTTTTTGAGCAACGCATCTTGTCAAAGGTGGATTTGTGTGCTGTCCTTGATTATCTGACAGTAGTTGTTGGAACCATTTTATCAAGTGTCAAACCTGAGACATAAAACAGTAAATAAGTAGCCCCTCACATGGGAAATGCATTCTCTTGTTTTATGTGAGCACAGCCAAGTTCTTGTTGGCAGTTCTCTGGCGGCCCTGAGATAGCAGCGAAGGCCTCAGAGATCACTTAGTTACACAACAACTGGAGAAAGAAATGATTGATTTTATTTTGTTTTCAGGTCTGTTTTTATTTTCAGCGATGTAAATTAAAATTTCCTCAGTATTTATTTTTTGCACAGGTATCCTTAATGTGATTACCATAACTGCAGATTGACGGCTATGAACATGTCATAAAAGTCTGGAGTATCTGTGGGGCTTGGCAACACATGTTGAGAGAAAGTAGGAGTTCCCATCCGACCGCCCATCAGCCAATCACATCTCTCAGACCATCTGGCCTGATTTTTATTTACAAATGTCCAGTTTTATGCTCTTAAGGAGAGTAGCCCTGCATGCAACCAGCTCCTGCAGTGTTCATTATTATGCATAAAAAATATTTTCTGTAACATGTTCTAACAATGAAACAACTTAATATTTCCATGACACAATAATTTAATTTCCCAGCCTGGCATGCGTAACATAGATATGATTAGTTATAATGCAGACTGGATGTTTCCTCACAGCAAAGCTCACAATGTAACCAAGTTAGGTCCTAATGTCCTGTCTAGGCCGTCGTTGTGTCTGATCTGGCCATGTGGGAGCAGGAAAGACACGGCTGTCCCATGGGCTGAGATTAGAGAGGGTCTGATAGCACTGAGGTTTGCTATGTCTGCCAGGCTGAGGTAAGCTATTGTCTTTCTGCGCTCAGTGCGTCACCGCCATCCCAGTTGAATGCTCATTGTAGCAATGCAATCTGGGGAGTGAGTGACTTTGGGTCAGAGACAGGTCATGTGAGCAGCAGAAAACAAGTCTACCAGACAGAGTAGCCTTCCAAATCATGTAGTTTTAGCTCACTATTAATCTGGATTTGAAAAATGTTGTATTATTATACAAGTGAAATGCACTGCTTTAAAGGAAGTATAAATATATTTGATTTTTTCATGCTGCGATGTGAATTAAAGGGACTGCTCACCCCCAGAAATCAAATATACATATATTTTCTCTTACCTGTAGAATGTTTTATCAATCTAGGTTTTTTTGATGTAAGTTGCACAGTGTTGGAGATATCAGCTACAGAGATGTCTGCTTTCTATTGTATATAATATAACTAGATGGCACTCAGCTTGTGGTGCTCAAAGTGACAAAAAATTACATTTGAAAAATTCAGCAGCATTGTGTCTTTCCAGAAATCATGAGCCGCTTACTCAAGATAATCCACAGACCTTGTTTTGAGCAGTTTCATGTAGAAAACATTTTCTTTCTACCGAACCACACTAACTGTATAGCCCCTTTTAGGGTCGACGTCACAATGATGTCAGTTTGTTAGCTGGAGGCAAAACATGACTCTCCACCACAGGGCTGTAGGCTACATATGAGTCTTAGAGTGTGGTCTTTTTGTGTTACTGGGAGCCAGAATAGAAGGAGTCATGGCTCAAAACTTGAATTTTATCACATACCAGCCACCACTGCCTGTAAAAAAACAAAGACAACTATGGTTAAATGTGACAAGATGAAAGGACTGGACAGAGGCAATCATCAAAAATGCTTCCATGTGCAGCACACACTTCATATCAGGTTAGGGAAAAAGTATTTCCTGTTGTAAGGGTGAAAAACGTTAAGTGTAGTAGTTATTATGTCATGTTATCAAGTAACACTCGTGGTCCCAGAGAGTGGGTGACCTGACATGGTGCGTTCGTAAATTCAGTCTGATGCTTTACACTAAAATGAGAGCCCTATTGGTCAAAGAAACTGAGCGTTTATTTCTATATAAATTAACAAACGGTTAAGTTAGACCAAGACAGCACCCTGCCACTCCGAAGAGTGTGGTGCTCTGAATATCCGAACAGTACATTCCGACAGTGTTCCGAATTTACGAACGGTCCAGTTTGTACCAGAGTGCGCTCTGGCCCTTGAAATGAGTATTTCTGAATGCACCACTCGTATCATCTTCCTCCATTGTCTAAAACAAGCCAACAGAACTTGCTAGCTAGCGCTGGCTAATGTCTGTGGAGAATTGTTTTGCCTCCAGCTAAGCCCCGCCCACCAAAAATGACAACAGTAAAAGGGTGTATAATCATGCAGAAGGAAGTGTGCATCTACTCATGGACAAGTGGCTCATGCTTGTGACAGTGTGAGATGTAAACATTAATGGCGTCCCCTTTGACTGAGCTGTTACATTAGCTTGCTCAGTGATGCGAGGTGAATTAGCATGCATGCTACCTCCTGTGCAGTGATGCGTTTTGTGGGTGTAATTTGGTAGAGAGGAAATAGTTCCTGCATGAGACTGCTCACAACAAGGTCTGTGGATTATTTTGAGTAACGCTTTGAGCACTACAAGCCAAGTGCCGCATAGTTGCAATTTATTTGAGAGAAGGCAGATATCAGATTGCTGATATCTCCAACACTTGGCAACTCACACCAAAAAATCTAGACAGATAAATAGTACTACAGGAAAATCTGTATTTTTGATTTTGGGGTGAACTGTCCCTTTAAATCACTAAACCCATGTTGTAAAACACTGCAAGGGGTGGAAGTCACTAATTGTTTTTCTCCCTGCTGCTGTAATTAAGTAGCTTTCAGACTGCACATGCATGTATGTGCACATACACACATACATCCGCGTACAGTTTGTTGTTGTTGTTGTTGTTTTGTCGGCCTACTTTTACGGTTTCATTTCTGTTGCCCTCCAAGAGGCAATAAAGTGTTGCAGCCAAGGCAGCAGACAGATATGCCACAAGGGACACTGCTGCTTTTGTCACTCCATAGAGTTTTTCCAGACACTCCAGCCGGGATTGCCCCACACAGTCCCTCTGGGCCCCCGGATCACACTCACGTACACACATAAACACACACATAGACACACACCCACACACTCAGCAATAACAGCTGCCTGCTGGAACTTCCTGGGCCTCTTAGTCATGCGTCACTTGTTTTCAGTCCCACCCATCGAAGACTCTCTCTCCCTCTAGACACAGTCTGTCTGAAGCCATGTGTCACAAGAGCTGTGCATCAGACACACACACACACACACACACACACACACACACACACACACACACCATAAGGTCTCCGGACAAACAGCAAAACGGCTGTAACATTAGAATGGACAAATGTATATACACATGTTTGAATCACAGCAGGTATCACGCAGTGTTTTTCTGCTCTGCTTGTGTTCCAGAACAAAATCCCGTGATACCACATCAGTACGTACAAGTGATTGGGATTACATCACTGGGCAGCTAACAAAATATAGATGTTGCTAGAGGAACATATGTATACAATTAGCAACTTAGGTTCCACCGCCTTTGTTGTAGTGGAGTGTTTGTCTGTCACTCACTGCAGATGTTTCAGCAGAGTTTGACTCTATCTGCTTTTACTGACCAGTTGTTTCATAAGATTATAGCTGTCCTAATCATGCACACTGCACTCAGGTCAAAATAACTATTGTTGCAACAATCTAAACACTATACTCTATCAATCCGTTGGAAGATTTAGGACATTTACACCTCCTGCTGCAGAAGGAAGGCCCTAAGTATTATGGAGGACAGCAGCCACCCAGCACATGGTCTGTTCTCTTTCCTTCCCACAGGTAAATGCCTAGAGAGAATCAGAGCTCAGACCAGCCGCCTCAACACCAGTATTTATCCCCAGGCAGTTTGATAACTGAACAGCAAGTACTTAGAATAATTCACAGTGTTGTAGGACACACATCTAGCACTTTAAATGTTTAAATGTGATATACAGCAAGCACTTTATATCTTTCAAAGTGCTTAAGGATTCCTTATTATTGTTGTCTGTTATTTATTCTACCTTATATATAGTTTTAAGGGCTGAGGGAGTAGTAGTAGTAATGATAATAAGATTAAGGGTTGTACAATTAGAAAGAAATTACAATTATGGTATGCCAGGTTGTACTATGAGTAGGTTGTCCACAGGAAGGTTGAGGCTGATTGATAGCATCCATGGGATAGAGACCATGGGTGGTCCGGGAGGGTCCAGCGGAGACCTTGTGTCCTAACAAATCGAAGCACAGTGTGCAGGCCAATACAAACATAGATAATAAATAAAAGATCCCCAGATTTTAGAAAACTTGATGAGGGAGTTAGACAGAGTGTACCGGATTTCTTCAAGATGTAGACAAGAAACCTGACTAGCAGCATGGTTATGACCTAATACACTACCTTAAAATGATAAGGTATAGCTAGCAGCTAGCTGACCTTTAGCCACATGACTCGTCTCGCCCACTATACCCACACATCAGTTCACGGTCAACCCTCTCCGCTCCTTGGCCTGGAAGTGGAAGTCCGAACGAAATTTCTAAGTTAGCGATTAGCTATGAGGTATTACGTTACAAGAGTGTTGGTTAAAGGGATAGTGCACCCAAAAATGAAAATTCAGCCATTATCTACTCACCCTCACGCCGAGGGAGGCTCTGGGGAAGTTTTAGAGTCCTCACAACACTTGCGGAGATCTGAGGGGGGAAGTTTTAGAGTCCTCACAACACTTGCGGAGATCTGAGGGGGGAGTGGGTAGCAGCACAACTGCACCTAATGCAGGCTGATGGCGCCCCAGATTAAAACGTCCAAGAACGCATAATTGAAACCACAAAATATCTCCATACTGCTTGTCATTTGAACTCTGTTTTTAGAGTTCAAATGACGTTTTTCCTAACAACTTTTTATGACGGGGCTTCAGGACACTCTAAAACTTCCCCAGAGCCTCCCTCAGCATGAGGGTGAGTATAATGGCTGAATTTTCATTTTTGGGTGCACTATCCCTTTAAGGTTAGGGGAAGGGTAAAGGCTACATCTCTTGCTTATGCTAATGCTCACTTAGCAGTTAGCTAACGTTAGCTATGAAGTATTATGTTAAGAGAGAGGTGGTTATAGTTAGGATAAGGGTAATGGGAAGGGCAACATCTCGTTACTTATAAGATGAATCACTTCATGTATTATGAATTATAATATGGATTATCGCCACATTTGGTCTCATTTATTCTGATACAGTGTAACATTGTAGCAGGGTTCAGATAGCCGTGGTGCTGGTGGGTTTGTCTTGTACTCGTGGTGAGCATGGTTTGTAGGGGCGTGTCGTGTACACTACAAACAGAATGTGCCTGCAGCTATAGGCTACATGTCTCAAAAACTACTAACATTCTCATCAGTCCCAGCTGTACTTTGTGATAAGTGTTAAATAGCATGTGTTAGCATGCTAACACAGTACACTACGATGTGGTAAACATCATACATGCCAACTAGCGGTGTTTTTGTATCTGCAGGGCTCCAGACTGCAACCATTTGGCCATATTTTGCTACCATGGAGCACCAGTATGACTGGAGGGCTGTTAGTTTGTTTTTTGCTCACCATGAATAAATTCTCATGTTTTTTTCCCCCAACAGTATCTTTATTGATTTTAACAGCAGTAAACAAAGACATACACATACACACTCCAGTATGTGCTTGTATACATCCACAGACACATAAAAGAAAAAGACACCAGAACAAAACATCGGTGCAAATTCTCATGTTTAATGGCACTGCAATAACAGTTCAACTTTAAGCTAACTGCACATCTAATTGTTGACTGGATGCTTCGAGTTGAAAGCAAAAACATCAACACCTCCAGCCCGAGATGAGTCGAGTGCTTCTGAATAAAAGCACCAGTGGTTCCACTTTAATTTATTTAATTATTATTTGGGATCAGTAGGACCGAATACGTTTTAAAAAACTAAATGTTGCAAACGTTAATTAAGTCCCAATGTCCTCAAACAAGACGATTATAAAGTTCTAATGTCTTCAAATAAGTACTTCCTAATTAACAGTGTCTTATCTTGTTACTGTTGCTAAAATTGGTCAACCATATCAAATTACAAACATTATTAATCATAAACAAGTTTCAACTATAAAATGTGATCAGGTTTTGCACCTTGTCCACTTTTGTGTCGGGATCAACTGCAGACTGACTTGGCAGAGATGGCTGCCATCTTGTTTTTACATGGATTAGTGTACTGTGCTCTTACTGCCACTAGATGGCTAAAAAACAAGTGTCCATGAATGAGGACAACAGGTCTCAGTTATGTAGAATAAGTATAAGGTCAAGTAAATCCAAAATGTGATGTGATGTGATATGACGACGCAGGGTCTAGGGAGGATATGCCGTGTATCACAATATGGCTTAAAAATCTAAAAATATATTCAAAGGCCATATTGCTTTGTCCTGATGCCAATTATTAGCATGCTAGCATTGTCACTGTGTTCATTAGCACTTTCCTCAAAGCATTGCTGTGCTTTCTCTAACAGGGATGCTGCTGACTTTCAGTATTGTTAAGTGATAGATATTCACCGAAACATCAGTTTGAAAATGTCAGACAGCCTGAGACAGAACATGCAACACATTAAAGTCAAAGAAAACAAAGAAAAATTCCCAGTAAAATGAACGAAGCCTATAGCATTTCCACATGCAATTCCCTGGCAGGTGGATGGGTGTGAGATAACAAAAGGACTGTGTAGAATATTCTCTACAGGAGTGTCTGGAGTATTGTTTTTGGCATGTGCTCTGTGTGTCAGTGTGTGTCTGTTTGTGTGGGTGAGGATGTGTCAGTCCTTGTGTGTATGTGTGCAGGTTTCCAGTGTGTGTTGTCAGAATATTTTGCGGGCATACAGTATGTGCAAGTTGGTGTGTGTTTACATACTTGCTCACGCTGTTTGTCTCGTTGTCTCCGCAGTCCACACAAAGCAACGCTGGAGCTTAATAACACAATGCATGGGTGCAGTTAGTCCTCTAATCTGAAACTGACCATCACTGTGTTTACAAGACGTGCAGCTCTGTAGTGGGGGAATAGATACCATATGGGCCTCCTGAGTTTATTTGCGGTGCACTGTCCTACTTCAACAAGCAGGGGATCTCCCAACAGATGATTGAATTAGCTGCATCCTGGTGGATACTCAACTTGCTGTTCAACTAAAAGAAGCTGTTGATAATGAGCAAGGCCAAGATCGAATGAAATCCAAACCACGGCAACTTTCCCACTCTCATCTTTGCTGAGTTTGCAGGGCATACCGTAATGCATGATGGCAAATTAAATGTTCAACCAACTTTCCATGATAAGCAACCAACATTCCTTTATAAACAAGCAGGTATCTGAGCCAAGGCTTATAAAAAAAGGTATTTCTGTCTTATTTCTATGTGAGAGCCACCTGAAAAGCTGATGTGAAATTATGGTCATGGCTTGGTAATTTTCCAAGCCCCAAACTGCACAATTTGACTCAATTTAAGTCAAGTTTGGGAACTAAGTGTAGCGCAATTATCACACTTCATTGACTTTTTTTTCCAGTTATGTGGCTTGATATTTCAACATGAACTCAAACCAGAGTTAAATCAATGACCTTGTCAGTGCCAAGGCAGGGGAGGAAACAATCTCATATTGTACTTGTCTCAAGCACACATGTTTCCAAACACTTTAAAACACCAGAGGAGTCACACACAGTGCCTAAATGTTTTGTAAATACCATAGCAAAGTGAATCCATCACGCATAACAATATTTTGTATTCATGTTTAACATGCTTTTGAAATTCCTGCAGTATATTTTGTTGCATTGTGAGTGTGTTTTCCTCCTGCTGGTACATATGTGCCAGACCACACACGGAGTCAGATGAGAAGCCGTCCCAGAGGTCACGGCAAGGAAGTGAAACAATTCACCAAGAATAATTGTGGACAATTAGCATTTGCACAACTTCCTTACTCTGATTTGATGTTAGTGATCTGATCCTTACCAAATCACTGACAAACACTGCTCATTTGCAGTAAACCTCCCTGGAGTTTCAGTTGTTGTTTACAGGATGATTATACACCTAGTTGCGAAGTTTCTCTGAGCAAATGAATCACTTGTTTTATTGGCACGTGGATCGAAAACTGAGGACCTTCTTTTCTCAAGAGCAGCAGAGGTGGGACTAAGTCATTGTTTTGCAAGTTACAAATAAAGCGGGATTTATACTTCTGCATTGAATCAACACTGTACTTACGGCGTAGGCTGCGTTGACCCTACACCATAGCCTGACGTGCACCTCCCCATAAATGTAGGCCTAACTACACGTCACAGCGACACAGACGTCCTGTCTATTTTTGTAAGCTGAAACCATTTCCCTCAGTGGACACAAAGCTTTTATTTACGTTTATTTCACAGAGAAATAACAATAAATTGTAAAGACAATAAAGCCCCCACAAAAATAGCATTTTACGTCTTGTGTGTGATTTATCCTGGCTTCATATGAGCAGAGGAAATATCCGTTCGTCGCTAGGCTAATTTATACAATGTAAAATGCTATAACGTTAGCATGTTATATTTGTTTGGAAACAGTGTTTAGTATAAGACAGTTGTTTTGTCAGTGAACCTTGTGAATTGTAATGGAGCTGAATTTTGTAACGTTACCTCTGTTAAATGTTGCTGTTGTCCCTGGTTTTATATGAGAAGAGGAAATCTCAGCTCGTTGCTAGGCTAATTTACACAATGTAAAATGGCATAGGCTTGTGCTAATAACATTAGCATGTTGTATTTGTGGGGAAAATGTGTCCAGCAAAAGACAAATGTTCGAATCAACTAAACTTTACAGCACTTCACAGAAACCTCTGCCGACAACTAGTGTTCTGTAGGTGTAACTGCAGAGTGACACAGACACACCACCAAGTCCCAAATAAAGTCCTAAGTCCTAAACTTTGAGTTTCAAGTCCTAAACAAGTCACAATAGGGTCTTCAAAAACATAATGCCAAAATTAAATTTACAAAAGTCATGAATGTTCTTTAAAATCTGTATCTATTTGTTAAAACAAGTTTGTTGAAAAGTTACTTAGTTGTTAAGCTAATGTTAGCTTAGCATTAGCTTGCTAACTATCCCAGCTGGCACCGCATGTCTAGATAGTAAGTGCGTTTCTATTAACCCTAGAAATGTGCAAAACCTAAATATCGCAATAAAAAACTGATAATGGAAACACCTACATTTCGAAAAAAACTCTCAAATATCGAGAAAAAGTTTTTATGCTCTCATGAGGTGGTTTTTCAGATGTGTCGATCACTGGACATTCAAGTCCTCTGTGAATTCCTCGTTCACAAATAAAGTTTTGAAAAGAAAAAAAAAAAAAGATTCCTCGTTCACGGTCCTCTCCCAGAAATCCTTTATCCGTGGTCGCTGCTATGGGGTGCCGTTTGTAAAGTGTCTCACGCTGAAAATAACATCAACATTTTGCCACATTTAGCTTCAAACAATGTTTAAAAAAGTATTGTGAATTTTTTAACGTCACCTTTTACCACATTTACAGCAATATTTGTTAACTTAGAAATATATTAAATAGTTAAATCTAAATATTAAATGTGGCACCTAAATGTTAA
>NC_065515.1:12411851-12429533 GCF_006386435.1 Epinephelus moara | reverse complement strand
TTAGCATTTAGATTTAACATTTATATTTAGATTTAGATTTAATATTTAGATTTAACATTTAGATTTAGATTTAACATTTAACATTTAGGTGCCACATTTAATATTTAGATTTAACTATTTAATATATTTCTAAGTTAACAAATATTGCTGTAAATGTGGTAAAAGGTGACGTTAAAAAATTCACAATACTTATTTAAACATTGTTTGAAGCTAAATGTGGCAAAATGTTGATGTTATTTTCAGCGTGAGCCACTTTACAAATGGCACCCCATACGCTGCCACACATAAGGACTTTGCCTTTGGAATACCACTTGCTCTCTTCATCTTCGATTGTAGACTACTGCAACAGCAGCAGTGGCAACTGAGATGATTGTTCCAGCTCGCAAGAGATTTGGAATGTCCATCTTACTTCCCCAAACAAAGTGGAGTCTCGCAGGACGAGATTTTATGAGAATTACGGCTCATACTCAAAACACCTTTTAATGGAAACACCTGCAAGTCGCAATTGTACTTTGTCGAAACTTTAGAAATAACGCATTTATTTTGCGCAAAACTGTAATGGAAATGTGACATATATGACGTCAGAAAGACACTGGATTCTTACATCAGACAGAAGTTAAGTTTTGGTTTGAATGAAAATTGGGTTGGCAATTTTTTAAATGTCAAATGACATTATAATTTCAAGTTGTGTGGACTTACATATCTTACAACTATGACGTTGGCATAAGATGGAAGGCGTTGCATTTTGGTTAGTTGACACTTGAAAACCAACAAAATATCAACATCGTATATCAATGCCTAAAAGTGTTTATGGCCAGCTGGGATGTTAATAAAAGCCTTATAAGACTTATCGTTCTTCGTGCAACTTCAAATATCAAATGAAGTTGGAAGTTGTTGCGTCTTTGTTTACAAGTTTTGACCTGCATGTTTTCATATTGCAGTTTGTTTTTTTTTGGTTGACCCCCCCACATAGTTTTTGCTGGAGAACAAAATTGTCATATCATTTTTTCCACTGGTACTCAGTAATGTGACGTTAGCTCTTCATGGTTCTCTCCTGCAACATGATTGGATGCTGCTGGATCACTTGGGAATGAAAAGCATGAAGGTTGGTTGATTCAGGTAATAAAGGGAAATAAACTGATTTGTGGCACACCTCTAAAATAACACGTTTTGATCTCTGGGCTTGGGGGAAGGTATCAAATATTTTCAGGTCAAAAGGCTATACTCCAAGTGAAGTCACGAGTCATTGGTGCTAAAGTGCGAGTGGAGCTGCGGGTCTTTGGTAAAGTTGAGTCTAAAGTCATCAAGTTTGTGACTTGAATCTGACTCTAGTCCTAGTCATGTGACTTGAGTCCATACCTCTGAAGAGCAGTGTCCTTTTCCTGGCACACATTTCCATCTTGGGGCACTTAAAGCATGAACTGATGACTGGTGTTTCATATTAGCCCCATTAGTCCTTTCATAACAGATAGATGATGCAAAATTACACTTGTTTTTTTACATTTCCTAAGTAATGCTCTTCTTCTCTATGAGATGTTGTCATCATCGTTAAACGAGCATTACTCTGTGATCATAGTTTGGCTGATTGATAGTCTAATATACCTCAATAAAATATACATGACCCCAGATCAGAGATCATAAAAAGTAAAGAGCATTTCCGAGAAATCCATAGAACGTCATCCGTGGCCGTATAAACTGTAAGACTGGAGTGTGGGTTGTTGTGTCAGCGTAATGATCAACTGTCAAAAATTAAATGACATGCACATGTGGAAAACTGAAAAACTTGCCGTGTAACAGAGCAAGTCTGGTGAAATAATGTCTGAGGTAGATCTATTCTGATGGAGTGATGGATCTGATATCTATTAGTTTCAGCTGTGGGACTGAGCTGTTTACAATCCAGTGGCGCGATCCAGAGAGTGGGTGGTCTCGGAAACACTCCACATCGCCTAGTCTCATCACAACATCATTTCAGATCTAAATGTTGGCCGTTAACTTACTGGAAGTAGTACGGCAACTTGGCGGAAATGAGACCATGTGGACGTCGTTGAGAGACAAGCTTGACATATCGCAGCGGAATGATTACGCATCCCTGAAATGTCAGTGTGGGCGTCACATTATAGCCCCATGTGTTTGTAGGGATGTAAACAACTCAGCCCAAGGCTGTGATGTAACGTGTGTGACTGATCCCATGCTCATAACAGGTGAGATGCACCCATCATCACACCCACACGTCCAAACATGCACACAAACAGGCACACGAAGCTGTGCCTCAGTGGAAGTGAGGCTGACCCCTCACTGGTCGCACCGCAAACCAGAACATGTAGAAAAAAGAGTGAAATATGGAGCAAAGTGGGCAGAGAATTCCTGAGGTGTCATGTTAAGTGTAATTAGGATAGCTCTGAAATGGCTCATAGGTTTACTCTGTGGTTATGTCATTACCACCAGTGGTGTGACACAGGCGCATCATATCCGACATCAGTCAGAGGCCTGTGTGGTAATGATATACAGGTTGTTCCTGGTGAAGGTATTACACAGTCATAATGACAACAGCAAATGGTATTTGCCTTGTATCCATCAGGATGGTTTGTCCAGACGCATGTATCAAAAGTGCTGTCTCAACTTATTTTTCAGTTGTGTGTTTTCCTGGAAGACCACAGCCGTTTCAACATATGCACCGCAAAGTGCGGCAAACTCTTTATTTTAGTGGGTGTTCACTGCAAATTCCTGTGGGGCTGCCACTTTTTAAACTATGGTGAGAAACATGGGTTTGGTGAGTTTATTGTGTGGGTCACGGAAGAATTTATAGATGGCTCGCACTCATAAAGGTATGGGTATAATTGTCTTTAACATTATATTTCCACATACATCTTATATAATGAGGTGTAGATTAGGTAGTTTAAGTTTAGATCTGGAGTAGGTCTCTATGTAATCCCAAAGATGAACTGAAGTAGCATGGGAGGCCTCACTGGACAGAAGTGGTCCTCTGCCTGGACATGCCCAGTGGGCCACACTGATGTCATGTCTGCATGCCTGATGACTAAATGTGACCAGTATGTTTGTGTGGCTCTTTGGATCGATCAATCATATATAATTTTACACACAATGCACAGGAAACATTAAAAGACACACACACAACGTGTGTTTTATGTGTGGGCACAGCAACAACCCCTCGGTGGCATTGTTATTTGCCCTGTTCGAACTAACAAAACATCTAATTCCATTCCCAGTGTAATAAAAGGGTACTTGGACAGGAATATAAACATCTCCCTAAAGTCGAACCAGATGCTGGTGCATGGCGGAGCGCAGGATTCTGAGGAAGGAGAGAGAAAGACAGAAAAACAAGGGAGGTACTTTATACAGGGAAGTGAGTCAGTACCCAGGCCTCAGCACTTCGAAACATTCATTCCTCAATTCCTTTGCCCTCCATCCCCCTGACCCACCCACCTAACCCAGAGCAGGGGGACATCCCTCAGGAGACAAGGGGGGAAAAGCTGCCCAGCCTGGATTTGATTCTCTGCCGGCACTCGCATGAGGCCTCGAGAGGCCTGTTGGAGAGGCGACTCAGCCACTGCACGCACAGGAGAGGAGGTCTAACCACCACTGCACGCATAAACTGAGTGCCTGGCTGGTCGCTGGAGCCTCACCCACCACCCTAAAACTTCGGAATGAGAGGAAAGCTGTCCAGTTTCCTTTAGGGTGCAAGTATGATCTCATTTGGCTGAAACTGGCTATGATTAAGACGGTGACACAGTTTGGAAAAATCCAAATATCGTAACATGAATGTCAGATACAGTTTCACAGTTGTAGAGTGCTGTGTGCGCTGTTAAGGATCAAAGGTGGGACCAAGTCATTGGTTTGCAACTCAGAAGTAAGTCTCAAGTCTTTGCATTCAAGTCTCAGTTCAAGTTCCAAGTCAAGGTGGGTAAATCCCAAGTCAAGACTGACAAGTCCTAAGTCAAGTCCTAAACTTTGAGCTTTGAACTTTGAGCTGATGGCACAGTGGTTAGCATTGTCACCATACAGCAAGTGGGTTCCTGGTTTGAGTTTGGGATGGGGGGGTTCGGAGCCCAGGTTGTGGGAGCCCTTCTGTGTGGAATTGGTAAATAGTAAATGGACCTGCACTTGTATAGTGCCTTCCTAGTCTTCTGACTCAAGGGACGCTTTACACTACGAGTCAAATTTACCCATTCACACACACATTTACACACTGGTGGCCGAGGCTACCATACATGGTGCCACCTGCTGCTTGGTTTTAACACACTCACACACTGATGGAACAGCCATCGGGAGCAACTGGTTCAGTATCTTGCTGAAGGACACGTCGACATGCGAACAGGAGGAGCCAGGGATTGAGCTGCTGATCTTCCATCTTGGAGTTTGCATGTTCTCCTCGTGTCAGTGTGGGTTTTCTCCAGGTACTCCAGCTTCCTCCCACAGTCCAAAGACATGCAGGTTAATTGGTGACTCTAAATTGGCCGTAGGCGTGAATAGTTGTCTGTCTCTACGTGTCAGCCCTGTGTTAGTCTGGTGACCTGTCTAGGATGTACCCCACCTCTCACCCAGTGTCAGCTGAGCCACTGCAACCCCCAACTGGATAAGTGGTTACGGAAAATGAATAAATGAATGACATTTTAAAGATTGTACTATTTTGTAAAAACAAGTGCGACTGAACTTTATTTGAAAAGCAGTGCTGACATTGCACTCTCACAGCACGTAGCACTAATAACCAGTGTTCTCCCACAACAGAATTAGTTTTACATATTTCTGTCCTGTCTTGTTGTGTTATATTCAGCTAGTATTTGGAAAATGTCTCTAACTTTCTGTTCCTGAATTGGCTTGGGGGTATTTTCAAGTATTTTCAAGTCAAAAGGTTCCAGCTCAAGAGAAGTCATGAGTCACTGGTGGTTTAGTCCAAGTCGAGCTGCAAGTTGTTGTTTTTTTTGGCTTTGTCAAGTCGAGTCTAAATTCTTCAAATTTGTGACTCGCATCTGACTCAAATCCAGTCAGAGGCCACACCTCTGATAATTTGTACAACGTGTTGAGGTAAATTGAGAAAAGCAGGTTGCAAAGTGAAGATCAAGCATGTTCCAGTTTTAAAAGTCATAAGAGAAAGACAAGACATTGTGACAAATATTAAACTTTATGTTGTTTTGAAATGGCAGTACAAAAATACAAAAATATGTTGATGCATTTGTCATTCAAATTTCACAGTAGGTACACGGGTAGGTACACATGAGACTGTTATTTACAGGAGAGACATTGAGATGTTCCATAAAACAAAATAAGGATTACTGAAAGTATTTAAGACATCTGCTTTGAGTTTAAAGATTCAATTGACCATTTGACTATTCGTATCGATATCTACCGGATTTACCACTAGGTGAACAGACTGTCTCATCATCACTGATGACCATAATCAGGTATGTTCAATTGGCAGTTTATTCTCAGACAAATTTGATTTTCCTTTCAATCAGACTGTGCTGATTACATTTGTCTGTCCGGTAAGTTCTTTAAAAGTTTCCAATCAAATCAAAGCAGCAAAACAGCAACGGAAGGAACGAGCATGACCTACAAAAATGCGTTTACAAAACAAATCCAAGGACTCAACAGAGGCGGTATTGTAGAGGGCTTAGGGAACAGTCCTCTGAGACTCCTACAAACACAACCAAACTGTTAATTTAAGTGATCAGCGGGTGGCCGAGAGTTTGGATCAGGATCCAGAGTAAACATGCGTGTGGGGGAGACTGTACAGGTTTGTTTAGACTGAGCCCCTTCCTCACCTCCAGACGGAAAGCGTAAGTACATACAGCCCAACTGTAGTTGTTGTCTTCTTGTTTGTGGTGAATTGAAACCACATTGACTATAAAGTGGTATCAACCTTCCAAACATATTAGTGAGGCTTTCCATCCGCTCAAGGGGGGGGGGAAACTGCTTGTTTGTGGGGAATATGGAGAATGTAAAAACTGTAAAAAGTCGTAAAATGCCAATGCCAGCAGCCAATATTGTACACACACAATAAACAAAACACAATAAATACATTTTATGCATCAGCTTTCCCAAGGATATATGGATTTGTTACTAGGATAAAAACATAAATAGAGTTTGATACCTTCTCCAATAAATAGTAGTGGTATTCTATTTACAGTATGCACACATCTCCCAAAGAGCCAATGAGATATTTCTATCTCGAGACACGTGTGTTCATCTGCCTCCATTTTCCAAACTAAGACAAATTGCTCACAGGGTTTTGTAGCTCTTTTTGAGGCAGTTACACTGTTGTATGTCTTCCAACAGAGGTCTTTGAAATGTATCGTCATTCTGTGTACAAAGAGGAGGGGGAGTGATTGTCAAATTTAAAAAAAGTCATCACGGGAAGCTAGTGGCGTGACACTTGGAGATATTTGTCAGCTAACTCGTCTCTTGATAAAGGACTGTGTCTGGAGGTGTCCATCTAGACCGCGTTTTCCTCGCTGCCTTCCAAATCTTGAGGTTTCCGGGGAGGATCTGCACAAAAAAAGAGAGACATGAAAGCTGTAGAGTCGTCATTGTGACAGACTGGTACAAAGAGGAGGTGACAGGTAGATTTTGGTAGCCTTACTGTTGCAGTGGCCGTAGTGGCGGACTCCTATGGAGCGTCCGAGGAAGCAGGTGGCCCGGCGGAGGTGGCAGGCGCTTGGGTAAGTGATGTTGTCATTGCCACAGATTTGTTGCTCAGATGGCATTGGGATCGGGCAAGGAGTTGTGCGGCACATGACGCAGTGAGCGCTGTTGGTCTGGTCAGTCACACAGGTGTGGGTACCTGGACACACCACGCTGGAGCACGACTCTGCAAGGCATAAAGAAAGAAGGACAATCAGCAAATGTAAGAGTGTGATAGAGAACAGCTTGTCTCGAAAATAGCAGACGAATCTTACTTTTGCAGTCTCCTTGGTACATGACCTCCAGGTCCGGGTGCCCCATGCAGCGAGCCATCAGCAGAGTACACTCATCCTTATATGACTTCCCGTCGCTGCCGCACACAGCGTGCTTCCGGGTAATGTGAGAGCAGTCTGGAGAGCACACACACTGAGGCCTTCCCGTCTTCATTTTGCAAACCTTCCCGGGACTGCATTTGACTCCCTCGCAAGTCTCTACAAAAGCACAGCGAGTGGTTTCATATGTGCGTGAGCTCTGCGCAGTGTCAGTGTAATGTTACTGTATTAACAAGTCTGCAGACATCAGGTGATCTGCAGGCATTTTCATACAAAACAAGCTTGAGTTCTGGGGTTTTCCCAGACCATAACACAATTTTCACCTTGCACAATATTTACAATAATCACAACTCTTTATTGACCGTTACACACAGGGGCGTCTCGCCTGGTGGAATGTGAGGCTGGCGTGTTTTCATAACAGATCTATGTGTACGGCTGCACACAGACTGGGCTAAGCTCCTGCAGAGGGGCTTTGGAGGTAGACGGAGTTCAAATAGCTGTCAGAGAAGTTTACAGGCTGAGAAAGGAGGAAGCCCCGGGCTCCTCTGACACCCCATAATGTCAAAGCACAGGAGGAAGTGTAATCCTACACAGTGCAGAGTCAACATGAGACAATGCAAACAGGTCTCTTCCCAGGACCTTTACAGTTGATGTCTGATCGGCTCTGAGTCCTCAGGATTCTGTAAACAATGAGGAACTTATTTTTTATTTCCTGTCTCTACCAGCACTTCAATATCCTGTTTTATTACAGAGCTGTTTTTTTTTAATATGACCATCCTGATCTAACTTTTGGTCGCTTGCCATCTTTCACTCTTGCTGCGTACACCTCTGAAAACAATCTTGTGATGATGTCTTCCTCTGAAGTGACCAGCCACCGTTACACTTTCACTGACGTGTCGTTCACGATACTGACGTTTTCCTCCCACAGAATTCCAAATGATCAAGTTAGTGAAGCACATTATGAGTCCCAGACATCTGGGCATGTGGCAGGCATTTATTCCAGCCTGCAGGAATGTTTTTCCGTATTTTGCTTTTGCTATCCATTTTAACAAGCTTTAAAGAAAGTGAACACATAATGAAAGGAGGGATGGAGAGGGTTTGAAGCTGTGATTTGACCAACTTCATTCATTTTCCATTTGACAGCTGTTTACCTTTATGTGAGAGTCTTTTTTTACAAAGCTACCTTTGACTGTGGTCTCTCTCTGCGTATTTCCGGTTTATCTAAGTCCAATCTCTATTTCTGAGCCATGCGACGACGCCAGAAAAACCTGAAGCTGCGCTCTCTTGGGTGTGTTCTCCCCAAAAATGCCAGTAGCTAGATTTTTGCTGGACCTTATCAGCATGGAGAAATTCACATTTTTGGCCTCTGATCACATAGTGCAAGTGCTGCTCATGAAAACAGAATTTATCTGCAAAGTGAACCTGAATGAACCTCGCAGAGATTCCAGGAGGGGAAGCGTCTCAGGACAGCTGGGTGGAGTTATGTGGAACGCCTCTTCTCGATCCACGTCTGCATTTTGTTAGAAAGCTGCAGCAGGCGGGAACTCATTGTGTAAATATCTTGATTCACAAATGGCGTGGTTTGAATTAACTTTCACTGACTCTCCGCAGAGAGACATGAGTTATTTAGTGTAACGGAGTAGCCAGTTTTTGTCCCTGTGATATTTTAAACACAAGTTAAACCTCCTGTTTGAGTCTGCAAATAATATCTAGGCTGTGATTAAAACTCCCAGTACTTACCTTAAAAACTACCACTCACAGTAGCAGCCAGTCCAGTTAGATTTAATTATAATGTTTACTCACAACGTGACTGTAAGGAATTTAAATGTGGGTTTAAAGCAGTTTAACTTTGGGGTTACATGCAATGACTAATACCGTGCCCCCCTGCAGTGATAAAGCAAAGCAAGTAATTGATTCCTTCAACTCATTAGTTTTTTTAAAGGTTTGTTTGTTTACCTTTGCATGGTTTACAGGAGACGATCCCCAGGAAGCCCAGCAGGCTGACCTCATTCATGGGCAGGCTGGTGTTGGACCACGCTGTGTCCAGGCGGCCCCCGGCACAGCACTCCTCTCTGGTCACCCCTCTCATCAGCACCATGTCGCACCTTTGGTCTTGACTCTGCTGCAGCCAGCACATCCCAGCTGGAAAACGGAGCATAAATAAAACACGACAACAGATATAAACTCATGTATACACACATAAAAATGTATTATAGCATTATGATTTACAGTCAGCTGGACTTCTTCTAGTCATATCCATTAAACAAAATGGCTAAATTTGAAACTGTGGTATTAAAAAGGCTGGTATGTAACACCTGTCTCCAACTTTAAAAAGTATATATATACAAAGATAACTGATCTACTGCACTATTTCTTCAAAAAGGCTGAGGTAATAGTACATAAATATGACTACAGGGAAAAAGCACCTCATCAGTATGATAGCTCCAAGAGGATTCATGCAGTTATTTTAAAAGCATGACACACTAGTGGTTTGCTTTTTCAAAATTAAAAAAAAAAGAGACAGAGAGGAAAAAGTCCACTCACCACCGGCAGGATTCCTCCCAATCTGATACAAAGTGAGAATCACACCAAAAACAGGAATGAAAAAGATCATTGTGTACTCTTGTTAGCACAAAACCTGCTTTTTTTTTCCTGTCCTGAAATCTCCCCTCAGACACAAATATCAGATAAAGAAGCAGTGATGTTCCTCTGGCAAACGCGACGGATCACTCTAAGTCAACTCTGGAAGTAGCTCTCCCTTATGTGAATGAATGTGTTGTGGATAAGTGATGTCGTTCCCCCTCTGTATAAATATTTAGCCCAGATGGAATTATGCTGCTGGGATGGGCGATCCTCTCAGCCAGTAATAAGCCAGGGCAGGACACAGTTTGACTCTGACTCAATTTCCAGAGTCGGGAAATGATCCATGCCCTCCAGCGCCAGACGCTGGGCACTTAAATGACCTCACAAAACATTTTCACACCATATTAGACTCATTAAAGACTAATTAATTCCTAGAAAAGATTTAGAGCGGGGTTTTTAGATTAGCTTTTTCATTATTAAACTTTGAATTAAGTTCATGCAGCGTCTGAATGGACTAATTGAATTAGCTGTTCAGGTATTTGGGAAAATACTTTATTGCATAATAAGCTCTGAGTGTGACCTTTTAAGAAGTTTATTTTTCTTGTGTTTTGTTCTGTTTAGTCTGATTTCTCTCTTTTTCTGTGGCACAGCTCTCCTCAGAAATCATACACTGTTTGATCATGGAAGTTTTCTGTCTATAAGCGACTCTGTGGGGCTGATTTAAATTACACACTTATTTCTTATCTCGTGATTGTGTTCAAACAATAATCTTTTGAGGCGACGTGCTCCAGCTCTGACCTTAAATTGTGCTTCTTTGTGGTGTAAACTCAGAGCAAAGGAAGAACCACCGCAGCAAAAGGGTTACTAAAAGGGTTTCAGGCCATATTATTCTAAAATAATTTAATATCAAGTGCCTAAAAATATCCATGATGACAAATGTCCTACCTCATAGTGTTGACTGTCTGGTTTTATCAATGAATGCTGATATTTCACTCTACAGCTGCGGTTAGACTGATACAGAGAGACGAGGGGAGGAGTGGGAGTGAAGGTGGTCTGCCTTTGAGCAATATATCAAGTTCAATAAACACACCAATGCTGAAGCTTATCATGAACATTCATGCGCGCTCATTTTTTGCCGATGCTCAGACGCAGACGACCACAGCATAGACTGAAAACACTGGGACACTGTGGATATATATACAGTATCTGTACACCAGACACCATCCGGTTTTCAAAAACGACCCACCCGGGGTGCCTAATCTGCATTATCATCATGTTTGATCAGAACATCTGCACTGCTCCCCTCTCCTCCTGCACTCATTCACCCCTGACACTGAGAGGTATGTACTAACGCCAGAGTAATGTGAGTCTGCCCATCTGTCTGTCACCCCCTTTTTTTTTATGTTCCCCTTTTGATCGTTGGTGGGGGGTGGAAATGAAGGTAGCATATGCTGTAGTATATCTAAGTCTTTGTGAGTGATGTTGCCTTCTTCAGCGGAGATCCCCAGGGCACCGAAAGAATGCTGCCTGACCTAGGAGGGGAGGAAAGAGAGCAGCGAGTGTTGGCTGTGGGTGGCCCTGCCTCTTCACTGGGTCTCTGCAGATCCACTCAGCTCCTCATATGGTTTGGATCATCACTGCCGAGCCATACAAATGAATACAGCATGGTGGGGACTTTGGAGCACCCACTAATGTATGATCTTTATTAGGGTGCAGCTCACTGTGTCCCATCTCTGAGAAATATTGGTCTCTTTCAAGTGGCCAGGCTCTGGGGAGTAGCATGAAATCGAAGAAGCCCATGGTGGACTGTGTCTAATGTGAAATAGAGTGAGTGCATCTCCACATGGCAGGTGTGGAGCTCAGTCTGTCATACTGTACATTTGCCTGTTGTTACTACAGAAAAAGGCAGAAGCACCACTGCCATCTAGTGGAGGAAGTTGGGATTGGCTTGTGAGAAGCAAGGTTGAGTTGGTTTACCCATTGGAACTTTAGGTATATTCGAAACCAGCTCCCCTTAGATGCAGCAAAAATATACATACATTTAATTTTTAGCACATTTCATACTGCTTTACAAGCTCATCACAAGCTGGAAAAACAACACTTGCCCCACTGCAAACACTGTAGGCACTGGACAAAAAACCCATCATGTTATCACCACTGTAGCATCATTCAAAGGCAGAATCTACTGACCTTTGACAGCTTTGTGTGTCTTGATGATGCTAGTCTAGTGTACAAAGTGATTAATGATCTGGCTGCTCCTCCATTTAAAGAGTTCAGACAATGTAGGACGGCCAGCTGAGTTTCTACTGAGTTTGGTAGATCTCCATTAGAGCTACAAACTATTGGAACTCAGTACCAAGTGAGATAATCATCTAAGATGAACTCATGGCTAAAATTAACCCAGTCATGTACCCAACACACATGAATTCAAATACTTGATCTAACACTTTGAAATCTTGTTATATCTTAATGTTGTAGTTGTATTATTGTCCTTATAAAGGCAGGAAACTCTTTCTAACCCTACCTACAGAGGGCAGTGCTCTCACCTGACATGCCAGCCCTCACTGATAGATAGATAGATAGATAGATAGATAGATAGATAGATAGATAGATAGATAGATAGGTAGATGGATAGATAGATAGATAGATAGATAGATGGATAGGTAGATGGATAGATAGATAGAACTCCTTATATATGTTCCGACTGCTTCTTGGGACCCTTGTCTTGTTTTGCCTTCCTGCGTACCGCACTGTCAAATAAATTGCTGAGTTGTTTCTGTGACTTACCAGTGACTTTTCCTGCAATGTTGACAATCCTAGAGAGCTTGTTTTTGCTCTTTGCACTCACATTGCCATACCATGCTGTAATGTTGATGATACATAACATAACCTGATTCACTCTTGGTCAGTTTCTATTATTTTCTATTTCTAGTATACCCTTAGAATACCTGTGCTGCTGAAACCTAAACTAAGCTAGCTAAGTAGCAAATGACTGTAACTTAACTAGTTGTCCGGGGAATAAAGGCCAGAAAGAAATCAATTGCATTTGTTAACAGAAGTTTTGCTTTAACTTACCTCCATACAATGTGTTGCTATACATTCAAATGGAATAACAGTTAGATAACATAAATAAATTAGTGTCAGCTGTATTAGCTGACTCAACATTGACATTTCACCTCTCAGTCAAGGCTTCTTTACTTTTGGTCCATGTCATTGGTCCGACAGCACATTGGTCCGACATCCCATTAGTCCGACGGTCCACGGTGCTGAATGGCTCCTGGCGGGCGTATTTCTGCTTTGATGGTGCGCCGCGACCGGCTCTGGGTCAGCTGGGAAAGGCTTGAGGCAAAGCAGGCTCACGGCTTATGTGTTTGCTACTTTCTTTTTCATTTTAACCCACACCATGATCTTTTCCTAACCCTAACCAAGTGGTTTTTGTGCCTAAACCTAACCAGACCTTAACCGGACTTGATTTTGGAACGGACTTCGGAAAAATGGGTTTAATAGGGTCGGAACAATGGGATGTTGGACCAATGGGCAGTTCCCTTTACTTTATGAAGTTGAAGAACTAAAGAAGACCTCTTGGATGAGAGGTGAAACACTCTCAGGATTACCATGACCTGGATGACTGAGAACCTAACCCTAACCTAACCCTGACAAACATTATTAGTGTTGTGTCAAAGTCTACTGCCCCGTCAGTATGTGTTTCCCCATACATAAACCTTACCCAAACACTTGGCCCTAACCCTCTCCAACACTATTCATCTTGTGTCAGAGTCTGTTGCCCTGTCAATATGTGTTTCTCTCTACATAAACCTTACCCAAACACTTGGCCCTAACCCTAATCACTGAGGGGAGGGAAACACTGTTTGACAGGGAAACACAGTTTGATACAACACCTGGTACCTAGCTAAAACTGTGTCACAGGCCTATGAGGATAAAGAGAGCTTCAACCCCCAAATCAAAATACACATTTTCCTCTTACCTGTAGCACCATTTATCAGTCTTGGTTGTTTTGATGTGAGGTAACGTTACAGAGTAGAGATGTCTGCCTTCTTTCGAATATAGAACTAGACGGCACTCATTCACTAATGGTGCACAAAGCGCTAAAAAATACATTTCAGAAACTCAAAAGCAATGTCTCTTTCCAGAAATCATGATCTGGTTACTCAAGATAATTCAAAGACCTTGTTGTGAGCAGTTTCATGTAGGAGCTATTTTCTTTCTACCGAACTACAGTAAACTACAAAGTATATTTTTTTTGCCACTTTGAGCACCACAAACCAAGCACCATCTAGTGTGATTATAGTGGAAAGAAGGCAGACATCTCTATGGCCGACATCTCCAGTACTCAACAACTCAAAAGGATGTTTTTTAAAACATTAAAACATTTTTTTTTTAATGTCCAACGTCTGAATATGCTCCCTGTTACAAATGATGACCTGGTGTTGGTGTTGGCAAATAAAGTCTAATACCTTTGAGAGGCATATTATTATTACAGCACTTGAGGATATCCTTAGCTGTCACTGCTCCTCATACAGACTTGTAGCATAATATCAATCAATACTGCATTACTGGGATTACTGGGAGTCAAGGTATAGTTGCAATTGCAATCAACCAAAATGACCAGATGAGGGCGCCCATTGCCTGTTCCTCAATCTTCCATCCTAATCTCTACAGCCCTTTTAAATCCCCATATGTCCTCACTTCATTAAAAGGTGTTAAACCTTTAATTTTGGACATCAGAGAAGTCCTACATGTAATTTACACTCATTATCTCCCAGACACGTGTCATCTTCTGCATACATATGTGATGTCTGTCACTGTGACCGCCCCGAGGAGTGACAGCTGACATTTCAGTGTCAGTGATTATGACGAGCAGTTACAACATCACCATCAGATGAGGATCAGTCACATGTTTCTGCTTTTGGTTGCCGAGTCACACCAATAGGTTTGGTTAATGTCATGGTGAGTGATATAATTTGGTCATGTATTGCTTGCATTTATATTTATTTCTCAATTTCTTTAAAGATAGTAAGATTTCCCATTGAATGGCATTATTCTGTGAAGTGCATCCTTCATTTGACAGATAACAGAAGTTGCACTCTTGACTGGTATAATAGGATAGGATATGAAGTCTTTACCTTTGTACAAAGCATGAAAGAAAGCACTTGGTTTATTGCTATCAAAGAAAGTAAGCCACCCACCCCATTACAATCCACCCACTGGCCTATCTTAAGTCATAGTGTTGCTGTGTACGTCACACGGCTAAACAGGGCTCAGCAGTGGCAATTGCTCTGTCTGCCCCGGACTGGCTGAAAGCAGCTGCATCATCTATCCACTCAATTTACTCCTAATGCTTGTTACTGATTGAACCGGCAGTGAGGGTAGGAAAAGTGACAAGGCCGGATAGAATCACCCCCTCTGTCCCTCTGCACTTTCCTCCTCCACCTCGCTCTCACCCTCTTCTTCCCTGCTTCCTTCCTGTGTTTAGCGTTGCCCATGTGAAGTCCCTCCAGCGGTTCATTAATGGAGAAGGTTAATGTCACTGCACGCGCTGCACATACAAACAGCACTCCCTCCCTCCTCTGCCCCCGTGTCACCTTTTCCGCTCTCTTTCCCCTCTCACTTTGCAAGCAGAGCTGGGCACTGACGTGGTCGTGACTAAAGGGTCTCCCTCTGTGTCAGAGCTGCTGTTGTTCAGCTCCGTCTGCGTGCTGCTCCGGATCTCTCTGCTCTTCCCCAATGGGTTGGAATATCCCCTGGTGCCCATCTCCTCTGCAGACGTCCTCATGTTCCTGCATTCATGACGACTTCCACAAGCTCTCACGTGTTTTTATTTGGCTTGAATAACAGATTCTCATGACCCTTGTGTCTCAAGACATAACACCTGTCTTAATAAAAGTTTTAAAAAAGTTTGGAAGGGTTGAAAGTCAAGGCAAGACATGGTGTTTATCCAAAATTGCTATTTCCAAGTATGTTTTCCACCATGATAATTGTCAGTATATTACCATCCATGTATCCAAAATATTGGACAAAAAATATAATCTGTGTCAAATTATATTTGCATGAGATGATGAAAGCATCTAATTTGCCTTTTTATGGCTGATGACTGCCTCATTCAGTAGTTTTGGTTCATTGTAATACGTCAGCTGGTAATTTCATTAACTGTCTAATGTGGTGATCGACTGTTGAGTATGTGGGGAATATTTTTTCTGAGAAAAAAGTTTCCTGTGTATCGAGTCCCTTGGCGTCATTACTTTATGTTCCTAGTGCCTATCAATACTGCCACAGTGTTTTCATTATACAAGCAGCACCAACAATACAAGTGCTCAATTCAAAATGTCACGCTGTGTCTGTTTTTGTTAATTATTTCTGCAAGTTGCTAATTGTTTGGAGTGTTTGCACAGTGAGGGCGATGATCTGCTGCTGATCGCAGACAGAGATTATGGTCATGTCTGACCTGGGTGTTGCAGAAGTTAATACTTATATTAGTGTGGGTATTGACCTTGATTGGTATTGATCTCTCAAGTGGCTTGCAGCTTAGTCCTTTGTGGCTTTAGAGAGTCTGTAGAAATATGAATTAAACTCTCTCAACTTAACTCAAAGATTTGTTATTCTCTGTGAGTCAAATTGATAATCAAAGGCTAAATGTGATCAAAAACTATCCCTGTCTTTATGCACCTTTTAATTAATCAAATCAAAGACTCAAAAGCAACATTAAACATCTCTATTTGATCAAACTCTTTGTAAAGTACCAGCTGTGTCCTGATCACGGCTATACCTCCACCATATTGGTCTCCATACCCTGTCTGTCTTGAGACGGCGACTGATGTGCCACCGACCATCTGCTGTCTTTACACTTCACGTTGCCTTATGTTGCTTTGAGAGCTCACTTATACAAACAATGTTTGTCAGACGTGGTTTAAAGCTGCCACATTTTGGGCTGCTAATTGATATTCGGTTTGCTGTGACTCACCTACTGTAGGCAGGCAGCCACTACACTTACTGTGGTTGTTTCCTGGATTGCTGGCACATCAGTTGCAGACACTGCAAAGTTATGTAATGTGGCCAGCGGTGCGCCCAGAAATTTTTCGCAGGGGTGGTTAGATGGGCCGACTGAAAATCATGAGGCAGCGGACCAAAACAGAAGGTCATAACTAAATTTCAGGAGCTCTGTTACGCTGATGAAGTATATAGGTTTGCTGAAAATCATGCCGCATACTGATATACGTTGGTTTTGTATTTTAGTTACTAATAATCTGATGTGCATAAAATGATACCAATACTGTTAATATTTTGAGTTCTACAACAATTCTGTTCTAAAATGCTATAAATCTGTATATGTGTTGGTGATTTATTACTTCATACAGGCGAGCCCGGTCTAACTCCGAAGTCGTTGAAATCCGGTGCTTGGGCAGTGACTTGTAGCGTCAGAAACCAGTGACAAAAGGCGTCCTTCAACATCGGCATGATAGACGGCTGGTGTCCATTATAGTTTAATGGGGCCCAGTGGCATCAAAGGAAACACAGTGGGACAAGGACGAAAGTTAAGGCAGTGAAAGTCCAAGTGGTGTGGACAGGAGGGATGGTGGATAGGTCCAACAAACACCGACTTTCACCTGAGAGAGCGGTGTTCGTGTCCCGTAAGATTCTAAAGCCAAACCCTGTTCTTTTTTTCCTAAACCCAACCATGTGTGTTAGTTGTTCAAGGAAAAAAAAACCCATCAATACACAGTGTTTTCCTTTGAAAACAGAAGTGTATCTTGAAAGAAGACAATGTAGCAGACAGAACTTGACACAGTGCCCCAGATCGTCAACAACCAACGCACCCAGGGTACCTTTCTCATCGTGTATGGATGTGGAAGGTCCATGAACCAAACGTCAATATGTGACGAGGTCAGAGTGAGAACTGACCTATGGCTAAGCCACGCCCCCCTCCACTCACTGGGACAAACTATCAGCATTCAGTGACCGGCACTATGGCAGGTGTCACAGTACACGGCATTTCGCAGGAGGCAAATGATGATTTTTGGGTACATAACGATCAGATGTCATTAAGAAGTAACCAAAAGGGCCTAAACTACACACTGGAGGGATGTATTCATCATTTTATTGTTGAGAAGGT
>NC_065515.1:12400723-12411785 GCF_006386435.1 Epinephelus moara | reverse complement strand
TGCCACTGGAAGTTAATGTTTTTGGCTCAGAATATGAGAAAAGGATAACGGCCTTTTACCATCTTTACCAAGAGTGTCTCTCTGTTAGTTTGGTGCTACAGAATTTACACTGAATCATTCAGCATAACGTTTGCCAACCTTTGTTATCTCTGCCATTACAGATAAATTAATGAAGCTAAGCTCCAGAAGTTAACGTTAGCTTAACTAGAGCCCTTTGGACTACAGCTAACAATGATGTACGATCACCAAAGTACAAAACTAGAACAAAATAGGCTAATGAACTCCCAGCAAACAAGGTGACATGATGAACAACGCAGCTAGGAGCTAACGTTAGGCTAACTTTAGCTAACGTTAGCTAGAGATGTTAAAGATAACTTTATATTTCTTTCCAGCAAAGTGACAATATGTTGCCTCAAACACAATGTTGACTTACCTTAAAACAGATGTAGACATCATTGTTACTCTTATTCACGTTGAGTTGATGCTGTGGTCTAATGTTACCGCACAACTTTATCCAAAGGAGACACTTTTCTCTGTTGAGATGTGGTTTAAAGTGTAAAAAATACACCTTGTCGCCCAGCCTCTCAGGATACCTTGTGTTGGAGTTGCATATACCCCATGCACACCGTTTGACCATTTTTAAACTTCAAATCTCCAAAAAAGCTCAGAAAACCGGGTCCATGTCATTGGTCCGACAGCCCATTGGTCCGACGGTCCGCAGTGCTGAACGGCTCCCGGCGGGCGCATTTCTGCCTTGATGGTGCGCCTGGGTCAGCTGGGAAAGGCTTGAGGCGAAGCAGGCTCACGGCTTATGTGTCTGTCACTTTCTTTTTCATTTTAACCCACACCATGATCTTTTTCTAACTCTAACCAAGTGGTTTTTGTGCCTAAACCTAACCAGACCTTAACCACAGGGCATCATGATGATTTCGGAACGGACTTCGGAACAATGGGTTTAATATGGTTGGAACAATGGGCTGTCGGACCAATGGGCAATTCCCATAAAACCGAACGAAACTGACTTTCTGTAATGCATTTCAATGAACGTCCAGGCAGAGAATGTCCAAGTGTATGGGAATGGCTATACGCACTGTGATTGGCTCATCAATTTTGAGGGCGAGATTTAGCCATAGGTCAAATGGTTATATAGGCTGATTGTTCCTTAAAAAGACAAATATACAGCTTTAAATGTCCAGTGTGTAATATTCAGAGCAATTTCGTAGCATCTACCAATGAGGATGGCCAAATGCACTCTTTGTAATCCTTAAGTGTTCATAGTTCATGAGGTTTTTACTGGGAGACGAATTATCCACAGAGGTCTCTTCCTCTCAAAAACAAACAGACTCAGTAATTAAAACCAGTAAAAACACAGAATAAAGTCATTTCACAGTAAAAATCAGTGTTTTTCTGACATCGCTCATCACGGTGGGGCTGCTAACTACTGTGGCCGATGCGGAAATGCAAAACACGAAAACAGCCCTATCTAGAGCCAGTGTTACTGTAGCAAGTGGATACTGTAGAAATATGGCAGTGCAATATGGCAAAACAATGATTCTTATTTCAGGTAATTGTACACTAAAGAAATTATATTCCACCTCTGCCGACACATCCCCCTACATCCCACACACTGGACCTTGGATTCAAAGAAGTACATTGATTGTAAGGAACAAAACATTGACTGGGAACAAGCCTACTGAAGCTTAAAATCACCAGTTATTTTCCATTATTTTTATAAAGGGTGGGGGAGCAGTTGAGGCCAGTGTTGGTGCCACTGAATGTGCCAAGAGAAAAAGTCTCAAAAATCAAACACAGAAAGTGTATTAGAACAGAAACCTCTCGGACTCTTTCCCAAGCCCTGACTGAGAGACCCTTCATCTGGTATTTGCTCAACAACAATACAAACTCTTGATTTCAGTTAACACCACTGACAGTCTGGAGAAAATAACAGTTTGAGCTTTATCAGAGGGGCGTTAGGTCATTTTCCCACTCCTTGCAAAAGCGAGATATTATTTTTTAATAAAATATAGAGGGCTAGTTTTTCATCATAGTCTGAATGGAGAACAAAAAAGTCCATCCATTGGCTGTGCTTCATGTCATACATCACAACCAGTCTGGACCCTTTTGAAGCTATAACATCCACGAGCTCACTGAGAAATGAGAGTGCAGCATCCCACAGGGCTGCAGCTCAGACCTGCTTTAAGGTAGAGCTCTCTCTCTGACAGCTTAACAACATCTTTAAATCAATACCATGTGATTAAACCTAAATCAAGTTTAAATGCGTCCATCACATGCTCGGGAATCTGCATTTAGGTGGGAGAAATAAATCCTATTTCAGCACGTATCAGTCATGTATTTTAAATCCAGTTGAGAATATAGTCTAGCAATGTCGGCTCGAGGTGCGATCCAGATATGAGTCACAGACAAATGTCTGCCAGTCTGTCTCCTGTGTAGGCATCATTCTCACTTACGCTGCATGATTTTACCACCAAAGGGTTATATGTCAGTACATCATGAAATACATTTTCCCCTCGAGTACGCAGCAGGAATAATAGAAAACATAATAGCTGGTTAGGTTACAAAAACAAATATGAAAGATAATGTCATCCCTTACGTTATATATAAACCACCGTGTCTGATGGAAAATGTTATTACAGTTATTTGACCAAATTCTGGGAAAAAAGGCACATAACATGTTTGTTGTTTGTTCTTAAATTACACCAGGAGCAGCCTCCCGTTCCCCATTGTTTCAGGATGCTAGAACACGACCCTGCAGAGAGGTTCTTGATACAACACATCACACAGTATAAGTAGGTAATCATTCTTTGCCTCTGAAGCAGCAATTTCACTCACCTTCATATAGGCCTGCGAGAAAGTGCTCCAAAAAACGAGGTACAGATTGCATTTTGGATGAAATGCAACAATGCCTCTAGTAGTTTGCTTTTTCTTTCGTTGGGAACACAATTACTAGTGTGTGTGTGTGTGTGTGTGTGTGTGTGTATGCGAAAACAAGCTTTTGTTTTGTTATTTGCATTAAGCTTGGCGTTTTTGGCTCCTTTTTTGTACCTGTTTTGTGTTGAAGTGAAGCTTATTTGTTGGGAGCCTTTTATCATCATCTTATGTGTTTGTCTTGCCTGCTTTTGTTGAAATGGATTCATTGGCAGCACAGAGCGAAATTACTGTCAGACCTGTCCTCATGAAACCTCTGTGCAGGATGGCCCAAACACAGCAAATAAGAAACTAGTCTACGTTATAGATCGTAAAAAAAAAATGCATGTTTTTTTTTAAGTGAGCTTTTGCATGCTTATAAAATACTGATGAACATGGGCGGAACAAAGACGATTGGCCCCTGGGGACAGATATGCAAAGGCCCCACCACTTCTCCTACATAGGAGCAGGACACACAATCTTTGTGGTGGTTTTGCGTCTCTTCAAGGTTTGTTTTTTGGTTGTTTTGTGTCCTGTTATAGCCATTTTGTGTCTCTATGTGGTTGTTTTGCCCATTTTTGTGGTTAATTTGTGTCTCTTTGCAGTTTGGGTCGCTGTGGCTCAGAGGCAGAGTGGGTTGTCCACTAATTGGAGGAACGGCGCTCCAATCCCTGGTTGCTAGTCAGCATGTCGAAGTATTCTCAGGCAAGATACCGATCCCCAAATTGCTTGCAATGGCTGTTCCATTGGTGTTAGAGTGCAAATGAATGGTTACTAAAGATGTTTTCACACCTGCCCTGTTAGGTTCGGTTCAATTGAACTCAAGTTCGTTTGCCCCCTGAGTTCAATTGGTTTGGGCAGGTGTGAACACAGCAATCACACTTGGTGTGCACCAAAACAACCGGACCAAGACCTTTTTGAAGAGGTTACAAATGAACTCTGGTGCGTTTGAGAACATGTTCCTACCTCGATCCGAACTAGCTGCAGTCACATGACACATTGTTTGGGTTAAACATGAGCATGTTACAGTCCTGGAGGATTATTAATGTGCACCTCCTCCTGTACTGCCTTATAATATGCACATTCAGCACATCCAATGCATCAAAACATTGTTTTCTAGTTGGAGCCGCGCCTCGTTTTCAAACTGTATGGTTTGACTAAAATGAACAATGACAGCAATATAGTCCACGATGAGCAGCGCTAAAATCAACCTGCGTAGTTGTCCCTCCATTGTGACATTAGAAAGTGTCACATTTATCTTGCAAGTGTACTCTTCTTCAATGTTTTGTTTACTTCCTGGATTTTTCTGGCGTGGAAAATCTGACCAATCAAGAGCAGCTTTCCACTTGCCGTTAGAACACAAACCAACTCTAGGCAATTATGCAACTTTGTAACAAAATTAGTCCCTGATTCAGACCAAAGCAAGACAACTCTAGGTCTGAAAGCAGCCTGAGTAGCAAGTGGCACCTTGTATGGTTGCCTCAGCCACCAGTCTGTAAATGGGTGAATGTGACATGTAGTGTTAAAAGGGTTTTGCGTGGTCGGAAGAATAGAAAAGCGAAATGCAGTGCAGTCCATTTACCATTTTACCATTTCATTCAATCTTCATGTGGTCATTTTGAGTCTCCTCCTGGTGGTTACCAGTCAGGCTGTTCTCACAAACTGTTTGCATGTTCCCTGCGAAAAATAATGCACCAAAGTTTTGTACATATCCCATGTATTTTGAAAGCCTGGGATCACGTGACCAATGCACTGATGGGACTGAAAAGCAGTCTTGTAAGGGGGCAGGTTGGGGTGGTGGATGCAAACTTTAACCTGGTACATTCCCCTGGAGTCGCATGTTCATGTGAGTTGACTCACATTCATGCTGACAAAGAGATTTAAACAGGGATAAACAGACTGAATCATATTGTACTTCATTTCAGATGCTACAGTGGAGCATCAGCCGTCCACATGAACAAGAGGTGATTTAAAGTTTCAGCATGAACACAGTGGAAGAAGACATTCATATCTGTTCTGATACTAATCATGAAAACCATGTCTGTACCGTCTCTCCCAACGTCCCAGCCTGTCTCTCTCTGCGAGCTAGCCCTTTAAAGACTCTTGACTGCACAAGAGCTGATGCTCATGCTGGCAGCAGTTACCATGGCAACAAATGAGTGAAGTGTGTTTGTTGTTGCCGTTGTGTTGAAAGCTGTCAGAAACAGATAAATAAAACCAAACAGAGGAGGGAAAGTTTTGATTCTGTCTTTCACAACTGAGCTCCGTGCGACAGCCCTGAAACCATGTGACCCTGATTCACTGCGCTCTGAGAGAAGATGAATCAAAACAGATACATTCATATGTCGAGCATGCACACACTGATACTACTGTTGCTCCCTGTCACTGACAGTATCACAACTCGTGATATTTGCTGCTGTGTTGTTGTTTTTTCAGTCGCAGATTCATGTTCCATGGGCTGATTAATGAGCTGCATCTCTCTGGTCATTAACAACGATGAATTATTCCAGAGAATTAAATCAACCTCTCTGCCATATATGGTCGCTGCTTCCTGTCAGTGCCAGGCAAAGCCGGCGACAGCGGATGGGAATAGATGGTTACTGAAAAAAGACTGACTGCTGTATAAATATTTAAACATGCAAAAGGACAGATGGGTCTTTAGAATTAATTACCCGGCTCATTGTAAATATGAACATAAGGGGCGACTTACAATGAGTCGAGGCACCGTGCTGGAGTCTATGCAGTATTAATGACCGGCAGCAAAAGAGCCTCACCTCTTTAAGTGGAATATGTTCGCTGGGCTACAGATGCAAGCCTCAGAGTGTTGCCGTTGCTATAAGAAAGAATTTTAATGGATACTTGACCGCACTCTGAAAGTAAGAGCCTACACATCGGACATATAAAGCAATGATGCTCAACTCTGTGATCATGTGGAGTCACTTCATATGCAGACAGTGTTGCAGAATGTTTCTAAAGCTGATACAGTTTATTGGTATTAGAACCAATGCACCCAGGAGATAATAGCTTATTGCAGGTTTATCTGTGCCAGCGTCTGTGTCGGCTGATAAGTGACTTTGGTCCAGACTGAAATCTCCAATAACTACAACATGGACTGACATTTGGAACAGGCATTAAAACCTATATTTTGGGATCCTTTGGCTTTTCCTCAATCTATTGCCATCGTGAGGTAAAACTATTTCAATTCACCAAATTATTTGCTTTATACCTGCTAAACTAATGACACAGAGTGCTGCATGGATAAGGGTTTGTTGGTAGGGTGACATGAAAGTAAGCTTCGCCCTGGTTCTCTTGTCATTATCGCAGAAAATAAGCTCTGTGGCAAAACAAAAGTTTGTGAAACTTAGGCTACATGTTTTGTTCAGCAAGATAATCTTCATAAATGAACACCAATTTCATGATTTTTGAAGCGTAAATGCAATCAGCAAAAGAAAAATGCTAATGTTAGGCTATAACAAGCTATACTACAGTGGAATGGCTTAACATCACCACCACAACAAGCCTGTAAAGTCGTGTTCAGCGTGATGATGTTCTGTAGTCTCATTTAGCCACTTGTTAGCAACTGCCTTCTTAAAAAATGTCCAAATTCAGGAGTGGGGTATTTACTGACGTATTTTGTGTCGTAGATCAAATTATGAAAATCTCTTTAGCTCGTGTTAACCACAGACCAGGCATCTAACCAAAAAACCCAGTGACTTCGAAACGAGGGAACCAGGGGTGCTAACATGCTAACTCATCTCCGGGTTTGCGGACTCATTCCTGCACCACTCTATTCCCATTCAGCTCAGCTGTACTTTGTGTTCAGTGCTAATTATGTATATGCTGTATACATATTTATTTCTGCTGTAAAGTCGGGCATTTTAAGATGGAGGTCTATAGGGACTGACTCGCTTCTGGAGCCATTTGAGGAACTTTGTTTTTCAGCCCCAGGGGTTGCCGCACGGTTGCGACTGTAATTTCTGGTAAGTGCACAACAGCTATGTCTGATTCAAGACAACACTACTGTGTCAAAATCATAGACTGTAAAAATAATAGACATAGCAAATATGACGTCACCCATTGGTTTTTCTGGACTCCTGTTTTGAAGCCTCAAGTTTGGCATTTCTGCCGTCGCCATCTTGTTTTTTGGAGTCAGAAGTGGCCATATTTGGGCGAGAGGTTGCAAGGGGGTGGATCTGACTGAGAAGCCAAGGTGAGGCCTCGCAGACAGCCCATCACTCAAAGCTGCCCCAACTAAATTATGCGTAACTTTATGCCCTCACAAAATGTAAATCGGAGAAATTCACCCACTGTATAGCTGTCATAAATAGGGAAATTAGCTATAGAGACCAAAATCTTTTATTGTACCAGGCTGTAAACATGTTTATTTCTGCTGTAAAGTCAGGCATTTTAACATGGCGGTCTATGGGGATTGACTCGCATCTGGAGCCAGCCTCCAGTGGTCATTAGAGGAACTGCAGTTTTTGGTACTTTTGTGTCGGTGGATGTTGCTGCTTGGCTGACATTAATACACTACACACGTAAGTAGATAGTTTACACATTGTACTACATGGAAGTGTACTAACACAAGTATCTGAATTGAAACACAACGTCAGTTCATCTTCATCACAATTCTTTAAAAAGGTGATTTAAGGGATCCTTGCATCATATAGATAGACATAGACAAGGTGCTATTGATACAAATGGACCACTGGGTGAAAAAAGGAGACATAACACTTGATCTTTACAGATCTATTGATTTAAACATGACATTTTGGCCATGATGACAGGTAAGATTTAGTAAATAGAGAATACAAGCTACTGTATTTCTCCTCACATACTGTTGTAGCTGCTTTTTTCTCTCCAAAATCAATATGTTTGAAATAGCAAATACCATTGAAATTCATTTGGAGCTCCCTTTATGCTCTTGAAAGTAGATTCTTAACCCAGTTTCTGAAGTGGCCATTTAACAAAATTTTGAAAATAGAGAAGAAGTCCTCGGTACAGCATCATGTACCCGCAAAGTCCAAACATCACTCTGCTAAAAACATTTTCAGTTCATTGTTGAACTTGTTGGAAGTCACAGATAATTGCCCCTTTAATGTTTTTATTTTATTTTTATGTAACTGCAGTGGTGGAGGTGGCGGAGTAAGATGAGCTGTTTAACGCTGGAGAATGGGAGTGGGTAGAGGAGCGCTTAGTGGCAGGAAAGAGGAAGAAAAACTAATTTCTGGAAATAATGGACGATTATGGGAAGGGATAAAACGGGGACAGTAACAAGTCAAACAAACATGGACTGAACATGTGACAACAGCACAAAGAAGCCAATTTTTTTGGTGTGTGTGTGTGTGTGTGTGTGTGTGTACCTTCAGTACATGACAGCGTACACATGCACCTCCCACGCATCACACACTCTTCACTACACTCACACCTTCCACACTTGTGCCCACGCATACACACATACTACTTCATGCAGTTAGGTTATAAAATAGCTGTCTCTCTCTCCACACACACACACACACACACACACACACACACACACACACACACACACACACAGAGTCACAGCTACCTACCTCATGCCCTTGTGGCTCAGCTGGCATCACTCATGCTCTGTGAGCTGTTACAAAACAAAAGGTCTTCATCCCTCCATCTCCAAACATTACTCACTGCTCTCATAGAGGATGCTGCGTGTTCATGTAGTGGGCTGCTCTATTCAATATTTCTGGCAATAGGAAGGACATGTGGGCCATTTTTGTTTCCTGGGCGCTACGTAATCTGAGCAGGAGAAAGCCACCTACTGAGGACACATGGAGTCTTACAGTGACGGTGAATACAACCATTGTGAAACCGTCTTTCATAAACTCGCTTGTTTCTCTTGGTTGAAGGTCATTTGAACCACGTTGAAAGCCAAGCTGGTTCTTTATATAACTTTGTCATTATGTAGTGTGTTTCTGTGTGTAGTCAAAGGAGGGAAACATCACATTTTCTTGTGGGTGACATGCTATGATTGGAAACTGACTGTTCATCGGCTTATTTTTAAGACTGTCTTCCCAATATAAATGTCCCTATAAGTCATCTGTGCAGCTTGTTACAACTTATTACTATTTGTGCTGCTACTTTTCTTAGCCAGCACACTCATGGGTTTTTATTTCCAGATTAAAGGTGCAGGATTGTCCTTAAGAAAAGAACAAAACAATGTATAGACTCACACAAAAGTAATTTCTTTCAATCATCACTTATGTCACACCAGAAGTGTGTGGCAGTGTATTAACCCTGTGAAACCTGGAGTGACATCTATTATCTTGTGCTGCTTCCAGACACCTTTCGCAAGTACTTAAACCTTTGAGCCCTGAGCAGATTGGTGTGATGTCTTTCACAAAACATGGGGAAAAAAGGAAAGAGGAGCAACTTGGTAAGAAATGTCCCTCAAACTGTTCAGAATTTTTTTTTTTAAAGACTAGGGAAAAACTATATTTATAGTTATTGTTACTACATTTGAAATTGTGTTACATAATTTTTAAAATAATGTGTAGCAGGTGAAAGACCTTGCTCCGCCCTGCCTACATGACATGTTATATCCATGGTTTATTTTTATTATGAATATGGGCTACAGGTGTGGCATGTCACATGACTGGCTCAGGCAGCACTATAAGCATTTAAGATGGCGACTTTCTGCACATCACTCTACATTAAAATCATTTTAAACAGGAGCTTCCTGGTGTGCAGACTAATTTACTTTTTACTTTGTCGTGTCCATGTCTCGGTCGGAAAAACAATGTGTGAACAGTGACGCTGCCCAAACGGTGTATTCTGTCAAAATGTCTTCTTTTTTTGATGCAGGGAATGGAGGTCTGTAAAAGGTTCATCTCTTGGTCAGTTTTTTTTTTTTTTTTGAATGAAACTGGATTCTTCTGTTTGATTGTCTTTGTACAAAAAGGACTAAAGCCCTGTTTCCACCAAACACTTTCAGTATGGTACCTTTGGAACCTAAAGTAACCCTTCAGACATGGTACCTAGACCCTAGTGTTTCCACCGCAAATAGTACTTTCAAATGCGGGCGAGGTTGTTGTCACTCACTGCTCCGTCCAGCACTCACTGTATTTCCTCATAGATGGAACGTCTGCACCTTGTTTGTCTTCCACAGAGCAGCGTTGCATGGCCACATTCATCGCCACCTCATACGCTGAGTAACATTACCAGTTAACGTTCCACCTTAAAAGTCACCGGCAGTTAACCCAGTGATTTAAGTTATTTTTTCTCAGACTCCAGCTGCTGTGAGAGGCAGCAAAACACCCTTTCATTTAATAGTTTAAGTCTAACAAAACCGTCCACAGTATGAACAGTGGATACATGAGCCTCAAAACCAGCCACAACTCAGCTCTGAGCAGAGTGACCGTCCTCTATTGACCAATCAACAGACTGCAGCGTTCACAGCTCTACCTTTTAGTACCAGATCTGTGTGCTAGGTACTCCAACAGAGGGGGGACCAAACATGGGGACGGTATGGAACGGTTAAATTGGTACCATCCACAACTACCGTACCGTACTCCTCGGTGGAAACGGGGCTTTAGAAATGCTCTGCTATCAAATTCATTTGAACATTGGTCACTCTTAGGAACTGTTGTTCATGCTGTTAGTATAACAGTTATTTTATATTTTAACTATATATTTATATGGAGAAATATTTCTGAATTCCAGTATTTAAAATGTTTTAACAATTTTGACTGTTGTATTTTACTTCTATGTCTTCTGGGTTTGGTTTTCATATCAGCCTGTACAGATGTCTATCACACCCTCACATGCACTTTTGAATAGGCCTATTTTTATTCCCTTGTGTTTTGTATTCATGTATGTGAAACAAATAGATTAAAAAATAAGTGCCACCATTATTCTCATTTTAAATCTGTTGTGATATTCATGAATGACAAACATAATCTTCATACTAGTCTGGAGGGTGACTCTGATTGGGCGCTGATTGTTTCCACCAGGCCCTAATTAAGACCGGAGAAGCCCCATTACTTTGTGTGTGTGTGTGTGTGTGTGTGTGTGTGTGTGCTATGAGTGGACTGATTGAAATGTGTGAAAGACAAAGGGCACACTCCATAATGAGATGACACTAGTCACGACCCCCCCCCCC
>NC_065515.1:12353162-12400624 GCF_006386435.1 Epinephelus moara | reverse complement strand
CCCCCCCCCCCGCCCCCCCCCCTGCACAACACACACACACACACACACTCACACTCACACACTCATCTCTGTCCCACGTTTGTCAGTATGTCCTTTGTAGATTCGTGGGTTTGTTTCTTATCTGCTAACAAGCTGTCAGAGCGTTGACGTGTTGTCTTTGTCCCTGCTGCTGGGTTCTTGATTAAAAATAAATTATATGTCAGGATGACACTTCATTGTGGAGTGCGGGGAGACATTTTAGTCGCAGGAGGAGTGAAAATCAAAACAAAAATAAATCAATAGGTTTTTTTTTTTTTTCTTGTTTTGTCCTTTCCTCTGGGTGTTTGCTGTGTTGTGAGAGAAACAGAGGAGGAGGAGGAGGAGGACACGGACGAGCCTCTCTCAGGGGGGAATGATGTCATTCAACCCCAGGTAAGTGTGGTGCTATATAAGGCAAAGCCCTGGAGAGTAATGAGAGGATACAAGCAGAGGGAGGGCTCCGCACAGCAGAGTTCAGTATGTGACTGAAAGTAAACGCCGCTGATAAATTATTAATAAAACCATTTATTACATCTATAAAGAAAGATCAGCTTTGTGCATAACTCTGGCTTTGTTGTCATCATATTAATTTATTATTGCGTGAGATAGACACCAATAGAAGCAAATATTTGAGCAGTTATCGGAGTACAACTTTGTGCTGCATCAAGCAGAATATCTTACATATATCATGTAAAACACGAGTGCAGAGAGAGTATTTGGGAGCAGCTAACAAGAAGGAAATGTATTAAATATTAACACAACATCAAGAGCGACTGTTACATTACATGACCTATTTTTTTGCCGAATGCCGTCTAGACCTGTCGTTGGTGCCAAACATTTTTCAGGGACAACTGCAGCAAATTAAGTCTCGCTCCCAAGTGTGTGTGTCTCCCCACGCCCTTTGTTCAGCTCTCTCATTCATCTTTCACTCGACTGTCACATACACAGGAAACGCACACGTCCACAACATGTTCCCTGACTCCTCTGCTCATTTTCATTCCACCTCCTCTGCCCCTCTGTTATCCTTCTTTCTTCTGATCCAGCCAGCTTTTGTCTCAGAGAGGAGCTCCTATAGGAAGGATGGCTTTTCCTCCTCATGTGACGAGGCACTCCATCACAGCAGGGTTGGGTGGTACAGGAGCAGGTTTGGTAATGATTAGTTGCATTTGTAAGTGTTGGGCAACTTCTGCTTATGGGTTTGTCTACCTCTTCTTTTTCTACAGGTTTTTTATGTTTGATTTGATGTGGCTGCATCAGACACTACAAATTAGAGTGAACAAGAGTATGATGATGTGGTTGTGCCAGGAGAACCTCTCGTCTGCAGGCTATGATGGATTTAAAAAATATCAGGTAGAGCACTTAAATGGGGCGAAATACAGAGTGTATGTGGCAATAGTTCATGCATGGTTCAAAAGAAAAGATCAGGGCTGAGAAGTACCACCAGAGATCGTGGAGGCAGTGTAGCAAGAGTCTGGTCTCACTCCGAAGTCATCGAAATCTGGCGCTTGGTCAGTGACTTGCAGCGTCAGAAACCAACAAAAAAAGGCATTTTTTAACGTCGGCATGATACGCGGCCAGTCGCCATTATAGTTTAATAGCACCTGTCGGTGTCAGGAGGAACCGCGGTGGGACAAGGACTTTCACCCGACAAAGCGGTGTTTGTGTCCCGTAATTTTCTGAAGCTGAACCCAGTGCTTTTTTCCTAAACCTAGCCACGTGTGTTTGTTGTTGAAGGAAAAAACACGTCAATTTGCGCTGTTGTAATGACATACAATGCTTTCCTGTGAAAACAGAAGTGTATCTTGAAAGAGGGCAGTGCATATAACAGGCAGAACTTAACATGGCATCTCAGTGCGTCAACAACCAACGCACCCAGGGTACCTTGCACGTCGTATGTGGACGTGGGAAGTCCATGACCAAGCATGTCAATATGTGACGAGATTGGAGTGAGCTTGGCCTGCTGCCCCCGCGACCTGGTCCTGGAAATGAAAATGGAGGGATGGATGACATTTAAGGAGGAAGGGGGAGTATCTGGCTGTGATTGGTTGTTCCTTGTCACATGGCATGTGATGTGTGCTGCTGCGTTCCAAAAGCACAACTCTGTTTATGTCAGGGCGCAGTCGTCTGAAAAATAAGTGCTTGGGCCTGGAGTGCGCCGTCGCTCTGGCATTTGAGTGCACCTGCCATGCATCTACATTGTTTATGCAGTGATGACATGTAGCTTGCTGAGGAATAACAATATTATGAAAGTTTCTGTTATGGCTCATTAGCTTTCAAAGCATTTAATTTTAGAGAAAGCTTCCTAAAAAGACCCATGTAATTTGGTACTATGGGAAATTTGTCAACAGAAATGTTCCATTATAACCTGAGTAAATATTTATCTATTATTAACAAATCATTATTATTATCTTATTCTTTATTTATATTCATTTGTTGCTTCTCTGAAGGTAATTTTCACATTGCTGCATGTTTAGTAAACCTGCTGTGCTCTGAATAAATGACTCTCTGTTTATGCTCGTAATTAATTTAAATCAGCTAATTAGAACTGGACAAATTAGACACAGCTCAGTCTCTTGTCCCCGACAATTAGAAACAAATGACACACTGCTTTCCAGGAAAGTTCCTCGGAAATTATTTGGAAATTATAAGAAAATTACAGACCCGTGAAAGAAGCATGCATTGTATTAAATTTTAAATAGCTAACAAAACTTATATTTCAAGCACTGGAATTTTGTTTTCCTTCAGTCTGACCTGCTTCGACGTGAGTGTGAGTGTGTGATGCTGTTCAGGGTGATATTGTAGTTGTGTCAGCAGCTATGGCCTGAAGAGGGATTTGCAGGCTGACTAACAGAAGGTGCTAGCAGCACTCAATATGTCATTGTCTCTTGTTTGGCTAATTGCAGCATGGTGCCGGTGTCAGCCCTCTAGCAAGCCAACACACACACACACACACGTTCAAGCACACATTCACATGCAGACATTCAGATATACACACACATCAGGCCTCAAGGCAGAGTCAAAATGCATGATAAGAGTTTGCATTATCTTTTGCATCTGTTGCAGTTTGTGTAGGATTTACACAGTGATGTCACAGTTCTGTTTGAGGTTTATTTTTAATTACATACAAATGCCCTCACTGAGTCCAGCAGTATCTTTAGTACCTCTGTCTTTACTGTAATAGCCTTGACATCCTTATGAAACAACTTTTTCCCTCCGCCCACTCTTATTGCAGTGACTTCTCGGTGAGTCAATCGGGGTGATGAAGGTTACAGTGTAAGAGCCTCTTCGGAGCCGTTTATAATCAAGCCTCCTCAATCACAGACTCCGTCAGCATGTGGCCGTGACAGGAATTCGGAAGTTAGAGAGAATCATCTTTCCTTATTCCCCGTTATTACATGTTTGTCTGACGGCACTACAACCTACTCCTCTTGAAGTCAGACCTGTCTTCGGGATCACAGGGGAAATTATGTCCATATATTTATTAGCCTATCTTGTTTTTATCGTGTTAGTCTTTGAATTGGAACATTTATTTTTCCATAGTGGAGCTTAATGAGCTGCCTGGAACTGTGACTGTGTCCACACAGGACCCAATTAAATTAAACATGAGGACCATCATTCTTCTCTGCCTTTACTTCTGTGTGTTGTGTTCCTCCTACCTCCTGAGCGGGAGGACACGCAGAGGGGAACGGTCTGATTCATTTTCTATTGCCAATTAATTGTAGGTTAAGAATGTCAGGCCGGAGTCTGGTGTGTTTGCGGTGGGAAATTAGATTACTTCCTCTTCCAATTTGAAGTGAAGACACATATATTGTTTTAACACAATTAAGGGGCTGTACACGAATGATGAGTGAAGAGGGAAGGTCAGCAAAGGAGGTGGGGTCACATATTTCTTCTCTGTAGTAAGGCGAGGAAAGTTTGACTTTTTGGGGGGGGAGAATCTTTTTATTTAACACCCCAAATTAAGTGTGAAAATTTCAGCGCTCCCTTAAAGGATTAAAATAGTCATGAGCAGTGTTGGGATGTTACTTTAAAAATATGTCCTTCCGTTAACTGAATACATGCCCTAAAATGCAACTGGTCCCATATTCCATTAGTGGCACTCCTTGGAAAATTTGGAGGGACACAAACAACAGTTAAGGCAATGAAAGTCCGAGTAAGGTGGGCGGGAGGGGTGGTGGATGGACAAACACAGACCTTCACCCAGATATTGGCATCCTGTAAGATTCTAAAGCCAAACCCTGTTCTTTTTTTCCTAAACCTAACCACGTGTGTTAGCTCTTAGAGGCAAAAACACATCAATCCGCTGTGTGATTGTATATAAGCTGTAAATTTCCTGTGAAAATGGAAGCGTATTTTGAAAGAAGACGATGCATGTAACAGGCTGAACTTGACATGGCGTTCAAGAACATCAACAACCAACGCACGTTGTATCTGGACGTGAAAGGTCCATGTCCAAACGTAGCTTTGTGGAGTACGGTCTCACTCCGAAGTCGTCGAAATCCAACACTTGATCAGAGACCTGCGGCGTCGGAAATCAACGATAAAAGGTGTCCTTTAACGTCGGTGTGATATGTCACAAGGCACCTCATGAACTCCCAGACGACGATGCTGGCACAGATCAATGTAACCAGGCAAACTTTGTGGACTTGCTAAAGAAGGTGCTGACACTGGATACCTCTGACAGAATCACACCAACTCAGATCCTTCAGTATCCCTTTATAACCATGAGCCACCTTGTTGGCGTATTTGACAGCAGCCCCCAGTAAGTGTGAGCCTAGATGCTGTGAGTATTTTAACAGTGCTGATATAAACAGGTGAAGTTGACTGAGTCATATGTCTTCCAGTGCAAAATGGTCTGTGGAGCTCATGAGTAACTGTCACTTTCTGGGCTCTGCTGGTGGCGAGGAGACGACCTCCAACAGCCCGGCCCTCCACCCCAATGAGGGTCACGCTGCTGGGCTGAGTGGCGAGGAGCAAATCAGCCTCCAGAGCATCAGTGAAGAAAACAGTCTAAGAAAAGGAAACAGGACTGTTCTGATGATTCACAGTGTGACAACAGGTAGGTGTTTGAAATATCTTGTTGTATACTGATCTCATATTTTGAGCAACACTGTGGCAGATTTGGAAACTGTACTCTGCTATTATTTGCTTCCTTGCTGAGAGTTTATGTGAATAAACAATGGAGCTAGAGTCGACCACATGGTGATCACCAGGAGGGAGGTAGTTACAGCACTTAACTCTTACTCTATTTTTCTTTCTGACATCGCCAAAAGAGGGAGGAGTGAATGTCAGGATGAAGCGGAGACAGTTGGACAAACAAGCGCACTGCTCCACAAAAGACGGCGGGATGAAGCAGATCAACACTCAACCTCTGATATCACCTCCCAAAAAACAAAAAGGAGGGTAATAAACCTCCATAAAGAACTGGCAGACAGCGTCAAAAGTAAGATCACCTATGGAAACACACACATACTTGGGATCCATTTATTGAGGTCTTCTGTATCATAAATGGCTTCATATAGAAAAAATGACTGCACCATTCCCACAACTGAACTTAATTATTATTGTTGAGAAAAAGGGTCAGAGTTGGTGAACCTCTTTTTATTTTTATTTTTGAACTTCTGAGCGACTCACAAGAGGCCCCGTCCAGCTCGACACAGGTCCATCCTCTGAAGTAGAGGAGAAGAACCGCTCCAGAGAAGAGGAGGAGGGGAAGTCTGCGTGAGGGAGACACCAGACAGATGAGGTCATCTCCCTCCAGTCAGACTCAGAGCTGACAAAACCACACTGATGAAAGAAAATCATCTTCCCATCTTCAATTTTTATTATTTTTTCATATACAAACTTTTAAAATAAAACATTTTTCTTTAGTTGCATACTTGATTTAAATATATAAAAATTGAGCAAAAATGACGTTATTGAATTTAGAGTAAGACCTCTTTGTAAACTCATTACCTGGGCACACAATTTTCTGCCTAAACGTTCTCTGTGGGGAGCTGCTGCTCTACGCCTCTAAAGCTGGCGGAGAGAGAGGTGGGGAAGAGTACGGTGGAGGAGAAGAGAACTTCTTCCACCACTGCAAAACTTAAAACAGTACATCCTCCAGTTATCTTTACTGACGATCAAGTGATGAATCAAAGGTTTTCTATCTTTATTTTTATAATCAATCTGTGGTATTTGCAGTTTTACTGTGCTCAGGCATCACTGCACAAAAAAAGGGTGTCATAACTCTGTTCAGGGAGGACATGCAGAGCAGCATGCAGGTTTAATGCAGCTGATAAAAAACATCCATAACAGGCAGGTAACTAAACAAAGTCCAAATGAAAGCATAACTAAACCTAAACTGAAAACCAACCAGGAAAAAAAAGAAAATGAGGCAAGGTAAAAAGAAAAATCCAAAACAAAAGATATCAGGCAGGATACAGAGCATGGAACAACACCAAGAGCCCAGAGATGAACAAAGGGAAACACGCAGGTATATAGACACAGAAAACTAATCAAGAGAACGAGACACAGCTGGAGTAGGTGGACACAGGCAAAAGGTGGGAAATGGGGATTGGCTTACAACAAGGGTGTGATGGGGAACACTAGGGTGGAGCACACAAGACTAATACAGAACAGGTGTGAAGGGAAGACTCAGGGAACAGGGAGGGACTAACGAGACAGGTGTGACAGAAAACAGGAGGGAAAACACACAAAGACAGGAAGTAAAACCAGGCATGACACATGATGAGAGAATCTACAAAATAAAACAGGAAGCAGATTAAATATGAATGAATAACATGGAACAAGGAATCATTACAAACATTAACAAACATTAGTCAACCAGAAAGGTCATCAGTCAGCAAGATTTCATTGGTCGCTTAGTCTTCAGAAAAAAGAAAAAAAACACCCAAAAACAAAAAAAGGTGAAACATTAATTTCCAGGGCTGGTACCTGCGGTTATTCCACAGGCTAGTTAATAACATGTCGGGCAGGAAATCCAAAGTGTGGGATCATTTTGAGAAGGTGAAGGACGAACCCAAGGTGATATGTAAACTCATCTTCATTGGTCGACTACAAACATGACGTATCATCTGAAACATGGAAGTAGCTACATGCCCATTAGCCCACAGCGTCATTAACAGGCGGCTCGCTCAGTGTGTGACGTGCACTTGTAGATAAAATATAGGCCTATATTAATGAAGGTTCATTAGTACGGTTTTGTATTTCTCTGTAATGTAGCACAGTGTTAACAATGTTACTGATACTATTCTTTCTCACACCTTCAACTCAAACCATTGTGTTGCCCTGCCCAAAATATATAATCTAATAATTAGATTAATATCGTAAACATGCAGGCGACTAGTCGACTAATGGTCCTAAATGACGCCTATTGGTCGACTGTAGTGTCAGATGTTGGGTTTGACGCTACAGTTATGCGGATGGGTTCGAGATTGCATTTTGGCCTCTGTGCTCTGCCTCATGCTTTACCTGCAGGCAACCAAAGCTCACTTAGACATGTTTGGTCAAAACTACTCAGAATGCAAACAGAAACCAGAGCACTTGCAAGACCAGTATGTTGTCTCATTGCCTACAGAGCAGTGGGACACATGTAGTGAGGTAAAATGTATTTGCTCCCAAAATCTGGAGGAGAAAAATAACAAATACTTAAAAATTGTTATTCAGTGCAGCACTTCCACTACAGGAAATCAAAGGTTTTATTCTGTGGTGTTTTACTTCCAGCTCTATTTGTTACATATCACAGGAGGAACATACAGTATGAATAACTGGGACAAACAAAACTTTGGCTCATAATGAATTCTAAAGGGGTTTTAGTTTTGTGGTGGGAGGCCAGACTTTATCCTACATGGCTTTTACTTACCAAGGGCATTCGAGCTTCACACCCACACACATCAGTCCACTACAGCGGAGAGGAAGGAGCTGCTGGGTTTCATACTGCAGTGCTGAGAGACACACTGAGAGAGAGCGAGAGAGGTGTGGTTGTAGCACAGCGTTTGTTTTTGTTAATACCTTCTGCCTTTTTTTATATATATATATATATATAGAGGCTTTAATGCTGCATGTGTGCACCTGTACACTGCTCTCTGCTCCCTTTTACCCCCGATGATTTTTGGATACGTACATTTTCTCCCCTTTAGCCGGCAGCGGCTGAAATTGCACATTATAGAGGAGAGCATGTCTTTAAGTTGCCATAGCAACAGGGTGAGTCATTCTGCTGCAGTCAGTTTAGTCACACTCACACTGACTGTATGTTTCCCTCTCTTCCATTTTTTTTCCCATCTCACTGTCCCTGCTACACACACACACACACACACACACACACACACACACACACACACACACACACACAGAGTCAGTCAAAGATAAATGGGCTTAAATCTTGTCTCTCAGGTATCCTCCACTAAAATACAACATAAAGACGGGATTTAAAAAGGTGTGTGTGTGGGTGTGTGGGTGTGTGTGTGTGTGTGTGTGTGTGTGTGTGTGTGTGTGAGCGATAGAGCAGCCTGATAATAAGGGCGAGCGGAATGTCGCTGCTCTCACTTTGATTACTTATTTATGGATCAGGCTAATCAGTAAACCCACAGCTGAGAAGCACACTGCGAAGGAGGCGGGTAGTGTGAGGAGAGATGGGGGAGGCAAAAAGAGGAAGGGGGCACCAAACACTCTTTATTCTTCCAAGAACACTTGTTAGCTCTGAATAAATGAGCAAAACAAACTGCCATTACAGGAAGTTACTTCCTGTTTTTCTTACAACAAATCTTTACAGCTGCGTTTTCCATCATTAGCGCTACGCCCCTGCTTTACGAATGAATCATCAAACACCTCATTGTCAGTTATTTGTCACACGGCTTGGATGAAGACATGTTATGTTGGGAAAGTGAAAAAACGCTTTCTCGGTGTTGAAGTTGAGGTGGCGCACAGAGGCCGTCTGCTGTCCTGCTTTGCACCTGTTCGGCCAAAAAATTAATTAAGTCAAGGCCAGTTTTTTTATGACAACTTGTTTACTTACCTTTGTTTGGGCTTTGTTTACCCTGGTCTGTATAATAGTCCTGTGGTGAGTTTCAATTTCATGTGCAACCAACATCCAATGATGGATTGAAGGCCGATGTCACCATTCAATGTCAGTTTTTTCTGTAGGCCTAAGCGTTGCCATTTTAATAAGTAAATCAGCTTCATGTGAGGTACATGAAATAGTGCTGTGAGGCTTTGATGTGTCTAAAATCAGCTACTTGCATAATTTGGAGCAAAAGTCTTTTACCATATTGTTATTACCACTAAATATGCAATAAGTAGTGTAACAGGTATAACACAGGATCTGTTTTTATCTGCCATTAATCCATATTGACAACTGTTACTATACTTGCAATTCACACATGAGCACTGTATCACCAGATCCCACTTAAATCTCAAAATACTTGCAGTTCCTCAAATGGCCACTTGAGGCTGGCTCCAAAAGTGAGTCCAATCCCCATAGACCGTCATGTTAAAATGTCCAACTTTACAGCAGAAATAAACATGTTTACAGCCTGGTACAAGAAATGATTTTGGTCTCTGTAGCTTATTTCCTCATTCATGACAATTGCACAGGGGATGAATTTTTATATTGGCTAACTCACTCATTTACATTCCATTAAGGCTTAAAGTTACAGATATTTGAGTGACAGGTGGGTGCTGTCCATTGACAAGTTGCAAGCACACCTACAACATTCGTTAGGTAATGTAAACATAGTGCAACCCCTGTTTCACAGAGTAGCGTTAGGTGTAGCCGCAGCCGTCGCTATTTCATTGTGTTTTCACTTCATGAAAGTTAACTGTAACGTTTTGGTTGCCTAAAACGTCTTGTTTGGTGTTTAGATGTACTAAAAGACTTTCTAAGGAGTCTGAAGTTCAGTTTTGCTGCTAAGAACATTTTGTTTTAATTGTTTTAAGCCTGTTTTTTGTTGGCAGATATTAGCACTATCATTAATATTATCCCAGTTAACCACAGCTGTAAATACACTGTTCAAACCAGGCTAACAGCTAGTGTGATTGTGTCTTGTCCAAATATGGTCACTTCTGGCTTTAAAAAAAAAATCAAAAAAATAAATAAAAAAACAAGATGGCGATAGCCAAAACGCCATACTTCAGGCTTAAAGTCGGAAGTCTGCATGCCAAATGTGGTGACACTGGTAAACGCACTAAAAGAACATCGTCCTGTTGTCACTGTGAACATGTTAGCATACTGGTGTTAGCTTCTAGCGCAATGCACTTTGTGCTGCTAGCAAAGCTGTAGACTCTTTTGTCTTGTTTCTCCGTCGTTGAACCTGCAATAACAGATTTTTCGGCCACTACTGGGCGGTGGAAACAAGTTGTGAACACAACACTGATATACCATAATCTTTTAAGCTGATGTGGCAAACTTTTTAGCAAACAGCTGCAAACATTCAGCAGTTATGCAGTGACGTTAGCATTCATTTGGAGTCGTCCTGTTGAGCACAAGTCCAATATTCACTCTGTTTTAGCTCTATTTTTGGGCTTCACCAACTCCCAAAGGAAATATCTGTCTCTCTAGCTGCTAAATGCTCCTCTTTGTTTACCAGCTAGTCGATTACTGTGTCTGACTGTGATGCCGTGGTAGCTCACTGGGTGTAGTGTGTACCATTATACTGAGTTCTTACTGCAGCAGAGCAGGTTTGAGTCCAGCCCATGGATATATGTTACTGAATACTGGACAAGATGGCGCCTATTCCGTCCAAAAGAATTGCTTGCATACACCAAAAATACCACAAGTGGCCACTGGGAAAATGGATGCATGGCTGAGCTGCTTTCCTGGGAGCTGGTCTAGCCCAGGGCCCTTTGCTGCACGTTCTCCGCTTTCATAGTTCTCTCAGTATCAACAGAGCATGTAAAAGGCCCAGAAATATGTTACAAGAAAAATTGTGTCTGTCGTCTGTTTGCTGCTGAGCAGGTGGTGTGCAGCTGCCTGCTGCAGCCCGAAACGACACATGAGATTAGTGACAGTGAAGCAAAACAAGAGCTCCGTAAAGCCGAGGGAAGCTGCAGAAAATATTGATCATAGCCGCTTTAATCTTCTCTTTTTGTTTTTATCATTTCCTACTGGTCAGTCTCCTCAGCAACTTTATTCATCCCACTCACTTCCTGTGGCCCTGTGTGACCTGGACCAGCATTGATATTTTGACAAGGAGGATAATTCGAGTCATAATCCTCCAGTCATGTCCCTGTGGCGTTGTTGACATCGGTGTTGGTATTTTAGATTGCACGTCCCGAGATGCAGTGAGTCACTCTTGTCGTAAGTGCTGACCCACGTTTCTCCCCAGGTTATCTTAAGGAGGACCGGCGAGATCAGCGTGGTCACCGGCAGGCTTGTCTGAGTGCAGGCTGGACTCTCAGGAGTCTGTGTGTGACATGTTAACAAGAGCATCTCTGTATCTGCAGCATCAGACAAGGTCTGGACAAAGGGATTTCCACTCTCAGCTGCAGTGAGTACACACAGGTTCAGTGAGGAAACCCCCAACAACACATCCATACTGTTATTTATATACCATTTCATACAATCAACTGGCAGTTACATGAAACACAAAGATGGAAATTAAATCCCTGAGTTTCTAAAAGCTTTTCACCAAGTTTTATTATAAGGGGATTGTACAGGCTGCCTGATGGATACATGATAACTCTCCAGTGTGTGGAATAATGTCCGCGTGTGCGTGGGTGTGCTTTGTCCTTCAACCCATCATGAAGTGTAGCGGCTGTAACAAACGGCCCAAAAGCTTCAGTCTGCATGTAATAACAAAGCTGAGCGGTGGAGAGTTCTGCTCCGTCCCCCTGAGAGGTGGGAGGAGGGTGGGGGCGCACGCACAATGAAGTGAGCTGGATGACGCAGCTGAGAAAGGGGGGGGGAAAAGGGGAGGGAGGAATGGATGGGAGCAGAATCCTGAACGAGGAGAGGAGGAAGAGGAGGAGGATGAGGATGAGGAGGCGGTGGAGAGAGCGAGCGTGGGCAGACTGCGTGGGAAGGAGATGCTGCATAATCAGCTTTCTAGGGTTTTCTCCGGCTCTCTTTCTCTTTACTTTCTTTGCTGTCTTTTTTTTCCCTGAGTGATGCCAGCCCATTCATCCCTGCCAGCCCAATCTGTGTCTGCCTCGCTGGCTTGCTGTTCTCGTCTCCTTGTAATTTTCACTATTCCCTCTTTTTCTCTATGACTCATACAAGCTTTAATAGAGTCTCCTTGTCCCTGAATTCTTTCTAAAAGAATGAAGAATTGTCTCATCTTGTCTCATCGTCCATGTGTACCTCTGCAGGCACAGACAGTCATGGTGTCAGTGTTCTTTATATGACTATATTGGACTGTCTCTTGCTCCAGTTTCATGCATCATAAGCAGACAAACACAAAGAAAATGCAATAAATTAGCAGTGCACAATGCAATTCACAAAACAGCACTGTAGTAGTAAAAGCCTTTTTTAGCTTTATTGCCATCTAACACACAGCTAAGGTCTGCTCAGTCAACATTACTTCACACTTATCAGCTTTTGGCATCACATTTATTTAGCCGCACATAATAAGTGAGAAACAGAATAGCCGCCTGATCGTGAGCGGAGAGGAACCCGGTGAGTCATCGGCATCTCTTGCACATTCGAACGCCGCCTGGAGCTGCTCTGTTGAAAGGAAATCTGGTGAGGGAGAGGTGGTGGTGGTGGTGGAGTGGAGAGGGGGAGGGGAATGCGTGGGTGGAGGGGGTTCGGAGGAGCAGGTGGTGGTGGTGGTGACGAAGGGGAGGGAAGGAGGGAGAGAGGGAGGGAGAGGGTTTTCCTTTCAGAAACATCCCTGAACGCAGTCCTCTTATGGATGCAGGGCAGGCGGGGAGACGGAGGAGAGGTGGAGGGGACTGCAACTATGTGCTCATTCGTGTGTGTAAGGTAGAACCTTAAATGTGCAATGTGTGGGTGGGTGCGCAAAGCAAGGGCACCGAACAGGAAACACCACCTTCATCACTATTTGTGGTTGAGACAGTTTGAGCAACAGTTGTGAATGGACTAAATAAGTCGGGGGAGTGATGTCACTGCACCAAAGCTGTAACAAACCCTGACAGCTGAGGCAGCTCATAACATCGTATTCATGGGGTTTGGATTTTTTGTGGCTTGTATGTCTGCCTGCAAGATTCTCCCAGTGGGCAAAGATCAACATCAGTTTTAATGCTGGAATGATAAACCAGGGATGCAGTGTAATGATCTCGGAAAACACAAAACACCTACAGGGTCAGAGTTCAAACATGTGAAGGCAGAAGAGTCCATAAATCCAAGCAGAGTCCAAAACCAAGGAATGAAACATGAGGAAAAGGCTGGAGAGCATGAACACCAGTGTGATCTGGCAACTGAATGGGCGGAAACACTGGGCTTTAACATGCCTTGATTACTAACTGCACACAGGTGAGTGGAGCAAGACGCAGGTGAAGCAAGTGGGGTCCGTCCCAAGTCTCTTATTTTTATAGTGCTACTGCTAGTTCCTCGCTTGAACCGGAAGTCGTTCGAGGTCCGCCATCTTCTAGGCCATCCCAAGTCTCTTATTTGTGCAGCGAGGAGCTAGCGCTAGGAGCTAGCAGCAAGCTTTAAGCAGCTACAAGCTAGGATGGTCGAGAGCTTCCTATCCGGAAGAGTTTTTCAGCTGAACGCCATGACGTATAAATACCCGCCCCCTACATCTGGCTCATTTGAAGGAGATGGCGGAGAAACAGCGCAAGTTTACCCGTTACATGCATTCTTTGCAATGAAATGCTGTAATTCACATGTCTACGTGACTACAAAGAGTAATGTTAATGATATTTCGTGCAAGACTGTCATGTTGTGACCAGAACCACACGTGTTGATATAACACCAGGCACACACACACACACACAGCTTTGATCAGCGAATATAATGTGACTTGGGATGTATGCCAAACGCTGGCTCCGTTATGCAGCAGATCCAGCTGTGCCGCCACCATCAGGAATGGACGTCGCTTCACGTGACACTTCAGTGGAAAGGACGTCTCATGTCTTCTCGACAATGCTCGCTCATCGCTGCTAGCGCTAGCTCCTCACATTTTTTCCTAGGTGGGAGGGGCTAAACAGCTAGCAAAGTCGGCTAGGTAAGATAACTAGCAGTAATTTAACAGAGTTGGGACGGACCGTGAGGTAATTAACAAAGGCGGGAAAACCCAGGAAGTAAAAGAAACACTAAACACAATGAGGACACATTTCAAAATAAAACAGGAAGTGGACACAAAGACACAAGCGTAAACTTGACAGAATATCACAGTGACAATGCTGGAATGCAGAATAAGAGGTGCAGAGGAAGGATCCTCTACACACCAGGTCACAGCTTCAGTCCTCACAGCAGCCATTGTCTCTATCAGGAGGCGTAGACGTAGAGAGATGAAGTCTTGATGTCACATTCGGGCTCGTCCCTGTTCCACTATCCTCTGCAATGCATTTGTTTCATCAGTGCAGAGGTAGGGGACTTGAGTCAGACTTGAGTAGCAAATTTTGAAGACTTGAGTCTTGCTTGACAGATACTGATAACAGACTCGACTTGACTTGGTTTTCATAACTTGAGACAGATTACTTGAAAGGAGTTCTAAGTTCAGAAACAAAGACCACGCCTGGAACACATCCCATCTCTGCTCAGAGTATTCAAGCACACCGTGTCACCTGATCCCTCCCCCCAAAACCCCTTTTCTTGCTGTTATCTATCCCTTCTCGATCTCTCTCATCCAAATACAGGAACCACCATGGGGCTCTATCCACATAAGAGTAGGCGAAGAGACGGCTCCCCCACTCAGAGTCTCAACTCCCCCAGTTCCCTCCAGCATTTCTGCCTTCAGCTGACACTGGACGACCATTGCACTCCTCCCTTAGTCTGTCCACGAGCCTGATTTCTCCCCTTCATCCCCTCAGATCTTTCTCTCACAGCCCTCATCCCTCGAGCCTCCATGTGGACTCTTAATTCATCATGTGCAATTTGAACTAGTCTAAATCTCTCTCCTTTTTTAGGTGGTCTCTATTGGTGAATAAATAGTTTATTTTTTCTAGATATAGAGAAGATGTTTTGTTTTTTTAGAAACATGATTGGGTGATTTCTAGTGCAGTGCATGCAAACCTGGCAACCCTTGAGGAAGCAGCAGACCAGCATGCACAAGGCAGCGTTCCTGGAGGGGGCTAGTTAAAAAAACAACCTTCATCCCTCACTGCTAAACTACTCACAAAGAAAGGTAGCCAACATGAATGTGACTTTTGAGTAACTTATTAGCTTTGTGGCTGCTCAGACGTTAGCTAAAATGCTAACAGTTGACCAGGTCATCAGAATTTCATATGACTTGTGACTTACTTGACTTACAGCAGGGACTTGAATTGCTTGATTCTCACCACAGTAACTTGGGACTTGTGTAAGACTGACTTACTCCCACCTCTGCATCAGTCTCTCTCTTCCCCTTCTTGGGGAACCATGTAATTCCACGGTTTGGCCACTAGGTCAAATTGGCTTCAAAGCTCGGTGCCATTTGTCAAGACATGGCTTTTAACCATAGGCTGTAAACATAAATGAAGTAGTAACTATGTTGTCACCTTTTGTTTCGTGGACTCTCATTGTGAAGTCTCAAGTTTGGCATTGGTTTAAGCCAGAAGTGACCATATTTTGACAAGAAGCTGGCACAGTGGAGGAGTGATGGGTGGATCTGACTGAGAAGCCGAGGACGCTATCGGCTGACAGCCTGTTGCTTTTGATGATGGATAACTATAAGCCTTAATAAAATGTTTACGGGCGAGTTAGATGAAAATTCACCCCCGTACAGTTGTCATGAAGGAAGAAATTAGCAATAGAGACAAAATCGTTTCTTGTACGAGGCTGTGCACATGTTTATTTTTGCTGTAGTGCTGGACGCTTTTACATGGGGGTCTATAGAGTGTGCCAGTAAACCCGGAACTCCGTTAGCGCTTTTAGCACTTCCGGTTTAAACCCGGAACTCCGTTAGCGCTTTTAGCACTTCCGGTTCTCTCGTCTAAAAGTCAGTACGTTTTCTGAATGGGATTTTGGTAAAATGCCTCAAATAAGGTCTGTGGTTAACAAAAGCTTAAGCGAGTTTCAGGTTTTGTTCTATGACATAAAACACGTCAGTAAATACACTACTTGTGGATTTTGAAGCTTTTACGTGTCGTAAAAAAGGCGGTTGCTAACAAGTTGCTCAATACGACTACAAACCCTGACGGGGACAGTAAACGTCATCACCCCCGCGGGCAAGAGTGCTGGCAGTCCGCCATTACAGCTTCTTATTTAGCTTAAACAGTCAGATTTCCCAATTATACAATGTGTTTATACAATGTTTTTAAAATAAAGCGGCCGAAATCAGTTGAAAGCTTAGTGGCGGTGACGTCAAGAGTCATGCGACCGTGGAGTAGTCATGTAGTCCGTTAAAGCCTAACGTTAGCTTTTTACTTCTGGCGATCGCATTTAAGCTTCAAATGTGGTATGAAAGGTGTTCATATGTGAAGATTATCTCGCTGAACAAAACCTGTAACTATCATAAACTTGTGTTAGCCACAGAGCTTATTTTCTGACATAATCCAAAACGCAATGCAAAAATCACATTCACTTTCTCTTCCGGGAACCAGCGCGATGCTAAACTTCCGGGTTTTGACGTCAGCCCTGGCACACTCTATGGGGACTGACTCGCTTCTAGAGCCAGCCTCAAGTGGCCATTCAAAGAACTGCAGTTTTTATAAATATATCTATATCTATATCTATCTATCTATCTATATATATATATATACATATATATATATATATATATATCTTACTCGTCTGTCTTTCAAACTTGGTGCAGACTAATTTGGAACAATGTTTGACTGCTGCTTGGGCGGAGACAGATGGTATTTTGTGGTGGTGCATCATTGCAACTAGGGGCTAAAATTAGCGCATACACCAGGGTGTTGGTTTAATACCTGAGCAATGACTGAGTTTTTGCTGCTTCCCTGTTGGCTTCATTTTTTTTTCAACCCTGAAAGTTGCTGCTTGTGTTTAACACACAATGGTCCAAGGCTTATGGGAAATGGTGTTTGTTGGAGGCTACTAATGAGGGAAAACTACAACAAGAAAAGATAGTTTTTGTTTGTTTGTTTTTTTAAATTGCCATTTTTAATGCGTACCATATGACATATTGTTGAATAAGGCTGTGTTCCAATTTGGATATTTTTAATATGTGCTATTACAAATGTCAGTGGGATTTTGAATCTTTATATGGAGCCAAATTTGCTGTTGGGCCCTGGTCGCTTCCAAGTTCACAGCACACACAGCACGGAGGCTTACATTCACAGCCTCAAAGGATGTTACAGTGGATTTTCCACCCTGCACAGACGATGACGTACCCCCACATACTGCAGGAGGAACCCCCTCTGCAAACTAAGCATTGGCTGACCGTTGAGGTGTCATGCTCAGCGATTGGCTGACATGGAATAAAGAGTGACGGAGAAAAAGGCACAGGATGATGCAAAAGAGTGAAACGAACAGAGAGGGGCGGCAGTCTGAGGCTGTGACTGTCCCCCACCCTTCACTGAATGAATGGAGCTTGTTTAGACTGCACCAGTCATCCCTCAGTCCGTCAGTATGAAGTGCAAAGTGATGTGTATTAAATCAGTCGACTGACAGTGATTTCAGAGGACAATACATTTGCTGTTATGAAAATTGTATTTTTCTAAGTGAACAAATGACATGAAATGATATGGCTCAGGGCAGAGAGGAAAACAGACTGCGACTCAATCTACTGAATGTGTTTGACTTCATATAATCTTTGTTTTTCCTCTTTTTTGGGATCATTTAATGATCATTCAGAGACAACTGTAATTAATAACACAATATTTTGATAACTGCATGTCTGCTGTGTATTCATGACTTTCCTCTCTGCATCAGGAGCTACAGTCTCCACCTTATCCACCAACACTCAGTTTGTTTCGCCTTGACTTTCATATATCATCAGTGTCATGCAGTAGTAGGGGGGAGCGGGGTCAGTTGTGACAGGGGAACAAGTTGGGATGGTGCCTTTTAAGCAAGTTATAGTAACAGGGTCAGGATTAAGGGGCTTGTCCTGCATGTGTTTTTTCCTTTGTTGCATGTTTTTGAATCTTTCATTTGATCTTAGAGTGTTTTTGTTATGACTTTTTATCATTTGAGTGTTTTTACTTGGATTGCTTTTAATCATTTAATCAGATACATGCCAAGATTGCTGTGTCTTTATTATTGCATGCACTCTGCCCCTGAAGTGCGAAGTGACAATCCTCAGGCTGCAATCAGCGAAACAAGCAACAGGTGTGGGACGTGAAAAGGTATATAACAAGGAAGCAGTGGGACTAAACGTGGAGGCCTACAGCAGAGAACGATGGAGCAATTTTCAGACTTATTTTGTGGCTAAATATAATTTGTAGCTTCTTAAAATATGACTAAGGACAGTGATGGTGAGATACTGGCTACAGCTGCATTTGTTATGTAGTAATGAAACAGCGAAAAACAGAAACAAAACAAGCATAAGCTGGACTATAATCACAATAAATACACCACGATAATATAAATAGTCAGTGCAGATTAATCAGTCAATGAGAATGTGTGTGTGAGGGGCACAGGAACGAGCAGCATCAGCAACCCACCATCTGACACTGGTACACCGCAAGGACGGAAACAAAGGGCTTAGCGGGAACGGAGCAGCTGCGGCAGCAAGCGAACATGCTGTCTGTGGTCATTTTTACTTGACCAGCGGACTTCACTACAACCCGGTTGGCTGTAGACTAGCAGAGTTGCAGGTGACATCATCAGGCGGCTTGAGTCGAGCTCACATGTCTGCAACTTTTCTCTGCAACGTTCTAAAATGCTTTTGTCTCATCGTAAATCATTGGTCTGAACAGGGCTCAAGATATAAAATGTCATCACTCATCATTTTATTTTATTGAAACTGTCCATGGGGTTGGAATATGGCCAAAAACATGTTTTGTGAGGTCACTGTGACCTTGACCATCAAACTCTAATCAGCTCCTTCTTGACTCCAACTGGACGTTTGAGCCAAAATTAAAAAAACTTCCTCGAGGCCTTCTTGAGATATCGCATTCAGGAGAATGAGACAGCTGAAAGGTCACATTGACCTTGGCCTTTGACCACAAAAATCTAATCAGTTCATAATTAATTCCAAGTGGACGTTCGTGCCAAATTTGAAGAAATTCCTTCAAGACCTATTGAGAGGAGGCATCAGTATGGAGGCGTAAAAAGTAGGAAAAAAAATCAAGAAAGGCTTTTTTCCCTCCAAAATGACACAAACTCAAAAGCTTACTGAATCCTGTAAATATATAAACCTGTAGCCCACATGTAGCCTATGGTGACCATACAGTACAGCCAAATTCTATACCTCAGTAATTTACGAAAACATAATTCTACAAAAGTTTTTCTCAAAGAACACATGAACAAGTGACATTTTAATCATTAGGTGTTCAAATTTAGACTGCATTGACCCATTGTCCCGACCTTCCTGGGGAGGTAGAACTCCCAAAATTGTGCCCTTCATGTTGGGTTGGGCTTTAAAAAACTTGATGAATTGTTAGTAGGCACCTGTATCTATTTCATTACTGTTGAAGTAGGCTGTGAGTAATGAAAGGTTATTTCATGTTAATTCAATAATGTTCCAACCAACCCTGCTCTCCCCTGTGGCTGTATTTCTCTCTTTAGCTCTCTTCTAAACTTTGGCACTGCACTTTAAGGCGTGGGCCAGCAGGATGGCTTTAAGGTCTGAAGAAGAAGAGGTCAGACATTTTGAGATGTTCCCTTTGTAGATCACAGGCTGGATTTTCTCTCCAATTAATTTGAAGGAGGTGATAAGGAGAGGCAAGAAATCAATACGAGCCCGAGCAGCAGAGGAAAAAATGAAATGAGATTCATGAGAGGGAACCTTATCTGCGATCCGTTCCCACGCCTTGATTAACAACCATTCCCCTGAAATAAAGCGAGTTAGAAACACCTTTGCTTCATTCATTTATTCACAGATTGGAAAACAACCCTAAAATAACACCTTTTTTTTATAATTTGGTCCCTCAAGGCTCAACAAAAGCAAAGTTGTTAAGAAAGCTCGTGTTTTTTTTTTAATCTTTGAGAAATTAAGCAGTTTACTAACAAGCAAGGATTACAGAAATACTTTAACTTTCAAAGAGATAAATCTCACAAAATCTCATCACAGCATCCTAGCATGACTCGGAAAAGTACAAAATCTCTAGTCATACCAATGTTTCCACTTCTGCCTTTTGAACAAATGAGCAGTAACTATGGATCATTTTGTACCGTAAGTCTGAGAAAACATAAAGATCTGTACTAAAATGTTAACTCTCATGCAGACCTACACACAGCTATGCATCAATGCGTTTGACAGGCTACTGGTTAGTATACAAACACCATTAACCACAGTGTCCCCAGTTATACAGCATCTGTCTAAACCTAATAAAGGACATCCATTAAGTCTAGCTCCTGTGACATTGTGCTTGTATACACAGCAAAGTTTCATCTTTGTACACATGTAGGGAAAACCCTTATGGCCGTTTTCTTTAAATGGTTGCTGTACTGTCATCTGACTCAGCGCTTAGACATTTTGGCTTTTGATCTGTGGGAAATGCAGCTGTCTTCCCCCTTCCTGTCTCCAACCCTGTCAGAATTTGCTGAGTAATTATTATCATCAGGGACTCATCAGTTCCATCATAACCAAGAGGGGGATTAATTTCCTTTCTGCTGATTAGCGCCGCCATAAAAAGAACGTCGTTTGATTGCACAAAATTGTGCTGGAGCACATTGTGTTTCATGGTGACATAATGTGTGTGTGAGGGGAGCAAAAAAAAAAAAAAAACCTCTCTCCTCCTTATTTGAGTCCTTTCATCTCAGTCATTGCTCTCCTAATGAGGAACGCAGCTTCTGCACTTAGCCACAAGAGGAGACTCCTGTCACGCAGCGGAGAGAGATCTAATCTAGGCAGGCTGGAGAGGAGCATCATCATCATCACACCCAAACAAAGAGAGGAGGATAATGTTCTTTTCCCCCTGATTTGCTATTCAGGTCTTTCAATGCACTGCATGGTAACGGCCTCAAAGAACGAGGGAAGGGAGACGGGGGATGAAAGGCGGAAACCCCTCTCTTGTTATGATTAATATTCAACACCATCTTCTGCAGTGGCTCCCCTCGCTGCACGTGGGAGAGACGGAAAGCCCAACAGCCCCTCTGAGAATGAGATTTTACGAGCGTGACTGGGTTACAATCAACCTGCTGCTGCTGCTGAGGATGTAAAAGCAGAGATCTGTGAGCAAAGATGGATTTTCAACATAATTCTGGCAATCACTGCCCACAGGAAGTAATTCGCTTTCGGGGTTTCCATTGGAAAGGCAGTAGCAGTTTGTTTTAATCGCGCCAAGCGCCAAATAAGAGAGGGAAATAAAGTGGACTTAACTACAAACAACGTCTTTGTTGGTTTTACAAGCCGACAGGAAGTGAAGTCTTCGGCCCCCCCCCCCCGAGGGAGGCATCTACTGCGCTGTCAACTTTCTCAGCAGAAGAAGAGGAAGAGGAGGGGAAAACAAGAATGTCAGATGCGGACAAATCAAGCCTGTTCTGTGAGTCCCATGCACAAGGAAGCATGCCTTTCTTATAAATTCAATAAACACCAAACATCAGTGAGGGCAGCCATTTTGTCTCATAGCTTTAATGTAACTGCCCACCTTATGGCTGTAAACCTGTGCACGAGACTGAGTTTGTTCTCCCTGTCAGGACAGAGGTCATGTCAGTGACGCCTAGAGTACTAAGAGTCATAGCTTATGGAGATTACAATCGTGTCTATGACTGATAAAGAGTTTAGTTCTGTCTGTTGGCGCAGAACCTGTCCTCTTCAAACCTGCCGCACTCTCTGTTTTCATTGTCATTTAAGCAAAGCAGACGTACAAAAATATATTAAAAGTCATACAACAAACCAATAAAAAATAAACACAGTTGTCACAGAGCTGAGAAGCATTTTTAGTCAGAAACAACAAACATCATGACCAGTTGCCACAAGGAAAGGTTGGCATTGTACATTTTTGCAAACCACGGTTACATTCGTACGTTTCATACGAATCATATAAAAGTTTGTAAAGTGACGTAGTTCTGATTAGATTTATATGAGCTGAATTGGTCATCGGGAGGTGGAGGGGATGGACGTCTGCCAAGCTGCACACCTCTGTTTTAGAGAACAGAGGCGTGACATCAGCGGTATTTCCAGCCATGATTGTGCCACCAAAACTGGATGTTAAAACAAAGCATAATCTTTTCTTGGTTTCTGCACCTAAATGTGACCACACATTAGTACATAATAACGTACAAATGCTACATATCCATGGATTGCAGTGACATACAATGCCAATATTCATTCTGGCGACTGAGCTGCAGTCAGACACGCAATGAGGACAATCAAAGGATATCTTCTTTTCAAAATAACACCTTATGGGAGAAACTTTTTTGGCCATTGCAAACTGTGTTATTCAATCTAAACCAGTGGTTCCTAACCTTTTTAGCTTGTGGCCCCATAAAATCAAGCACTGTCTACTTGTGGCTCCTGATGACTTGACTTGACTGCTGAAGGCGGGATGAAGAATAGGGAGGCTATCTTCTGACATAGCTACCCAGCTGCATCCATGCAAAAAGGCCACAAAAATGGCAACAGGCATGGATGAGATGGACATGACTGGACCATAGACTGAATACAAAGATGGACGACATGTCTGCCCTTCCTCCCATTGTACAAAAGTGAAGCCAAAATATCCCAGATACAGACAGTGCCATCTTCATCATTTGGAGTCTGTGCAGTAGCAATCAGAACGTGAAGCCGCTGCATTGAGTTCCTGCCTATACACACATCCGACCCAATCCTGAGCAGCGCTATAGATCATGAGCACACTGATTTACACACACAGCTGTCAATCATGACGTCAAACACCCTTTCAATAGAACCTTTTAGGGTCGACGTCACAATGATGTCAGTTTGTTAGCTGGAGGCAAATCATGACTCCACCACAGGGCTGTAGGCTACTAGGAGTCTTAAAATGTCGTCTTGTTGTGTTACTGGGAGCCAGAATAGAAGGCTCAAAACTTAACCTTTTATCACATACCAGCCATCACTGCCCGTCAATAAAAACGAGGAAAACTTTGGTCACAAGCGATAAGACGAAAGAACTGGACAGAGGTGATCATCAAAAATGCTCCCATGTGCAGCACACACTTCATATCAGGTTAGGGAAAAAGTATTTCCTGTTGTAGGGATGGATAACAGTATGTGTATTATGTGTTATCATGTCCACCTCATTGGAAGTCCAGGAGGTAATAAGAGAAATATTGGATTTCTCCATAATGCTAACTTTTTAGCGCATTAGCTAACGTTAGCTTCGATAGCAAAACAAACTAAGTGACAGCGTAATGTTACATTTTGGCCAGTTTGGTCAGTGTTTATTTATTTAAGTAACACTCACGGTCCTGCAGAGTGAGTGACCTGTCATGGTGCGTTCGTAAATTCACTCGCATCATCTTCCTCCACTGTCTAAAACAAGCCAACGGAACTTGCTAGCTAGCACTGGCTAATGACTGTGTAGAATTGTTTTGCCTCCAGCTAAGCCCCGCCCACCGAAGACCGTCATACTGTTAACTAACAGTAAAAGGGTCTATAACATCAAATAATTAAACATGTACTTTGATGGTTTAAGTTGGACCATGTCCTATCTGCTGACATGGAGGGGGCGGAGTTTATGACCTGCACTGCAGCCAGCCATCAGGGGGCGTTTGAGATGTTTTGGCTTCACTTTTTGGGAGCTGCCATGCTGTCAATCTTTACTGAGTTAGACAGGTTGTTGTAAATCGGCTCGTAGAATTAACAACACTTGATATCAATATCAGTGTGAAAAATATTAAGTGCTGCTAGAAGTTGCTGATTCATGGGGGACAGAGTCGTCCTTAACTATTAATCGCTTACGACAAAACCAACCAAAAAACAGCAAACCAACAAAAACCAAACCAAAAGAAAAGCATAATTTTCTGTAAAAGAAATAAATAATTTTTTAATTATGTCAGACTTCTCGTGGGACCACCACAGGCTGGGAACTACTGTCCTAAACAACCAGTAGGAACAACTTAAGGATGCATAAAGCTTTGATTGATTAATGATAGTATACTAAATTATTTTTAAGCTCATGAATAGTGATACAACTACTTATTTTCCACTAATGCATGATGGGACTAGCAGGGTAACTATTGCGTCCAGATCTGTAGCTTTTTACTCGTCTAATAGCACCTGGTTTCACAGTGGATCAACAAGTACAGCTTCACTTATTCACACCAGAGAACAGGGACATGAGTGACAGCAGTAGAGACGGAGACAGACTGCAGACACAGAGACAGCTGATGAAGAAACAATTATTACTAAAACCATATGATTTTTGATATGTTAGCTCTGTTTGTTATTATGAGTTGTATCTTTTCTCAGAGAAAAATGCAAAATGGCAACACTGAACAGCTTTGTAATGTTAACAGGCATGACGACAGACAGGCTGCATTTCTAGTGGATCAGCTGTATGTAGGACGATGACTTAAAGCATACTTTCCATTGTGAGTTTATGGGTCTGGATCGCACCATTCAAGCTGTACACAGAAAAAAACTGAGGCGAGACAAATCAAACAAAAAGAAAAGTGTGTATCAGCAGGAGTGAGGTTGACGAGGAGGACGACTGGAGCCGTGCTACACTGGGCTGTGGTCCGGAGAAGCGTGTGTGGCCGTCACCGTCACGCACTCAGTGGCTGTGTCCTTGGTCCTGCGAAGGCCCATGTACAGCCTCTCATCCAGGTTAGCAGTTAGTTTGTCTGTGAGCTCTGCTGTGATGGTCTGCGGGCCGTAGCCTGAGGAGTCGTGCTGCTGAGGGGGCGAGCGCTCGTCTGGGGGCTCCAGGAGTCCAGATTGTTTGCTGTCCTCCTGAGAGTCGGGGTGCTCACCCTGCCCTACGTCTTTCTCTGAGACAGAGGGTGGAAGAGGTGGAGGAGAAGAGGAGGTGCGGTCCTCTGTGTCTGTGACACCCTGCTCCCTGTCCTTGCGCCCACTTTCAGTAGTCGTAGGCTCTACCTTTGGAGTGTCAGGAGTGCTGCCGGTCCCGTCGCTGGCCTCCTCATCAGGCGCACTGACGATGCGGGGCAGCGTGCTGTGGTAGCTTGTGTCCAGTGGGTAGTTCACGCTCTCACCCCTCCGTAGCGGGGTTCTCTGTCTGTCAAAAGAGGACTGGAAGTGTCTGACACCAGGGTCGCTCCATTGCTTGTGGCGCTGCCACTGCTTGCGGAGGTGAATTCGGGACCGGTGCTTCCTCAGCGGTGACTCTTGCTGGTCAAACTGAGGGTCGTGGCGGAGAAACTCATGGAAGAGGGCGTCCGTCTTCTCATCTATGCTGTAGTCTCGCCGATGCAGCGTTGGCGGTTGAGGTGAAGGCTGCGCAGCCTCTCGAGGTGTGAGCATCTGACCATATGGGAACCAGCTCAGTGAACCAGCACCTGTTTCTATGGAAACTCCTCCACTAGCACCCAACAACAACTCATCCTCCGGTTCCTCCTCAAAGAGATGAGACTCAAAGCTCTCACCGATAGTGCCAGTTCGCCCTGCGTTGGTAAAGTGGTGCCTTTTTTCATGAGCTGTTCTGTCCTTAGGGCTGCCGCTCATGCTCCCGAACAGTCGCAGGTCTTCTGGACCACGAGTTGGAGCCTCAATCGACGCATAGCCGCTGTCCATCTGCAGCAATTTACGAGTCCCTGATTCTCCGTCACTGCCTCTCTCCGAATCTGTGCTTTCCTGTTTCCTTCTTCTTCCCTCCTTCACCCCAAACCTCTCATCCATATACATCGAAATGTCCTTGTCATCGTCTGCACCCTCTGCCTCGTCCCCTAAATCCTGGGACGGGTAGCTGGGCAGCCCTCCTCTCTCCGTCTCCGTGCGCCCGCCCAGCGAACACACACTTTCAGCATCACTGCACACAGAGTTCCTGTCATTGTTGCTGCTCTGGTCAGAGGCGGCGTATTGTTCTAGTGACGCACGTAGGGTCCAGATGTCTTTGTAAAGTGACTGGGGGTCCTGGGGATCTAGGGGTTCCAAAGGGTCTGCACCTTCCCTTCTTGACAGGGACAGTGCTTCGTCTTGGGGATCAGGGGATAGGCCAATCACCCCTGGTCCTCCGTGGCTGCAGCTGGGCTCCACCATCACCTCTACCTCTACCCTGTAGCGTGCACACAGGTGTGGAGAGACGAGATAAAATGATAATAGTAAGGAGAGAAGGAAGGGGAGGAACACATGGACAGGCAAAACAAGTGTCAGTGTCAGAGCATCTCCCTAAATATCACATTCATCTGACATATGGCCGTGTTCACAGTGCACAGAATGATTTTTATGACTTGCAATGGCTGCTGTTGCATGTCCTTAAACTAAACTTAGCTGAATACTGATGCCATGCGTGCTTGGAAATTCCCAGAAATCCAATGTTTCCATCTCAGGGCAGCAGATTAAAAAAGACTGCGTACTGTATGAAACACAACTTGACTGATATCAGAAGCAATTAGCTGTAAAGGAGCACGAGGATCATCAAATTTCTTAGCTTGTGGCGGCTTCCAGGAAATTGCTTTTATTTTCAACAACAAACATCTGCAAACATACACAGGAAATACTGGTTTTGTTTAATCTAATATTAAGTGAAGTAAAATAAATAGTTATGTAAGACAACACTTAATAAAGGGAGGTTAGTTATTTTAGTAGCATGACTTAATGTTAGGCACAATTTGCTTTGTTAGAATTATTAACTTAAACAAAAATCGCAGTGGCCCTTGCACTTCTGTGGACATCATGACATTCTCAGACCATGTCAGCGATGGAATGGTTTCCTATGCCAGAATAAACCCTGCGTCCCAATTCTCCACTTCACCCTCTTAAAAAAGTGCACTTTGGGAATCCCCCACATCTGGCTGCACATCGTGAAATGGTTCTTGTTTACAGGGATCTCATTACACACAAATCAGCCTGTGGCTGGACAGTATTTACAGTTACACAGCATGTTGTTTTAATCCAATTAAATGTCATTGCTAAACAATTTGCCTAAAAGACACAAGACGGCTGTTTTCAAACAGGATTTTCTACATTTTTCAGATGACTTACAGTTTAATTTTCTTGACACTGACATTTCAGGTTTAATTGTATCCCTGCTCATCTGGCTAAAACAACCACTTTGAGTTTTTTGGCGATGGTGTTTCACGCATATTATAAAAGCACATTTTTATGCTCAGGCAAAGTGGTGAAGAATTGGGACGTAGGGCCGTATCTTACTGTATATCATTACCATATGTCTTCTAGCTACAGTAAAGAAATGAGTGCAAGGCAGCAAAGCAGTGAACAGGATGAATGGGCAAGGGAATTAAAGATACCTGCCGAGGGAGGGGGGTGGTGTGGAGGGAGGTGAGAGGAGGCGTGTGGTGGGGTGGCTGGGACGGTAGGCGATGTCCTGGGTGCGAGCAATGTACTGGATGAGGTCTATGTGGTGCGCGTCGTTGTCGTCCTGGTCCATGCTCTCGCTGGCGGCTCGCTGGCGCTGGAACTGTCTCCTCTTTGGAGAGCCTGTCTCACAGCGAACACGGGGGAAAGAGCAGTGAGTCGTACAAGTTGTGTAACAGCAGGTTGGAGTGAAGTGACACTTGATTCAGGAGAAAGCTTCCATCAACTGTTGAGGTTTCTGAGGGGATTTTGGTATGATGGAGGGATTGAGCCAGGGGATGCGCAGGGAGAGAGTGTGTATATAGGATGAAGGGGATCGGCAGGGAGGATTTACTCAGGGGCTCAAATTGACTTGGAACGACCCAACTTTACGTCACTGAGCCATCTGTCTCGTACGTGTGTGTGTCTGTGTGTATTTCCGAGTCTAAGCGGCCAAAAGCCATCTCACAGTTGGTTGCTGGAGCCCCCTGCTTAACTATTGTCTGTTTACCACCAGAGATTATTGCCAAAAATACCAAACACACAAATAAAAAGAGAAAATACATCTACATAAGAAAGAAACTGTCAACAGTACAACTTTGTTTCCTCAGTTATTATGATGAACCACAAAGAATCGTTGCACCTCCCTGCTGCATTGGCACAGAGTGTTTCTAAAAATACACTTTACACCATCAAGGATCCATTACCTCTGGTGTCCAGACTTGACGCTCTCTGGCTGCTGTCCAGCTTCCATTTCTTGATCTTGAAGTAGGGACTGGCCCCCTCCAGACTAGCATGGCGCCGCAGTTTAGTGAAGAACTGCAGAACGGGCCCCTGGCTTCCTGCGCCGCTGCCAGCAAGAGGGGCACCAGCGCTCCTCGACGCGGCCCCCTCTCCAACACTGACACTGCTGCCTCTGCCCCGGGGCCCCGCTCCCATCATCTCGATCTGAGCAGAGATAGGGAGAGAAACGTGGTGAGAAAGAAAACCTGCCAAGACTAGTGGTGTGTGTATAATCCTCTCTGACAGTGATGTTGCACACAGGCTTCCTTGTTTACCCATCAACCATCACTTCTGTTGGTCCTCCCTCAGGCTCTGTGACCCTCTAATGTCCTTATGGATGACTCAATGGCTGACTGGCTGCTTGAATAGCTGTTTAGTGTGCTGAGTGACTGTCTTAAAATAATTCATCACTCCACAAATGATTAACTCCACACACTTCACTCTGACCTGTATACGGCATGTTTCCACAACATGAGCTCTTACAGGTGATTTGTATGCACACTCAGTGTTAGTGAGTAGGGATGTTCCTTACGACTAATTTCCCTGACGTTTAAACGGAAGTTTAAACTTAGACTAGTCGGCTAGTTTAAAAGTAAGTAAGCATTCAGACAACAGACAAAACTGAGCTGTTGAACTGAAAGAATGGGTGAATGCAATGGTGGAAATAGCATCTTATGAATGTATGAATGTAAGAATAAACTGTAATCAGGAGAAAGGAGTATCTTCTTGGGAGCGGTTATGGACTCATATCAAAATGGAAGATAAGCCTACATAATATGACAGTAAACACTGTCAGAAAATATGATTGCATACATTATAAGAGCTATTTAGAATCATTAATCACATCTTTCAATAACCAAATTGTATCTTAAATGCTGCTGAAATGTGGCACGCTTTGCTCCGTACATTATGAACAGCTCACTAAATAAAATCAAAACACTGTCAAACTACGCTGGTTTTATGAGACGTCATCTTTGCCCGACTTTCCACCTCCCTTCTTGTGGGAAAAACAGACAAATGTGGGTTTTTTTGGTTTGTTTTTCCTTCGTTTTTCTTCTGTAATCCAGCCTTGTTCACGTCAGTAGCTAACAGATGCTTGTTTTTTATAAATCAACATTTAACTGGAGAGACATTTTGATGCAAATTATGTATATAATGTGTGTATCAGTAAAATAACTTTAATAGTAAGTCTAACTGACTAGTATTTCTGATGGTCGTAACATTTAATCAACTAGTCTGGTGATTTTTAAACTTTTTGTGCCCATGTACCTGAATTTGTATCTGTGCACAATAGCATCTATAATGTAATAAGAAAAAATAAGACAGGTAGCTTTTGTGTTACTGTCTACTGACATTTTTTTCCTATTAGTGGTAGGCCGTCTGCGCTGGTGCTTTGTTGTAATATGCTCCGTACAATAAAGCGATTAATTGTCCCACTCACAGCTTTCTCCTTTTAATTGTCATCATCCCTCACACTGGCTGCCAATCAGAGCTTATCATGTGTCACACTCTTGTAATTCCCACACACGAACAGCAAAAAATAGGTTTCTTGTGAAGGTTTTTTAAATTAAATTACATTTTTCAGCTAGAGTTTGCCTCTTTATTAGGAAATGGGTGCACACAACAAACTGATACAGTCGATTAAAAATTCATTCTTAACGTTTTGTATAGGCCCAGTTGAATATTGCAATAATAATGTGTGGTTATCACAAAAGCCCACAGCACACTGGACTGACTAGTCGATCAGCTGACTCGTGCACATCCCTACTTGTGAGATATTTGCACCTGTGTTTTCAAGTGTATTTCATGTACAAAATCTCTCTGTGACGAGCCAAACACAGAATTCATTACCAGAGATCCTACAGCTTAAGACAAGTGGTTTTTAAGACTATTTTAAAGCCACTCACAATGAAATTTAAGACCAATTTTACAAAAACCAATACTAATGAAAAACAAAACAAAACACACATCAATTATTTAGAGTTAGGGACAATTCTGCCCAAATGTTATTTAGTATTGTAACATAAAACATCACTTTGAGTGATGTTAATCTGAGAGGCTTCAGCAAATTATATATATATATTTTAAAAGTTACCAACTATTTTGAGATTTTACAATGCAACATCAGAAAAAAACAATTCATAAAATCCTACTTTCCATATCTCACCATTCTGAAGACTTACAAAAGATCGATTTAACATTTTTTAGATTGCTGAATTCAACGCCTTTTAAGACTTGTTAAGGATCCGTAGGAACCCTGCCTTCATCACTTGATGTGAAATATATTTAACAATAGTTGGAGGTAACTCACAGAGCTGGAGCTCGGCTCTTTGGTGCCAAGAGCGAGAGTGTTCTCACTGAAGCTGGTGTCCACCACAGAATTGAGAGCATCTCCAGGGAGGGCACAGCTGGGATTGACGCTCAGGCTGGTCAACGCTGTTTGTGGCAGGGGGCACAGCATCGGCTAAAGGGAAGCACAAAAATGACATTTTTATTCCTTTTGAATTAGAGCTGGGCAACACATCAATATTATATCAATACCACCATATGAGACTAGATATATATGAGACTACATATCGTTTTAGATTTTGGATTTAGTAATATCGGAAGTGTTGTCTTTTACTGGTTTTAAAGGCTGCATTACAGTAAAGTGATGTAATTTTCTGAACTGTTATTTGCTTTATCCAATTAGTCATTATAGCCACATTACACCATGTGATTATTTAGCAACAATCACATGGTGAAAATTTTATGTGAAAGCATCAATAGTCAACCCTACAATGTTGTTTTAATATTGGTATCAAGGTATTTGGTCAAAAATGTCATTATATTTGATTTCTCCATATTGTCCAGCCCTATTTTGAATCAGTTGTTGAACATGCATGTTTTCTGTGAAGCTCTGTTGAATAATCCAGATATTCAGAATCATACGACTGCAGACACATTCTGTAGCTCCACTTCAAAAGTTTGTTTTCATGTTTAACATCTATGAATGAATATTAAGTCCAGATCCTCTCCCCAGCTGTCAGCCCTGCACCAACGATTGAACATCTAAATGGGAAAATCAATGTGCGCAGCCTGTTGAAATGAGCAGGCAGAGCGCTCTCTGAGAGATCCCTGTGTTTGGCTACATTAGCTTGATACATTTTCTTGCCCTGACCTCAGTGATTGATGTTCTAATTGACCCCAGTCACGTCTAACGATGCATCCGGACTAATAGCAGGTTAAAGGCCGTCACCTGGAAGATGGAGAGGGCCGACTTAGTGACGGGGCGCGTCGTCATGGTGATGCTGTTCTCAGCCGAGTCGCACTCGTGGATGGTGACTATCTTGAGAGCCGGGGGAGGGATGTGGAGGTGTGTGAGCCGGGCGTTCTTCAGGTGGTGAAAGTCGCCCTCGGTCAGAGTGTACCTGGGGTGAACGACACAGAGTTAAATCAGAAGCTATAAAATCTTTTCAAGATGAGACATAAGTTGGATACATTCTCAATAAGTCATAAATCATGAAGCTCATCCCTGTGTGAGAGGCGAACAGCCAAGGGGAAATATCTGACTTCAAACCCATCACAGCTTCACTGGATTCTGCATTTAGCCCCAAAGAATAATTCCTTCTGAAGAATTTGCATATCAGGCTCAAGAGAAAAGTAGGGCAGTGAAATAATGAGGAAGGGTGAGTGCTCTTTGTGTCCACAGCATACATAATGACATCCTGGATTCATTCTTAACCCTAAACTAACACAGAAGAGCGATGGACACAGTTAAACGTGTAAATCCTTTGATCTCAGAAAGCAGTAAAGCTGCAGCGCACAGACATTAATGCGAGTTGAACACTGAATAAGAAGCATTTGCAAATGTGGGCTTCTGTGTGTGTTGACTCTCTAACCTGCGGCCCTTCTCCTGGGCTTTCTTGCCGTGATCGAAGAGCGCAGCCTCATTGAAGGAGACACGACGGCCTGTGGTGCCCGTGGAGAGGAAGCGCTCAGTCTCCTGGTCGTGAGAGCTGGCCATTGACAGGCACTCTGACTCATCCACCCTGATGGTGATTTCTACCAGAGATACAAGAGGAAGGAGACAGAGGAGGCAGACAGAGAGATGGGCGAAGAAAGAGAAAGAGATTTTGTCATTCAGTGAAATATCTCAACATCTATTCAATGGGGTGCTCAAAATGTTAATTTCTAAATACTATGGTTTATAACCAAATACCTATAAAACTGTACTTTGTATTCAGCACTAATTAGCAAAGGTTAGCATGCTAACAGGCTATATAAAGACGTGAAAATGGGAAACATTATACGTGCTTAACATTAGCATGTTAGCATTGGCTCTTAGAGCATGTTAGCCCAGAGATGAGGACTTGAGTTTGAACTTGGACTCAAGTCGCAGTTTAGTTGCACATACAGTGACTTGAGACTTGACTGAAGACTCATCCTCAAAAGACTTGAGACTTGACTCTGACTTAAGATTTGGGACTCATGAACAGTTTTTTTCGACACATTAACATTAAGTAAATGTCTGACAAGCTGAATATCATCTCTTCCTTTATTATTGTGCATAATGTGGTGTGTGCAGCCACAGTGACTGCAGCAACAACACCATGGCGAGCACACATGCAGCTGCAGTGCCATTTGTCATAACCTTTGTCTATAATATCTTCATACAAGGCCCTAACAAAAGAATCACTAAATGCATCGTTTGCAGTATCAAAATAAAGGATGGTGGCTCGATGATACTAAACTTTATCATTCTTCTTGAAAACAACTTGGACCTACCCTTCAGAGACTTGAGACTTGACTTGGACTTGCAAAAAATGACTTGTGTGCATGTCTGTGTTACCCTGCTTACCCTGCAAAAGCTGAACTACAGGCTACAGCTCACAGTGTAAAAGTGAACCACCACATCACTGCTGATCGCCACAGAAGACAGTGAATATAAAGGGAAACTTTGCTGATATTGAACCAGCTGTGTGCAGATGAACGGTGTTTGGCTTCGCCCCCGTGCAGCTGCCAGCACCCGGACCTCCACCACCGGACCTCTGCCGGAAGTCAAACACCGTTCATCTGTGCACACTGTGATGACACACAGCTGGATGAATATCAGCAAAGTTTCCCTGCTTTCCTTCACTGGTTCCTGTACAACAGGGTCGGTCTTCGTTTCACTGTTATAATCATTAAAAAGCAAAAGCAGCATGTGTATACATTCAGTAGGCTATATCTTCAGTAGCTAGCTAGCTAACCCTACACTTTTAAGGGTCTGATTTTGGTTTCGGAACAGGGAAGAAACGTATATCTTCTTCCAGCCTCTCCAGGTAACGAGTATCATTAATACACGACGTGCCCCAGGCACAACATTTAGCTCCAAATCCACAAAACCAGCCTGAAAATGAAGGAAAACTGAAACAACTGTCAATGGAGCACAGCTGTGTTGTTGTCCGACCCTGGTCTGAGCCATCCCAATGCTACGTTATGATTGGCCAGTCTGCATCCGGAGGCGGGATTTTCAGTTCAAGTTTATTATGTAGAGTACAACATTCACTCTGTTGCTTTGCATTTTGTCGCTGTATAGGAACTTCCAGTGGTGTAGTGGTAGCTGATGAGGTAGATGTACTACTTGGTAGATGGGTAGGTTACAGAGGAAGAAGTGGGCATACTCTCCTATATAGTCTAATGGCTTTTTGGCTGATAGGTGGGTATACTGTAAATGGCCGTAAAAAGATGTGGGTATACCCCGTATACCTGCGTATACCCTCCACTACACCACTGGGAACTTTTTTTGGCACATTTTCAGACCACAGGCTTTAGCAAAGCCGTTGGGGCAACACTTACGCACTTATGTTCCTAAAACTTTTCAGCTTTATTTCCCGGTTTAAAACATCTGTTAAAAAAGTTATCAAAAAGTCATCAAATGTAATAAGTTACATTACTTTGATGAAGTAATTTCAATAGTTACATTACTTATTACACTTTCAACAGGGTAACTAGTAATCTCTAACCTGTTACATTTCAAAGTAACCCCCACAAACACTGCTCAAGTGCTCTGATGGGGGTTCAAAGCACCAACCATGAATCACACTGTAAAAATCTCCATGCCTGCTACACTGTATATTTACAGTGAAGTGAAGCGTCTGATGTTCAGACACCTCTGTGGAGGATGAGTATGGTAACATGGCAAACTGCTGACTTAAAAACTAAACAAAAAGCCTTACAAAAGCAGTTTGGTGCCAAACTGATGCTGCCTCTTAATAAACCACTTTCATCTGAGACAGAGTGCATCCACTGGTCCCAAAATGTCAAAATGTGTTCCAGGAATGGCACAGCTACTTAAACTAATTGGGTCGGGATCACAATATTTTAACGGAATAGACATTACGCATTTGTGCTGACGCGATAAAAATATCCCTGCTTGCATCAATCCAATCCCTCCATCTCCCAGCCTGCCCGTCTCCATTACTCCTCCCTCCCTCAGTCGCCTCCTCATCCTTCCCTGCCTACATTTCTTCCACTTTGTCCATTTTGCTCTTACCATGGGTGGGCTGAGACTCCTCCACGTAGGTGGTGTTGGTTTTCTCAGGGTCATCGCTGGCCCTGGGGCACACAGAAACATTCACATCAATGCTGTGACACGATCACACCTGAAGTCTGTCTTTCATCTGTAGAACCCCACCGATGCCGGCGACCAAACAGGCAACCACAGTACAAGGCTTTACAATCAGCTGAGTTCCTGTTTGACCTTTCTGTTCAGCTATAAGACAACTATCAGGACATGAGTCTAGGACTGAGCGTTCACCATGCTCTTTGTCTAAATGGCTGCCTGCCTGGCTGTATAATCAATGAGGACCTAAATCATTGCCAGTAACTTGATAACCCTGAGGGCCAGGGGACCTCTTGAACTGATAAAGCATGGTGCTTTATTGGATTGCACATTTCCACTCATCTTTAAGGGCACAGAGAAAATACACGGTAAAGGTCACATTGTTTAGAGGATGGAGTTTGCATCATCATTTCAGTATATTCTGTATTTAAACCTTCCCGTTTCAACTTCTCTCACTGCCGCTGACTCTCCGTACAAGCTTCTTTAAACCCATACCCAGGATTTACATTATGAGGCGGAAAAAAGAAACCGAAAGCTCTTCCCAGTCTCCATCTGATTTCATTGTGCAGAGCTGTGAGTTGCATGTGTGTACTTGCGTGTGTGTGTGTGTGTGTGTGTAGGTGTGAATCGACTTGAGGGATTTCTCCGTCCACCCAGATCTGTGCTTCTTCTTGTCTTTCATTTCCTCTGTGGCTCCCACTTCCTCACAGTGTGTGTGTGTGAGCTATGTGTGCACACGGGGCTGGGGTTGAGATGCGAGATTAATCACCGCCGATGGCTGCTATGAAATCTCATTACACTCATCATTTGTACCAGTCTGCCCGACTCTCCCCTGCTCTCCTCCCGGCGAGCCTCGCCTTTTCACGGCTCAGCCTCTGTGCTCGCTGTTTATCTGCATCTAGCTGGTGCGCTCTCGTATATTCAAGTGTACTTGATGATGCGTGCTGCTGTAGAGAGGGACAAAGCGTCTGGAGGGTAGCCATGTTACTGCTGAATAAACACAGATGAATCACAAATAGATGAGCATGAATATTGAATGTGTTCCCGACAAGGTGTTTTCATAACGGCCCCACAGGGGGTCCTGACAGTCAAACGGCTAACGCATTTCATGAGTGAATGCACGGCGTCCTCCTGCTTTAACATGCTTATATGAGTCTCTGTGGACTTACATAATTTTTTTCTACCACCTACTGCTGCACAGCTTCAGATGCTTTAATTTGTTTAATGGATCACTGCACTGTCTGTTAATGGAATCATGCTGAAGATGGGTTTGGGATTCACTGGGTGGAGCAAACTGGACGAATGCACAGGAAGTAGTTAGCTCCATCTGCAACTGAATGAGCCTTATCTATTATACAAGTATACACATTCAACATAAGTATCAGCCTGTCTCAAAATAGTAGTAGCATATGAGGTTAGGAGGAGTAGTCTCTGTCTGTCAACTGTGTGTACTCATGTGTGTTTGATACAACAGAGTATAAGAATCACCTGTGCACCTGCAGACTAAACTATCGTTGTGAAGTTTGGTGTCATTAAGGTGGACTGCATCATAGGAGTAGGGTTGCAGCAGTATACCCTGGCATGAAAATTGACAGTTATCATACCATGAATATTTGCTTATCAACAATATTGAAAAAAAAGCAACCTGACGGAGTCTCACCTTTATTTGTTTTCAAAAGGGAGACTTTTCACTTATCCATCTAAAAATGGTGTTAAGTTTTAATTATAATTAAGCATTTGTTTAAAGAAAAATTGTATCATTGCAACCCTACATAGGAGGGTTTGAGGGTTTAAAGGGTAACTTTGGTATTCTCCAGTTTGGCCACTATTTTCCCATCTTTTTGTATCTAAGTGACTAATGGGAACAATAGTTTCTGAAATTTGTCCAATATTGCATGAGATCGCTGCAGCCAGCAGCGGTGAAACAGGCTGCAATGTAATCCCTGGGGGCAATTGAGCACCGTCAATTGACATCCACTAAAAGTGTTTGTTTTTGCCACTGACAGGCTCAGATTGTGAGTAAGCGGGATTTATACTTCTGCGTTAAATTGACGCCATCCCTATGGCATAGGCTCTGCGTTTACATAGAACCTACGTCGTAGCCTGACGTGCACCTCCCCATAAATGTAACTACAGGTCAAATGCAGGCCTCCTGTCTATTTTTGTAAGCTGAAACATTTCCCTCAGTGGAAATTAAGCTTTTATTTACTTTAATTTCACAGACAATAAAAGCCTCCAAAAAATAGCATTTTAAGTGTTGCGTGGGATTTATCCTGGTTTCATATGAGCAGAGAAAACCCCCGCTCATTGCTAGACTAATTTATACAATGTAAAATGCCATAGGCTTGTGCTAATAACATTAGCATGTTGTATTTGTGGGGAGAATGTGTCCAGATTAAGACAGATGTTTTATCTGTGAAAGCTGCGAGTTATAGTGAAGCCGATTTGTGTACATGTGTTTGAAATTGTCTCTATTAAGCCATGTTTAATGACACAGACACACCACCACACAAGTATAAATGCTCACTACAGCGTAGGCTCTGCACAGAGCTGACGCACAAGTAAAAATCCCACTTTACAAGTGTCTGACAACATTTTGAAAAGGATTCCTACTGACACAGACCTTTTTATTTAACCAGAAACAGACTTGAAATTACCATCGCCAAACACAGACTCCAGACGCCAGAATATTTGCACATCTAACTGGGTGAGTTATAGGTTTAATTCAACCAAACTAGAGTTGGTGATTGTTGCACATTGGAAAGACAAACTTAAGGCACTTTTTGAGTTTTATTTTGCCTCTGTTGGCTTTAGATAAAGTGTGTTTTACAATGATAAAATTGCTGTTTATTTACAGTCTGGTGGCTTTGATGATAATGATTTGTCGGCTGTTTCTGGTTAAACAACAAAGATCTTACACTTTGTCAAAGAGGTCTATCTCAGTAGGGATCCTTTCCATGATGTTTTCAGACACTTACAATAACAATCTGAACCTGTCTGTGGCAAAAACAAGCACTTTTAGTGGACCTAAATTGACGAAATTGGTTGAAATTGGTTACATCGTGGCCTGTTTCGCCGCTGCTGGCTTCAGTGGTTTCGCTCACTACTGGACCAATTACAAAAATTGTTGTTCCCATTAGTCACCTATACACAAAAAACATCAGAAAATGTGGTCCAGGTGGAAAAATACAGAAGTCACCCTTTAAATAACAGCAAAACCAGCCAACAATATAATATATTAGAATGAAAACCAACACTACAATGCTACATCCTATAGCCTCAATCAGTTGAATGAACACCTCTGTGCCACAGTGTCAACAAAGTTATCTTTTATTACAGTGCTCCTGTTATTAGACTGTGTAGCTGCTGGCTGCTGTTATTAAGCCCACCCCTCATATAGGTCCTCACTGTTGGTTACTTCCAGTGTTCTGGACTTTGAACTTGTGCTGCTAAACTCTTCATAAGTTGCTCCAGCTAAGTGTGTCACATTAAGTGCTAACATGCTGAATGTAATGCATAGTTTTTGCATCGCACCTGGCACAGCATTGCCCTCCTCGACAGCAGCGACGGAAGGCGATGAGGAAGACAGAGATGAAGATCAATGTTCCTACCAGGAAGATGGAGAGGATCACCAGGAGCAGCACGTAGCCATCTTTCTGCTCCTCGGCCTCGAGTGGGATCTCCTGAGATACAAAGAGGAGGGCACAGATGAATTAGATGGATGGAAAGATTATTAGTAACACCTGTTCTTTTTCCTACGATGACAAGCCAAAGGTCTGCAGTGAGAAAAGTCTATATATGTACCTTCATTTTACTGTAGTGACGGATCTGATAGCTGGTAATTGTACCTTGATACAACTCAGATTTATGAGTGGGCAGTGACGGGAAGTTAAGTAGATATATAACAGGAAGAAATGTAGGTGTCTTCCTGTGCTGAATTTGGATATTAAGTGTGCTACTTTAACAGCAAAGCAAAAAGCTTCCCACATAAGCATCAACATACTGAAACTATCCACTGATGGAAAATGCTGCACCTCTCTGAGCTGCGGGAGAGGTAGAAACACGACTACTCTCAACTCAGATTCAAAATAGCCTTAACCTGTTTATGAAACAGGTTAAGGCTGTATCTCAGTTCAGATCCAGGAGTCACATTTTTGTAATAAGACAGAGGGACATGTTATTAGTATGCCACTCATGTGATCAGAGAAATGCCGTCCCGATTCGACACATCAGCTGCAGCCTTGATCTGACTACCTTACTCTGCAGCTGTTTTACCTTCCTGGTACTGCCACGCAGCTTAAAAGATTGATTCAGCCCCACTGCCTGGTTGGCCTGCATAAAGTGAATCTATAAATGCAACAGTGAAATGAATCAATAAATGCCAGGGCTATTAACCTGTCTACAGTGTACCTTAGCTACGGGAAAGCTCTCACAGGGAGGACTGCAGCTGAGTGAATTAACCACACAAGGAGCACCAGTAGGGGCTCTAGTAACAATATTCTGTTAGTTTTGTGAGGATAATCATGTTTCGACAAAGGAGGACATCTTGAAATCTCTCTCTCTTTATTCATTGGAAAAACTTATTTCAATCTGCCGACAAGAAAAGCAGATGGAAAGCTGTTACTAACAACAGGCCTGTGTCTGTCACTGCTTAAAGGGCCAGTATGTAGGATTCAGGGGAATCTATTGGCAGAATTAGTATATAACATTCATGACTGTTTTCATTAGCTTATTAATAAGTGCATTAGTTACTACTTTTCAATATCTTGTGCAATATTTTTCACAACATCGTGTGCAATACTACTTCTCATTGTTATATCATATTCAATATAACTTTAACAATCGGGCGCAGTCTGCTTTTTCCACCATTTTAGTTCATTTTTTTCTTATCTTACTCCTGTTGTCACTCTATTAGACACTGTTTTTTTCTTTTGCTCCCTTAAAACACTTCTTATCTTGCATTTTTGTATTTTTTGCCAGATATTTAATATTCTGTTGTTCCAAAACTGGGCCCAGTGAGTGACCCTGACTTATGGAACCCACCGGTTGCTCTGGTTGTGAATGTTAAATTGTGGTTACTGTACTTAGTGTTACTGTAATTTGAAGCATTCTCTGGCACAGGAACTTCCTTTGGGATGAATAAAGTTCTATTGAATTGGATTGAATTGTAATCATCTAAAGCTAATACCCCATTTCCACCTAAATTAGCGTGTGTATGTGTGTTTTTCAAACACTGGAAAACCCATTTTCACTTATTTTGCATTGCCAGTAGACCAGAGCTGTGTACATGGCTCTGCAGCAGATCAGTATGCCTTTCTGTTCTGTTCTGTATGTTGTTGTTTTTTCTGGTTTGTCACATTCAATGTCATGGATGAGCTGGAAAACAGGGTCAGTAAACAGCAAAAGCAGTATGGAGGCCAGTGAAAATGTTACGGTGGTTACTTTTTCTTTATATTTCTTACTTATTCAGTCTCTTTAACTGTTAAAACTCAGTGCAGACTAAATTTTAAACGATGTTTGAGTGCCGCTTGGATGGAGACAGATGGTATTTTGTGGCAGCCAGTCATTGCATCTTACCGGCAAAGGGGCTAAAATTAGCGTATCCACCCAGGTGTTGTATTTCCATCACTGCCAATTGAAGCTGGAGCCAAAAAAATACCAGTGACTACTGCAGAGCCATTTGAACCAGGAGTGATGGGGATTGTGACCTTTCACACTAAATACCAAAGCCAGATGTTAGCAGGTGTTGGTGTTTTTTTGTGTGGTGGGAAAGGGGCCTTACCTTAGAACAAGCCATTTATGTCTACATACGGAGCGGGTCCTTGGCCACTGAGTCCACCATGTTATTTCCACAGCTGCCCAGAACGGACAAATCAAACACTGGCTCTAGATAGGGCCATCTGCTTTTTTGTGGTTTCACATCGGCCACCATATTTCTCCTACTCGCTTGGCACACCAGAGAAGTTTCAGTTTTGCAACCTCACCCCTAGATGCCACCTTCGTGTATGATCTGCTACCTCAACAAGTACATATTTTTGTCAATATAAGTCCATGACTGGCCCTAGCATTCATCTGCATTAATGTGACATTTGCATTACTGTGAGTCCACAGTTATTCCTTAAAACAATCAGCAGTTCAGTGCTCACTGCTAACTGTTAGCTAGGAATCACATTTTACTGTGGAAACCTGATTTATGAGGGAGCAAATCAGTGAATAACTAACTGATTAGATAAATAAATTCCAAAAATAACAAAGAAATAACAAATGGATACACAGGTGTAGCTTTCATGTGGGACTCAGGGTGCACGTTCCCCTAAATATTTAAAATATATGCATTTGTCCCACCCAATAAAAACATGAAAGAAGTAGAGAACTTTTACTTTGGCAAAATTAAAGAAATTTACACCATAAATTGAGGCAGAAAATGGACGTTTGTGTTAAAAAAAATTCACCAGAGAGAAAGAAATGAGGTGTTTGGTGCTCAAAATTTTCTGGCGAAGGACCTCCAAACACCCTGTTTCATGTGTCCCCCACAATAATATATATGTATTTTAGTTTCTTCTCTTGTCTTGGTAACGTTTTAAATTATTTTAGATAATAGGTGTATAGATACGGTGGAATTAATTTACTACATTACTATTTAATTGCCATTTTTTTTAGATTTTATCAATGAATTTACTTGTTTTTTTTTTTATTTAATGAATAAAAAATAATAAGCTGAATTTTGCTTCCCCATGCAGTTTCATCATGTTCATGTAGGCTAAAGAAGAAGGACTGAAGAGGTTTAAATAAAATGATAGATGGCAACATGAGTGGGAGAGTAGAGAACAACAGAAGGCTTTGTTCTTTTATGGAGCATCAGAATGACGTGACAGCCAATGTTATATAAAGATAACAGACGTTCAGTATCAGAATGATGACCTTATAGATGGCGTGCTGTGCTGAACTCTACGAGGGGAGAACGCAGAGCAAGTGTTAATGAGTGCCAGACTCTGACGTCACATTTTAATTTCTCTGCGAGGGGAAATTAAAGCTGAGATTAGATCAGAGATTTAATTATGTCAGGTCCAGGTCAGGATGTTCTCTATTAGCCGGTCAATTGGCCAGAAGAGAATATGAGGGAAAGAATGGTTCTGGTGGGGAGCTGGACACAACACACACTGACACAAACACACACACACACACACACACACACACACACACACACACACACACAGGAAGTTTGAGAATAAGCCGGTGGCGAAAGGCAGACTTACTGTGGAGTTTTTTGGTAGGATGTTCCAGACGGTAGACTCATTGCTCATGGTCCAGGCCAACTAGAGAGTCCCCCTGAGAGATAACACATGCACACACACACAAACACACAGAGGAAATGACTGTTACCGGAGCTGTTCATCAAAACACAAAGTCAGCCACCAGAGATACTGAGTTTTATCTGTGTTGATAAATCCAGACATGTAAACAGAAAACTAAACTTAAAACTCAAAAACATAAAACTGATGTCTGATTTATCATAACACTGTACGATGTGATAAAAGATTCCCGTCACTGCAGAAAAATCTTGTTGCATCTCACAGCCATGAAAGACAGCAAGACGAAGCAGAAACCAAATGTATGTGTGTACGGCGTGTGCTTGTGCGCCTGCGTCGAAACCCACAGAAGATGCAAATGTTAGCATCTTGCCTGCAAATCATCACCCATAGTTCCATATCAGCCTGCAGACTCTATCTACCTCCCACACACACACACACACACACACAGAAAGAAACACCAGATTTCACTAAACACTGGCTCCAGCAGCTCCACTGCCACTACTGCTGCTGCTATGCGTTTGCTCTAACAGATCATGGCCATTAATACAACTATTGCTGCACCAAACGCCCACACACACACACACACACACACACACCTTGGATAGATCTACTCACCCAGCAGGGTAGAAGCAACATGCCAGCAGCACTCAGCGCTCCTTGCTCTCCTGCCAGTCACTGCAGCACTCAACTTCAGCACCACAACCTGTAAGCTATTGCCGCCGTGGCTGTTTTGCTGCCAGCCTGTCTAACTCCCTGCACCTACCGTCCGAGCGTGAAAACAGTTACGGGAAACACATCAGGCTGTGACCAGAATGCTTCCCTTCGCAGTACTGTACCACATCCTGCTTTCTACCAGCCCCAGTGTCTTACCCTGATGGAGGGCAGTGCGCAGCAGCAGCAAGCTCTGGATGTGTGTGTCAGGCTGTGGCTCAGGAGTCTCCTCCTCAGCTCCCTTGCTGCATCCTCAGCCACCTCAGCAGCCCACCCAGCCGACTGAGCCGGAGCAGCAGCAGCAGCAGCAGCAGCGTTCCCCCTCAGGGCTGGCCCACTGGCCTCGGAGCAACAGGACGGCAGTGCTGCATGGCTGATGAAAAACATACGGCAGAATGACTGGTTAATTATTCAGTTTGTGTAGATAAGTTTGGGATTACATAACTGCCTGCATTCAACACATGCACAGGCTTTCCTTTACAGTGTTTTAGTAGTGATGCTCATGGAAAACACAACATTTTATCACAAAAAACATCAGATTTTGAAGAACTGAAGAATTCTTACAACATTGGGAAACAAAAAAATGTACATTAAATGCAATAATTCAGTTTGATAACCAGATATAAATCCAGGTAACCTACTTACACCTGTTGTTAGGCTTTCATAAATATCAGGAGAAATAACCATATTTGTAAAAGTAAGCAATGCAAATCAGTGCAGCCTTGTACTTTGTTGAGAATTGTTTACTTCCATGGTGTTGCAAACCCTGTAGATTGCTCTATTGATTGGTTGGCAGAGCAGATGGTAAGACACAGGTGTCCCAGCAAAGCCATGTCCCGTCATGCCTAACAAAATTTCCGTCTATCTATGCCAGCTGCATTACTGGAATTATACTGGGTCTGATTCTCGCCTTCAGTAGCCTTTTATGTTGCGTCCCATGATTACCACAACACCCCAGCACAGCATTGTAATGGCTGATTTTGGACACTGTAATAACCTGTTTAAAATGAGACGTTGCTGCACAAAAGAAAGCATCCCGTTTCTTATTGTTCGCTGCTGCAATACAAAATAATGAGCGTGGTCTCAGGCTCTGGCAGCTGTTTCCTTGTGGAGCTGTGGCTGATAAGATCTTTTGCAAGCAGACAAAAATCGCATCACACTACGTGATGTAATGAAGCCGATAGTAAACTTTAAAAATGGATGAAAAGCAGCCACGCTCCGGCGAGGTTAATAAATATGAAATCTTGATATTTCACAGGCGCCTGTGATTTTCATCAGTCCGGTGGCACCGACGGAGAAAGACGGCAGCTCACGATATGAATCGGCTGCACGGAGCTAGACGAGCAGGCATGCGGTGGAGGTACGCACTCACCTACTCAGCTGGCCGGGTCCATGCAGGGGTGGAGGGGCAAAGCCAATAACATGAAACTCTTCTGTGAACACTTTAATGTGGATTTTAAAGCTAAAAGTATTTATGAATGAAACCCCACTGTTTAAGACACGCCCACCACCCAGTCAGAGGCGCACCACGTGACGCACGGAGTGAGGTAAAGCTGAGTGATTGAAGGGTTTCTCCTAATTAGCCTGATGCTCAGTCAGTCCCAGACACTGTTTCTGTGTCAGGGAAGCCTGAATGTCTCAGTAAATGTAACCTATAACATCCCCTCTTTTATAGATACATTTTTACATTCACATTTATGCTCTTTACTTCATTCATAGATTTATTTTACATTTGTAAAACGCAGTCATTCGCTTGCAGGTGTGGGCAAAATGGCGACGCAGTCCAGCTTCACAACTCAGCTAGTCTTTCTGTATGTTGGGTCTTCAACACCGTACAAGTGGCAGACAAAAGAGCAACAAAAACTTGATTTCAGACCACACTGGGCCCCTATCTGTTGCTATGTCACATAACTTTGGCGCCATCTACTGGTGTTGTGTACTCAGTAGCCTCATAACCTCAAAACCAAAGTTTAAAACGGTAAATTAAGTAGATAAACGGTTTTTAAAATGCGCTAATGTTAGCAAAAATGTTGCTTCTTTAACGTTCTTCGGTTGTAAACCTCGCGAGAATAAAACACAACGGTATTTCTGATTTAGTTGCTGAAACAGACACATTTTGTTCGTGTCTGAAGCTACGTTTCTTCAAATATATGATAAAATACTTACTTGAGTTCGTTATGAAGCTAATAGGATGATAGCCGACTGCTTAAATTCACAACTCACCCACAAATTCAACCTCAAAGCTGTCTGTAAGCTTGTTCATCAAAAGACTACGCTACCCAGCATCCCTTGCGCCCCCGTAAAGCCTTATGGGTAGGTTACCAACGTCCTTGTCCCAGCAAGCGCACACCGACTGCCTTCACGCAAGGGCTCGAGGATCTCTGTCATTCACTTGAACTTGAATAAAATCTGATTTTTCAGACATGATGGCAGCAAGGTTTCTCCGCCGTGGTCTCCCCATGCTGAGGCAAGCTCGCTCCTACGCCGAGGCCGCCTCCGGTGCCCCGCAGATGTCCTTCACGTTCGCCTCCCCGACACAGGTTAGCTAGCTTACGTTACTGGCGAGGCTTCTCGGGCCCAGCTAGCTACACAGCTAACTTGTTGTAATGCACTGTCAGAGTTTGCAGGGAAGAAAAGCTGCAGCTGTGTATTAATGCATGGTTTCGCTGTCATTGCCACACATAGTATTGTTATAGTAGAGTTAATGCACGCGTGCAGTTTAGGTGTACTGCACTGTCAGTTAAGGGTTTAGCTTAGCTAGCTAACGGTAGCTAAACTAGCTGTCATTCACTGTCTTTGACCTGCACTGTGGCTAAAATGAAACACTGCAGCGAACCGGTACTACTGTTTTCCAGTTCATTGGCTTTATATGTAATATTTGCACATGTGTTTTGAAATGTGTGTCGATAGTGTAAGGTTATATCCATTGTAAAACCGTCACTCAACAAGAGTGTTGACTGCAGAGCTATCTAACCTTGAGCTATGTGTCACTTTACTCTATGTACTTCACTGTTCCAGCAGGTTTGAGAGTCCAGGTTCACACAGTGCTGCAAGTCTAACCCACATTCTGCTGCAAAATTGTGTATTTGAACTAATAATTAAAGAGAAAGACATATCAACAGTAGTAATGCATCATATTGAATGAACAGAGAGATGACAGACAGTGGTTGCAGGGTTTTAAAATGGCACATGGCACCAGCCAAATGCTGGTCAAATGTACTAAATGTACTGCCAGATTTGCTTCACTCACAAGTAAAATAAAAAGGGTAATCTATTGAGAGGCCATTATATTATTCTAGTAGGCTACCTGAAGTTAAATTTGTACTTGTCATTTTAATAACATATATAATAAACAAAACAGTACATGGCATTGTATAACGATATGATAATGCCACACAAAAATATCGCCATACTATGCTGTATTGATTTCCCCCCCCACCCCTAAGTGGCAGGTTGACAAAACATTCATCTCCAAACCTTAGTGGTATTCTCACATTATAGTGGCTATTGATAGCATTCTGTTAAATATTATATGGTACTGTTTGGCAGCAGCATGTTTGAGCAGTCATTGTTTGTAATGTTGAACTGATGCAGAGCACTCCACAAGTCAGTGAACGCATCTCTCCATCCCTTGTCTCCACTCCCCAGGTGTTTTTCAAAGAGGCCAGTGTGAAACAGGTTGACGTGCCCACACTTAGCGGTGCGTTCGGTATCCTTCCTGCCCACGTACCCACCCTGCAGGTGCTCAGGCCCGGTGTTGTCACAGTCTTCAGCGATGACGGTTCCTCTGTCAAATACTTTGGTAAGACTTTGCTTCATCCTTATTTTCCTGCTGTCCATATGAAGCGCTGAATTCCTAAATGTGTGCTTTGATTACGCAATCAATACCCAATAATGCTTTGTTGCACATTATTAAAACCTAAATGTTGGATCCCCATCTAATACACTGTTATAGTCGTTTATGTGTGTACACCATCTCAATTTGATGTCTTTTCTGTTTTCAGTGTGCCAAATGTTAATATCTGCTTTGACTAGTCATTAAAGATATGAGTGCTGTCAGTCTAGAGAACACCACATTTCTCTCCCACTCTCAGGCTGCCTCCTCCTGAAGTGCTGAAACATGATACACGCATTATTCTTTCTGTATGCTCAGCTAAGTTATTCACAAATGATCTTGCAAGTTAATCGCTCTCCCGTCCATCTGGGTTTGACAGTGTGTCTGTGTGGCAGACTTATGGAAGCTGTAGCTTTGTAATGCTAACAAAATCATGAAAATTATCTTTATTAAAACAATGAATTCCACCTTTTCTCTTCTGAAAAGTTAAATAGTAGATGCTAATAAAGCTCATAATGGTGAATATAATATATACATGCGTATCATGTTTCAGCAGCACTGTGGAACAGAAGCTCGTCTGAGATGAGATAATGCACATTGCATCATCGGTTATAAAGAACAGTGAAGATGACTGTGTTGGCACGTGTAGTTACACTGTTTGT
>NC_065515.1:12336805-12353148 GCF_006386435.1 Epinephelus moara | reverse complement strand
TGTGTGTGTGTGTGTGTGTGTGTGTGTGTGTGTGTGTGTGTGTGTGTGTGTGTGTGTGTGTGTGCGTGCGTGCGTGCGTGCGCACAGTGAGCAGTGGGTCAGTAACAGTCAACGCTGATTCTTCAGTGCAGCTGCTAGCTGAGGAGGCTGTTCCTTTGGACCAGCTGGACGTTGCTGTGAGTAAAATGTCAAATCCACTCCACTCACACATACACCAGATTAATGTTGGGCAGCCTGGACATACATACCGTGAGATAATAAGACATTGTCAAGTGTATTTTATGATAATATCTTTGGATGTATTAAGTCTTTGCTGGCAATGTTGCAAATCAATGAGCAGAGCTGCTTTTCGGAGGAACCGGATTCACAGGATTCTTCAGTAATAGCAATAAAAGTGATGAGTGATAAATTTGGCAGGTATTTTAATCACTACATTAACGTGTATTTTATTTTGTCTACAAATACTTTCTCAATTTATATTCCAGATTTTGAGAATTGAGTACTTACAGAGCTGAGAAATGTCTTTATGTTAAAAAAATAAATTATCTGAAAGGTTTGACAGAGTGTCAGGATAAAAACTCTGCATCATAGATTTGGGGAAAAGCACATGTTCACATGCAGTCTAACATCCACAAAATTATATGGTATTTTACATTGTTTAAACACAAGTTGGCAAGACTGGGATTATCCCTTACAACACTTCTGTGTAGGCGAGGTAGTCATCAAAATAAAGCAGCTAAATGTACATAAAGGTGGAGTCTGCGATTCTTTAGAAAGATTGCTGATATTTGAAGTTAACACCCAAACAAATGCACCCCAGGCATCAGTGCTCCTTCAGAAGCTCTGGCAATGTTTCCAATGTTGTGTCATGACTATCATGGTGTAGCTCTGATGGAGAAAATGTGGAAGAGGGAGAGTAGCTGGCATAGTGTTTTGTAGCTCGGTCAGAGCCACTTTGTTAGTTTCCTGGGTTCCTGTGAATTCTCAAAGTCTGAACATGTAATGAATTTATTAATCTACACCAGTGCTTTACTATTACAATGTCATAAATCAATCTTTCAAAGGTCCTTTCAAAAACCCTGCTTGGACAGAGATGTAGGATTTTATAACTTGTAAAATCTCAATAATTGTTAACATCTATTTCTGAAAAAAGATATCAACATGCAGATCAGGATCGGGAACCACCCACTTATATTTAGTTTCTGGCTGTGATGCTCAGAGGAGAGGATCCGCTCTTTGCTAGCTAGCTGTTACTGCACCCTGAACGACATGGGGAAGTGAAAGTGTGAGGCGATGTGTACCAGACTTGGTGTATTTTTTGCAAAAACTTTTTCAAACTCTGCAAGATGGCAATGGAATCTTACATGAGGAGTGAGAATCACAAAATTGCCAAGAAAACTTGGAGACAAACACCAGGTATTTCCCCATTCTGTTTTACCCTCGTCTCTGCCACAAGACAAAAATAGCCATGTTTTATGTTATAATGAATATTTGGGCAAAATTGTTCCAGACCCTAAGTAGTTGTAGTTCAAAGTTATTTTGAAATTGGTCTTGAATTTAGTTCTTAGTGGAGTTAAAAGAAGTCTGAAATCGAACATGTCTTAAGCTGTAGAAACCCTGGTGTCTCATTTACAGAGGGCTGTTTTGGTGTACACACAGAATTGTCAACTAGCGGACTATGAGGAGATATACACTGAATTTGACAAAAAGAGTATCAGATATAGAATCACAGACTCCACCTTTACATGCTGCATTATGTACAGGAACATCACAATGAAAAATTACTACAGAAAAGTAGGATAGGACACCACAATAACATAAACAGTGATAAGATTAGTCCAATAAAAAGAATAACCACTTCCTCACAAACACTGAACACACCTCTGACAGAAGTGGTATTTAATGCAGGGCTCATTGATTGTATCGTATTATACTGTACAGGTGATCCTCTAATTGCTTTCAGCGACCCTGTATTTACTTAAATGATTTTGACTAATATCAGTATTGATCCACTTTATAATAAACTGCGTAATGGGTTATGATGATCTAATGCTACAAATTTTTAATGAGGTAGCCGTAAATGCTAGAGATCAATACTTGTGGGCTTTAATGAGCAGGAGCACCGCCTTTGAACCTGAGGACTGGGATTCAGAATATCATAAGGAGGTCATTTTAAAAACCTAGAACGATATCTTCAGTAGGTATTTATACAATTAAGAAGAGTGTATTCACTCTTCAAGCACATCATTTTTAATCCCTTTTTTGGGAAACCAATTGAACTTTTTATTTCCTGTGCTCTATTACATTTAAATTACAGAAATTTGAATCATTATGTGTAGAGGCTGGTTGTGTTTTCCAGCACATTTGCTCTATTTAAAAATAGACTTTGAATTGCTCTTATTCTCTTTAACCTTCGCTTCACAAAACCAGCAGAGACCAAGCAGCAATTATCTTTGTACCTGTGGTGCTCTTGAGTGTTTGTAATCCTGAGCAGCTCTGTTGTTCTGCTGTTGGCTCTGAACTTTGATTTCACTGCGGAAGTGGGCAAGCAAAAAGATGAATTTCTTCTTTGATATTATTATGGTGGTGGTTGTGGCGTGTGTGTGTGTGTTTGTGCGTGCGTGCATGTTTTGAGTTTACATCTGCAGGGTGGATGTAATTCTTTTATTAGTTCAAAATGATAGTATCTTCCCTTCACAGTACACACAAAGATTGTACAGACAGGAAGAGCTCTGTTCACATACACAAAATATTAAGTTTTTTTAACCTTATTTTGAAGAAGACAATATTCTGACTCACTTACAAAAAGAAAGACGACTGGTTGCCCTGTACATACACGTGTAGATCAAAATCTTGTGTCGGGTGCTCGTGGAGAACAGGAAACAACAAGATCGACAGGAAGGCAATCCAGGCATTCTGAAAAAAAAAAAGTAGAAAAAACAAGGAAGGAAATATTAAAAAGCCTTTTATTGTAGTGGCTGAGTCATTAAAAAGCCAACATGTTTTGACCACTGCAGGTCTTCGTCAGGGCTTTTAAAACATACAACACAGGTATGACCCCACGTATATAGTGGCAGGAACCAATCAGAGGCCATCACATGATCCAAGTAATGGTATGACAGGTGAAACAAATAGGCATTAATGAAAAAATAAGTTAATAAAAAACAGAGATACAAAGAAATATATATATAAATATATACACACTATCTTAACACATAGGTTGTGAGAAAAAAAATGCTCCTCAGCTGTCTACATGGCTGATGAAAATTAATATTCCTTTGATATTCCTGTTTACATGCAGCTGTGTATTCTCCAGCTAGTGTGCCCCATAATGTCGTTTTATCATGCCGAAATATGGGGAGAGTGGAACGTTTGGAGGCGCTTGTGCCATTTTGCTTTTTTCCATCAACCACTTGCTTGAAGAGGTTCAGCCTTGAAGTATTTGCACATATCCAAAAACCTGTTGATATTCAAGTCTTTCATAATGTTTAAAAGTAGGTGTGTTTCTTCTTCAGACTAGAAAAGTTGTCTTGTCTTTTGGGCATTAATTTCTACCACCTTGCTGACTGTTGGTGAGTTGGTTCGTGTACAACGTATTCATGACAACTCACAGAGCTGAACGTAAACAGGTAGGAAGTCATGTGTCGCAAACTGCGGTAAAAACCCCAGTCGAGACACATATTCCAAAGAATGCTCCTAAAATCCAGAATAATATCAGCATATCCCACAAGTGATCACACAGAATGCGCTTTAGCAGCCAGAGGCACCTTTTGGAATTGTTTTTAATGAGTGAAGCTTTTTTTCTTGCTGTTTTTGCGTTGCGACACGTCTTGCCTTTCTGCACGCTAGGCTCCTGGCATTTTTTTGCCAAAGCGTTCTGAACTCCTCGAGTTGAAAAAACTTGAACTCAGAGTGGAAAATTGCCCCACATCATCTCTTTTTTCGTCACCTTTTTTCATCATTGTCCAATTGGGTTATTTTAGAGGCGCGCCTTCTGTGGTGGTCATGACAACAAGTATACAGTTGTTAAACAATGGAGGAGAAACTGGTGGTAGTGGTTGCAGGATACCCAGAGCTATACGGCCCAACGATAGACAGCAGGTTGTCAGACTGCCCCGAGTCATCCTAAAATATGCCTGGAAACAGTCATCATGGAGGCGAAGCTCCTGGACCAACTGGTGGTACTCCCCATGATCCACCCTCTTTTTTAGGGTCTCATGTACCCACACAGATCTCCATTCCTCGCACCCACAGCCAGAGCAAGAGCAAGTACCCTCTGCCTGTCCATTTTAGTAATACTGATTACTGGGGGGGGGGATGGTAGATTGATTACAACGGAAGGTGAGGATAAGGAGGTGATGGGGTTTTGCAACCTGCAAAACGCTTTCTGTGTGATGGGGGCCTTAATCGGAAACATTTTTGTAAATTATTTGGATTATCCAAATATTAGTGTGTATGTCAACATAGTTATTTAAACACATGGTCAGATTGTGCTTTGTCACATTTGTACCATGTGAAATTGTTGAAGCTATCCTCCTCTTAACATCTAGCAGGAACCACTAAGTGTTAACAAATTATATCTTCACAATGTTCCTCTAATGTAGGTTAGTCAGTTCTTTATGGATCCTTCATGTTTAATGGGATTATGTGATGGGTGTCAGTATCCAGTTTGTTGTTCACCCTGGTTATTCTCGCAGCAGGGACGTGGTCTTTGACAGCTGAGGCTTTGAAACGACACTGTATTTTATTTTTTCCCTCTCTCATTTTGATCCTCGGTGCTGATGAGCACCTCCCAGCTGATGATTATCCGTCTGATCAGCATTGCAGTTGGACTTCAGTGTTGAGTCCTCGTTTAAATGTCAGTCTTGTTAATGCTAGGCTGCGTTATCCCGCACTCGCCGCAGAGGTGTCTGCCTTTGACCTTGGGCAGTGCCAGTGTCCCTGTCAAGTTGACTTCATAGCAGTAAATGAGTTATTTTTTCCTCGTTGTCTTCTACTCTGCAGTGAAAATGCACATGGGCCCACGCTGTTAATAAGGAGGGAAAGGTCAGTCACTGTTGAGTTATAGCAGATGTGTCAAATCCCTACTGGGAGACCTTTAACTTCCAGCTATGTTTGGCATTTCTCGTTTCTAATCACTACTGTGACAAATGGAGCTTTCACAGCAAAGAGGCAGTGGGGATTTTCTCTGCTCGTCTTACTCCCCACTTTTGACTTGCTGTTGCTCAGCCTCGCTTTTCTGACTTTTACATCACAGTTAGCCCCAAGAAGGCTTTTTAGGATGAGTAGAGCTTTGCAGGCTTTTCTGAATAACAGCCTGCTCGAGGCTTCTTATACAAGGACAAGTAACAGATGATGCGGATGTGTTTAACATGGCAACAAAACTAAATAGTGGGCTTTATCATTTGCTTTCCTGTTCTGTTTCTTGTTACTCATACTGTTTTCCTGTCTATTTTTAGGCTGCCAAGGCCAACCTGGAGAAGGCGCAGTCTGCATTGGCCAGCGCATCTGACGAAGCATTGAGGGCGGAAGCTCAGATCAGCATAGACGCCACTGAGGCCATCATCAAGGCTCTGGAGTAGACCTGCGGTACGACATCTGAGCTGCTGCATCATGATCTGATTATCAGACAGATAACGATGATGCATGTGTTCACTGTTAATAGACGTGAAAATGGAAAAATTGACAAGAAATGAGAGGTCATTTACATCGTAACTGAGTCACTGTTTCTTTCCCCCCCTCTAGGTAATCTTTTCTGTTTCTTCGATGGAAATGAATGGTCCATCTGTGTTTCCAGCTCCGTCACGTCAGTGTCCAGAAGATTCCATGCTTGCTTTGTACAGTGGATAAAATTACAAAATAAATTTATTTGGAAATAACCTGGCGGTGGAGTTCATGGTGCTTTCTTCTCCTGCTTTTTAATGATGATCATATGTATTATTTTTGATGCACGGAGACAACTGAGTCTAATTGACTCCCGGAGAGTTGTATAATTCAGCTGCGTTGCACAAAAGTAAAGCTAATCAGCGTGACTTACAGCAGTCACATAGACTATCTTCAGGAAATGCTTTGCTCATTAAGCAGACTTGCCATGTCGTGTGGAAAAGTCAACCCAAATTAAAAGGAGTTTCGGTGCCAGTTTGTTTGGTGTGTAGTGAGTGTTTCCGCCACTTGGGGGCAGCAGATATCAGCTGTATTTCAGCAGCAGAGCTTCTCGGATAATCAGATTTCTATTCCACTTCTCATCAGACCGCAGTTTCAGGGAAGGAACTGTCATTGGCTTTGTCATATAACCACTGCTGGGTGTGATTTCCTTCAAGCCAACTCCTTAAAACAAGGATCCTCTTTTTTTTTAATCGCACTGTCGTGTGTCCGCTCCTGTATCTGGTTAGATCTTAGTCACTTTCATGGTTGCAAACCCACACATGGTGTCGCACATATTTGGAACCCGGAGTCGCCGCATTGATTTAAATGTGCTGGCAGTGCTTGTTTGTTATGAGTGATGACCTCAAGCTTCTGTGACAAAGCCAGGAAAAGTCCTTTGCTGCCCATCCTGTGGAAAACTGGGCCTTTCTCTTGTTTCATAACCACAGGTTTCAGCTCAGACTCGCTCCAGGAGGCGCTGACCTCATTCACGTGCCGACTCAAGGCTTTCAGAGCTGAAACCGCAACCGGTTTATTTTGAATGTCAAAACTCTTGAGGGCCTTTAACAAGTTTGAGTAGACGGGAAGTATCAGTGTTTACACAGCAATGCGCTCATGACTGCTGCTTATGTTTTTTTTAAAGCAGTACTATCTGCATAAAGGTTTGACTTCTCACTTCAAAACAGGTTTTTCCAATACAGGATGCAAATGTATCTCTCTAATCAGTGAAGACAAATAACGGCATGTTTCCTAACTGTGTTGAAATATCTTTCCACTGATTAAGCACGTGCTGTGCAGACTTGCAGACTGTGACTTAGGTCAGCATCCATTAATAAAAATGAAAAAAAAAAAGCGACTTCTCAACACCTCTCACATCCTGCTCTCTGTTCTCCTTTCCAATCTGTCTGTCTCTTTCATCAAACCCTCTTCGTCCCAGCTGCACACACACACACACTCACAGTCATAAACAACACACACTCATGCTCACTCATCAGTCAGCCCTCGAGGGGCCTGGAAAGACATGTGAGTAACACTACAGACAGACGAGATGAAACGGTACTGTCAAAACCACCACTTCTTTAATCCAGATTAATGATAGGGGATCTTGAAACCGAGCTCTATACCATTCTCTTTTTCGGCTCCGCTCTGGTAACGCCGCTCTCGTCGAAAGGCAAAGCAAAAAATGACCATGTGCTTTCCATGCGTGCGCTCTGTTCCCTCAGGCTGCAGTTGTGTAGCTTAAACAGAGACTGCAGGACATTTTAACTTTTCTAAAAAAGAAGATCCTGTGATTGAGGAACCAGTCTGTTAGGTCTGTCCAGATTTAGTTTTTAATGGACTTGCTGTGATAGCGAGCATTTTTAGTGACAAGTATGAGTCAGAGTTGAATCACGGAATTCATCTTTTTACTGTTATGCATTTTCTTTCTCAGCAGTTTCCACCAAAAACTGTCAAGCTGCCTCAGCCACACTTCCTAATGAAGTAAATGTCTCCTAAACGAACTGTCTGACCCGAGTGCTGAAGTGCTGCACATTGATATAGAAGCGATGAAGTGCTGTACGTTGATAAAGGACGATAAGTATCCAGTGAGAGCTCTTACTCAAGAGCCACTCGTTGGTGTTTAAGGGCTGATGAGGCCTGCGATAATAAGTCACTGTCTATCTCCCATGGATGGCCATGTACTGTAATTAAAAGATTGCACCGTCTGCACCCGGGAGTGAATAACATGATGCACGCTATGACAATCCATGGTGTCATCTTTGAGTGGTACTCTTAACACAAAGCGGCTCCCGGCTTGGTGAGAGCTTCATTGGGCTATATTTACTGAGTCGACCATGGCAGGAATAAAGGAGATCAACCCGTGTGAATCATCATCATTTAGGATGATGTCAGTTCTGAAATGATAGTAGAGCAGTGTATTCTCTTGTCTTTGAAAGAAGCCACGACCATAAATGTCTCTGGTGTCACCCGGCAGCTGAACAATTTTAAGCTTAGAAACCGTAGCGGTGGAAACAGTTCATCGATCAACACAAAATGAATCATCAACGATTTGATTCACTATTCAGACCGTTGATGAAGCAAGTGTGAGAATTTGCTGCTTTTCACAGTTTCACATCACTGTAGAATTATTATCAGTGGGTTTTAGATTGTTGGTGATACAAAGCAATGCTGCAAAGAGCCATTGATGTCTGTTAATATTCGGTTTTTGAAGTGATGACGATCCCATTATCTTCAGCTGTACTTTGTGTTTAGTGCTAATTAGCCAATGTTAGCATACAGCCATGCCAAACATGGTAAACTACCTGCTGTACATCATGTTAACACTGCCATCATTTAGTTTAGTTTAATGGGATCCTCATTAGTGACAGCGACGTTGCAGCTGTTGTTCTTCATCAGGAGCATATTAGCATGCTAATGTTAGCCTTTAACACCAATATGCCAAAGTACAGCCTTGTAGAGTCTCTAGCACGATCTTTTCAGTTTGTCCGTCCATCCGTCTGTTCATCCCATTCCCGTGAAAGCAATATCTAAAGCAGTGGTTCCCAACTGGTCCAGCCACGGGGTCCAGATTTCTCCGTAGTCATTAGTTCAAGGTCCACACAGTTTAATATATTCAGCATCATACTTGCGTTTGGCCATGCTGTCAAGCTAGTTTGCTGTCTCTGTGAAGTAGCTGTCTGTTATTCACTCGCTCTACAGCAGGAAACGGCACTTCAAAATATAAACTCTGTGCCAGAAATTCAATGTACCTCAAAATAAAGTGAATTTTCTTTACAAAATTTGACACATTCGTGAGTCTTGGGGTCCATTGTGAATGGACCCACAACCCAATTTTGGACCAGGGCTCGCCAGTTGGGAACTACTGATCTTAACAACACCTTGTAGGAATTTCTCCGACTTTGGCTAAACGTCTACTTGAACCTAAGAATGAACTGATGGTCAAAGGTCACTGTGACCTCACAAAACATGTTTTTGGCCGTAACTCAAGAATTCGTTTACTAATTATGACAAAATTTCACTCAGATGTCTAATAGAATGAAATGATGCAGTGGTTACATCCAAAAGGTCAACTTCACTGTGACATCATGTCCTGCAAAACCACTTTTCTGACCATATTCAGTGCCATAACTGTCATATTCAATGAGCTTTGGTTAGTAACCTAAAGAATGAGATAGCGGATACAAGCAGCCGAAATGAGTTTACTCCGTGGGGTAGCTGGGCTCAGCCTTAGAGATTGGGTAAGGTGCTCTGACATTTGGAGGGAGCTTAGAGTAGAGCCGCTGCTTCTTCACGTTGAAAGGGGTCAGTTGAGGTGGCTCAGGCATCTGATCAGGTTGCCTCCTGGGCGCCTCCTTTTAGAGGTGTTCCGGGCACGTCCCACTGGTAGGAGGCCCCCAGACAGACCCAGAACACTCTGGAGGGATTACATATCCCGTCTGGCCTGGGAAAGCCTCCTCCTCCTGGTCCCCCAGGGGGAGCTGGAAAGCATTGCTCGGGAGAGGGACATCTGTGGTGCTTTGCTTGGCCTGCTGCCCCTGTGACTCCGCCCCGGATAAGCCGATGAAAATGGATGGTTGAATTGGTGACATTATCTATAGATATGACGTAGCTATCTTCTATGCTGTTGGGTTTACGATGTGTGTGAAGTGTTGTCAACTGTCATGGCTACATATGAGTCTGGATGTGCATGCATGTCAACTGTAACTGCAACTTGAACTGTTCAAGAATGCATACGACAACGAAGCAGTAGGCTACATTTAGTTTCTTGATAAATGGCTTCAATGGCAAATAATTGATTATTAGAGGTGCAGTATGTGGTTGTGGAGAAAGACAGTTGATTTATTCCTAGTTTGTCAAATACAGACACAGCCTCATTCCCAGGTCATTAAATACCAATGCTCTGGGTTGGTGGATTGGTCCAACCACCAACCTGAAATTTCAGTATTTGACAACCTGGGAACAAGACTCAACAATCAACTATTTTACTCCAGAACTGCGCCTTTAAAATAGTTCACCGTGATGTTTAACTAATTAATCAATAGGCCAATCATGTCAGCACTGGACAGAACAAGCCATCCGAAGGTTTTACCTTCACTTCTATGAAATTCGATTGGCTTTTGTCACTATTTTTAGTCTACATTTTTGTTAAATGAAAAAAATAAGAAGTTATTGATGATGAAGACAGCAGGCCCAAAGTAGTGCATAACAAAAACAAAGAAAAAATAAAGTTAAAAGTTAGGTAATGGAAATAGATTTAAGCTTGCCCATTTACAAAGCCAGCAGGGAATAGTTAGGCTTGCGCCCAGGCATCTGTCGCTGTAATGGTAAGAGCTTACAGTCAAGTGGTGAGCAATAAAATGAATCATAAAGCCGATGGAAAGAATCAAGGCACAACATTTTCTTTATGTACTGGCGGAGGCTCCAACCTGAAACAGACTGGCTGCGAGACAGCATGATATTTTCCTATACGCTGCATGAGCGTCCTGCCTTCAGACCGTCTTGATACAGGCTGAGTCATCGGCTGTATGGATCGGGATACGGAGTGACTTTAACCTCATCAGACTTGAAACACAGATGAGAGTCTCTTAGTAGACACTCAACCCAAAATCCTCTTCATCTCTTTTATATCAATGCTCTTGTTAGCCTCATGAAATCATGGGACACACTTCACATGCTCCCCCATTGACATTTCACTCCTCGTGTTAATGATAATTCATGCAGCTGACAGCATCGGGAGACCTGTTAATTTATCAGGCATGATTATGGAAAAATAAAACCATGTAATAGGTGAATAATTAGGGAGTTATGCATAAAACGGGGGAGTGACAGATGACACATTATGAGAGAGTGATCTGATTTTTAAACAGGTGCTGTGACTCGACAAAAAACGAGATACCTTCGATTTCAACAAAAGGTATGAGATCACACTTCGGATTACTCACTTACAGGAAGTAATGTCATGTTTGATTCCATCAATCAGCTGGGAAATTAACTCTTCCAATGGACCCAAACGTTTCTGTGTCTCGTTCGTCCTGTTTTAGTCATCGTCTGTGCCGTTCAGACACCTGCCTCGTCTTGTCATGTTAAATAATAACTGAATTGCAATTTTTGATCATTTGCAGAGAAAGTATTTCCCAGTGGCAGGTGGTAGGCTACAGGATATTGAGAGTGCCTGATGTGTGAAGGCAAATAAGAGACCTGAGATGGAACTGAGAGGAAATTAAAGATCTGGAAAGTTTAAATGCTTGGAGCAATGAGCCAGCTATATGACTTTGGGGATGGCAATTTTCCACACACCAAAGTGCACAAAAATTACACGTCATCCAGCGCGCATAATCACCTGCCTAGAAACTTTAAAGGTCCAGTGTGTAGGATTTAGGAGGACATTTTGGCAGAAATGGAATGTAATATAATAAGCATGTTTTCTTTAGTGTATAATCACCAGAAAATAAGAATCGCTCTATTTTCGTTGCCTTAAAATTAGGTCCTCATCTATGGGGATTGCCATGTTGCACCGACTTTTTTCTACAGTAACCATGAATGGACAACCCAAACACTGGCTCTAGGTAGGGCCGTTTGCATTCTTGTGTTTTCTTGTCGTTGCCTGTGCTATTAGCGCTTACGATTACCATGACCTGGATGACTGAAAATCTTTACCGACATGCTTTATTCAGTGTTTTTACTGGTTTAAATCATTGTATCTATTTGTTTTGGAGAATAAGAGTGAATCTGCAGTGAATCTGCTTTGTTAATTGTTTATAGTGGTTTTAATCACTGGGTCCAGTTGTTTTGGATATAGGAGGAGACCTCTGTGGATAATTCGGCTCCTGGTAAAAACCTCCTGAACATCTGGATCTTAAGTTATAGGAGATAAAAGGTGAGCGCAGATTAGCAGGTGCTGGGATAGCGGCCCATCTGCAACACGATGAACAGCATGAGAGAGACACTGATTTGTCATGCCTAAACTGCTTTATTCTCTGTTTCCACCAGTTTAAATCACCTTGTCTGTTTGTTTTAGAGAGGAGGAGACCTCTGGGGAAAATTTGGCTCATGGTAAAAACCTCCTGAATGTCTGGATCAGAAAAAGATGAACTCACATTTGCAGGTGCTGGGCAAGTGAGTCATCTGCGAAGTGCCAAACAAGGTAGGAGAAACACTGATTTGTAACATGAAACTGATTTATTCAGTGATTTCATTGGTTTTAATCACCTGGTTTGTTTGTTTCGAAGAAGAAGAAGAAGAAGAAGAGACCTCTGAGAATAATTCGGCTCCTAGTAAAAAAAAGTTTCAGCTGATTGCAAACTGCAATCCTCACATCCTCATATTCCCTAAATCCCATTAAATCTTACACACTGGACTTTTAAAATACTGCGGATGTCACATGGTAAAGATACATAGACTCATTTTGGGGCTTGCTTCTTGTGTGTGAGAACTACATTTGCACCTGTGAGATATGGTCAAACACGGCTAAGTGTGCATCAAGGGGCCCGGTTTGAGGCTCTGCAGCGGTAAGGGAAAAAGAGAGGCATCCAGAGAGCGGAGCTGATTGAAGTGCTGACCTTTTGGTGGGACTGTGTAAAGAGGGGGCCTGCAGACTCTCAGTCAGCTGTCAGATACTGCATCCAGCCTGGTAGTAGGAGTAGGGCCCTGACACCAGCCTCCCACCACTCTGCCCTGTTTGTGTCATCCATCCCTCCATTCTTACAGCCTTCCATTCCACACAAACACCCACCCACCCGCCAAACACACACACACACACACACACACACACACACACACACACACACAGCCAGGCACCGCCGCAAACACTCACCCAGACGCAAACATCCACACAAACACAAACATATTTCAGCTTGTGCCAGCTAGGTAACATTTCTACAAATAGCAGTGTGGGCATTTGGGAGAAAATCGCAAAGCCGCAAACACAGCCTGCTGTAGGGGTGAGATAATCAGCTTTGTGGTAACAGCAAATGGCCCCTGAGTGGCAAGGCAGGTAATCATTGCACCGAGTGTTTTTGTGGGAGAGGAGAGGAGTGCTTTTCCATCCTCATGTGTGTGTCCATGCATATTAACACAGAAATAAGCAGCCAATTTAAAGACATGCTGCTATAAAAACTAAGGCTATACACCTTTATATGCTTAATTACCATGCATATACATATGGATGGTGTGGTTACTGCATATCTGCCACCTACACCGTCTCTACACCAAATTAATACAGAAAAACTCCTAAATAAATACACATTTACGCAACCATAAAACTCAAAGCTGTTGTTGTTTGTGACATACTGTCTTGAGAACCTGGGCCATAGCTGTGCAACTCTGAGGAGACACAAAAAGGTCCCTGTTGTGTTCAAAGCTGCTCTTCCACTTCCTAGATTTACATAAGCAGTGAGAAAAAAAAAAGCTGCAGATTTGCTTAAATCATGCTTGGAGTTATTCCATATCCTCAGTCTGTTTCCAGTTTTGCAATGCTTTGATGATCTTCACTCAATTACACATTACCAAAGAAAAACATCCACTCTTCCTTTTTATTGTAAATTCAAGGCTGTAATTAGCAGATTGAGTGGTTTCATGCACATTTTACAACAATATGCATATAAATGAAAACTAAAGGAAGCAATAGCTGTCAACAAAAGGCGTTGCGAGCGGAATTAAATCTTCCCTTGAAGAAAGATTCAATAAAGAAGATGACTAAAAGGTTGTGCGTGTGTGTGTGTGTGTGTGTGTGAGAAAATATGAGGATGACGCGAGGCTTACTTTGGCCCAGGACAGATGTGTAAAATATCTGTCTTTCCCCGAAGCTGCTGACAATGGGTGTTGTGACTGTTTGGCATTCCACCTAGAAGTGTCACATGCTAGAGGGTTCAGAGGAGTGCATCAGCAGGGTGGGACCCAACCTGTGTGTACAGTTCAACGAGATTAGGCATGTGTGCTCGTGCGAGGGTGCAAGCAATGCTTTAGAGATGGTTCAGACAGAAACGGGAGATTTCAAAAGGAGTGTCATAGTATAAGGTAAGACTAGGTCAGGCTGCACACACACACGCATGCTGGTGCTTTTCAAGGAAGTGTGATGAGAGCAGCTTGGCCTTTCGTGCCCCTGCTGACAGTGTGCACAGATCTATGTTTAGTCATGAGGCAGATGAAGGGGCTCACTTCAGTCTGGCTTTACATTTCTCGTGCGTTTCTCAGCAGGACTTCTCTACCTAAATTACCAGCAAATCAGAAATAGCTAATGATGCTGAGCTGCATGCTTCAAACCTGTTAAGTGATTCCCCATCAGGGTTTGTTGGGCTGTTCATACCTTCACTAGAGCTACCTCCAAGTTTGGTTAACACCGATTAAAATGAACTATTTCACGTTCATAGTTCACAATTTGAGTTCACATTCATGCATTGTTTTTTTTTTCATAAAAGAAATTCTTGTGATCATCACCATCTTCACTCGCAGATATTTCCCAAGACTGGTTGGATGCTTCTACTCCATGTGTTGTTTCAAATTCGCTGCCAATGTGGGTGATCTTAGACTTTGTTTTTTCCAGACCTGGCAGGCAATTTGCATAAAAATGTGAGATTTATTTCTGTTGGAATCTGCACTGATCTGTTCATAAAAGTCCTTCAAATACCCATATGAATTGTCTTGAGCAGTACCAGCATTGTCTAAAATGCCATCAGCACTAGCCATGGTGGTGTTGTATCAGCATCATAAAGAGAAGTGGATAAAGCACTGGAGGCGGGGATCTATTCTTTGTCATGAAAGTTGCTCAGTGGAACATGCAGCCAAAAAAGTTAGATTAACATTAAATAACCTGGATCCTCCGTATCCATGGAGCAAGTGCAGCAGTGTTTCCTTTAACCCCTTCCTCACACAGCCTGGCGCTGTTCCTGGGGGATTAGTCAGCATGCTAGGTGCCAAAAATCCTTGCGTGCCCAAAATAAGCGTCGTTAACTGTTACAAGAGAAAATGATGTCACGTTCAAGTTCATAAGTTGCAAACTGATGTGTTCAGGTCACTGTTCACTAAAAATATGAGCGTGGTTATGGACAACAGCGAGGTTCTTGTACACCAAATGGTACCTGTGCAGTTACTTTACGGTAAAGAATTGAGAAGTAGCTCAACTAATTTAAAGTAACGGATAAACAGTTAAACTAGTTATCCTAAAAGTAACATTAACAGATAAACAGTTGAAATAGTTAGCTTAGAGTAAAGATTGAAAGTAGTAAGGCTTAAAGTAATAAATAATTACCTCATAATTAACGTTTTCTTAATTAAGATAAATAGTTGAAATAAATAGCTTAAGTAACACATAGTTAAAATAGTTACCTTATACGTAGAACTAAAGTTAAGGGATAAACAGTTGAAATAGTTAGCTTAACATAATGGATAAACAGTTAAAATTGTGAGCTTAAAAGTAACGATACAGGTAAACAGTTAAAATCGTGAGCTTATAAGTAATGTTAACAAATAAACAATTTAAATAGTTAGCCTAAAGTAACAGACAGACAGTTAAAATCCTTAGCTTAAAAGTAATGATAACGGATAAACAGTTGAAATAGGTAGCTTAAAGTAACAGATACTTAGAATAATTATTTTATACATAGAACTAACGTTAACGTTAACGGATTAGCAGTTGAAATAGTTAGCTTAAAATAATGGATAAACAGTTAAATTGTTAGCTTAAAAGTAACGATACTGGTAAAACAGTTAAAATTGTTAGCTTATAAGTAATGTTAACAAATAAACAGTTGAAATACTTAGCTAAAAGTAACAGAAAGACGTTAAAACCGTTAGCTTAAAGTAACAGATAGACAGTTAAAACCGTTATCTTAAAAGTAATGATAACGGATAAACAGTTGAAATAGGTAGTGTAAAGTAACAGATACTTAGAATAATTATTTTATACATAGAACTAACGTTAACGTTAACGGATTAGCAGTTGAAATAGTTAGCTTAAAATAATGGATAAACAGTTAAAATTGTTAGCTTAAAAGTAACGATACTGGTAAAACAGTTAAAATTGTTAGCTTATAATCAATCAATCAATCAATCAATTTTATTTATAAAGCCCAATATCACAAATCACAATTTGCCTCAGAGTGCTTTACAGCATACGACATCCCTCTGTCCTTATGACCCTCGCAGCGGATAAGGAAAAACTCCCCAAAAAAAACCCTTTAACGGGGAAAAAAAACGGTAGA
>NC_065515.1:12176812-12335732 GCF_006386435.1 Epinephelus moara | reverse complement strand
CAAACTGAAAACGATCAGATAAATAAGATTTAAACCAGCTCAGTGCAGAACCTTTTAGGCCAATTAAGTGATCCAGTCTCTGCAGTAGAATTTGATGGTCAATTGTGTCAAACGCCGCACTAAGATCTAATAAAACAAGTACAGAGACAAGTCCTTTGTCTGAAGCAATCAGAAGGTCATTTGTTGACATGAATGTTAAAATCGCCTACAATAATAACTTTATCTGATTTAAGAACTAGACTGGATAAAAACTCTGAGAATTCAGAACCAAATTCAGAATACAGGCCAGGAGCACGGTACACTATAACAAATAAAAGTGGCTGCGAGGTTTTCCAGGTCGGATGTAAAAGACTAAGAACAAGGCTTTCAAATGAATTATAATCTAGTTTAGGTTTAGGGCTGATTAACAGACTAGAGTTAAAAATGGCTGCAACTCCCCCTCCTCGGCCGCTGCCTCGAGGAATGTGGGTATTATTATGACTTATAAGTAAAGTTAACAAATAAACAGTTGAAATACTTAGCTAAAAGTAACAGAAAGGCATTAAAACCGTTAGCTTAAAGTAACAGATAGACAGTTAAAACCGTTAGCTTAAAAGTAATGATAACGGATAAACAGTTGAAATAGGTAGCGTAAAGTAACAGATAGACAGTTAAAATCCTTAGCTTAAAAGTACATTAACGGATAAACAGTAAAAATAGGTAACGTTAGCTTAAAGTAACAGATACAACCGGTATCTAAATACGTAGAACTAACATTAACGGGTAAACAGTTGAAATAGTTAGCTTAACATACTGGATAAACAGTTAAAACCGTTAGCTTAAAAGTAACATTAAAGGTTGATTATGTAGAATGAGCAGAATACTGCCATCTAGTGTGTCTAGATCGTAGTCGCAACTACAAAAAATAATTCCAGCAGTCGGGTTGCCAGGTTCGATGCCAAGTGTGTGAAGCCATCAGCCTGCACCATGTCAAGTGATGAATCATACAGGGTAACAACTAATTTCGACTAACCAATTCATTTTACAACAGTATTTAACATTAGCCTAGCTATAGGTCTATATATATGATGTTATGTGTGGTATTTATTCAGTTTTGGGAAATCACGATGTCTAGAAGGCATCAGTGGCTGCATGAAGTGGGCTTAAGCCCCCGTTCCGCTGCGGGCCACGTCGGGTTGGCGACTACTTCATTTCTTACCACGCAGAGTGCACTGCAGACGCTAATGTTTGTGTCACTTTTTACCGAGTCAAAATCAAAGTAATGTCGGTACTTCCAAACATTAAACGCTGCATGGTCCTGCTCTCTCCTGCACTCCATGTTATCTGTTGTTGATCTACACGTCTGTTGTTTACCACTGACGTCGCACCGCTCATACCTGATTGTCATGAGACAGTCTCACATAATCACGGTTTATAAAGCAGTATCGCAGCCTGCTTGCGGTAAATCTATCTTGAAAAAGTAAATTGACCATCAGTGCCGACAGGTAACATTAGCTAAGTTAGCAAGTGAGTTAGCTTACTGATCGAGGAGAAAAGTAGCCATTTCCGCGTGCTTTCTTATGCCGTGGGAATCCTTTATTTGAGTCCATCGAGCAAATGCTTTGCCAATATTAACTCTCGTCTTTGCCCTTCTCCCGTCACTCTGTTGCTGGGATGGATAACGCACTGTTCTCCGGGGCTCTAAAGCAGCTGCTGGACATGCAGACTCCATCATACCGAGCATAGAGACCGTACTTGGCAACCGGCAATGCCCGGCCGCTATTGGCTGGTACGATGTAAACATGACGTCATTGTCGAACCCGTCAAAATTTATAAAATTATTTAATTCAGACAAAATATAATTTTTCAAGGAAATGCTATACTTTTATTCTGCACCCCTCTAAACGCACTGTGGATGTATTATTTTTTAAAAATTATAGCTTTTAATAATTATTCTACATAATCAACCTTTAACAGATAAACGGTTGAAATAGTTAGCCTAAAGTATAGGATAGTTAAAATAGTTATCTAATAAGTAACGCTAACAAATAAACAGTTGAGATAGTTAGTACAAAGTAATGGATTAACATTTAAAATAGTTAGCTTACAAGTAATTTTAGCAGTTAGCTTAAAGTAACAGATAAACAGTTAAAATGATAATCTTAAAGTTATGTGACGGATAACAACTAAAGGGTTAGCTAAAAGTGACGGATAAACTGAATAATTAGCTTAGAGTAAAACATATATGGTGAAAGAGCTAAACCTAATGGATAAATGGTTGAAATAAATGGTGGTGTCAGTGAGAGGGTATCTGAGCTCATCTGACAGGGCTGTGGGAGTACATCTGACAAAAAAGGTTGTGAAACAGTGCTGTACATAATCTGGCAACCTAAGCATCACACAGTGATTGATCACCCTGTCAGACAGGTGGTACACTTGCCACCTGTGTAACAGTTCATGTTAGAGTCACCATGCACCCCTCAGCTCCTGCAGGGGGGCCACCTGGGCTGACAGCTGTGAACCAAAGCTAACAGTAGCACCAACTGAATGCCGCTAATTCTGGAGCAGACACTTGACTCTTCCCAATAAAGGGACCACACGTCGATCCCTCAGTGCGGATGACGTCTGATTTCTCCACTGTCCTTTTGCGGGGTTAGTCATCTCTTGGATGATGGCAATTTTCCTGTCCTAGAGATTGCGCACTCTTTCCTCTCTCCTGCTCTGTTCAGATCACTCAGTCCCATGTGATCTGTCCATCAGGCCCAGGGTGTGTTTCCCTGCCTGCTGGGACTCCTTCACACACATTTTCCTATAGACTGTCTTTAGCTGGGTTAAGCTGCTCTGCCCCCTGTTTCCAAAACATCTCCTGGATCTGCCTGGGCACGTGAGGATGCATTCACACATGAGAGCACATTAACACACACACACACACACTCATCATGAAACTGCAGTCAGTTATTTGTTGCCCTTTTAATTGCATGGTTAGCGCAGGTGAGGGCCCTGTTATACGTCTGTCTGTGTGTATATACACACGTTCAACCACAACATGTCAAAAGAGGAATTGAGATAGAGTGTAAATAACACCAGAGGAGCACCTCCGGGTTGCTTTTCCTTCCTCCTGAGCTGTGTTGAAACATTCGTGTCATCGTATCTGTTCTGCCACCTGTGCTGTTTTGAAACTTCCCAACTGACACAGAAATTCTTGAAATCTCAGCGATGATGTCACATTTCCTGAGAGCAGATGTAATGTATTAAATAACTGCTTCCATTGGGGTGTCACTTTAACACAAGGTAATTGACTTCCTTCATGCTGAGCACAGTGATGACACTGTCCAATGGTAACCAGCTTGTGGCATTATGTAAAGAAGAAGCTCAGTTGAGTCATACACAAATTAGACTGAAAAGGACAGACAGAATGGCTAAGCCTTTTTTTTTTTTTTTTTTTAATAAGTTTGAGTTTGTGCTACGTTTCTTTGTGCCTATACAAATATGTCTGGCAACAAACAGTCAGTGCATAGTTACATCATGGCTTGTGCAATGTGAAATTCACCATTACTCATCTACATATGTAAAACAACTTCCTCAGAAATGCCCATTCTAGCTAATCTATCACAGGAAACACAAAGCCCGTAACTTTTTGCCAAATCATATGTGACCAAACCTCTTTCTTATTATTGTAATATACTGTCACTCAGAGGAAGTCATTTGGTAAGCAAAATACACCCTCTTCTAAATGTTGTCACATCATGCTGACATATACAGTGGCATCCCTAAGGAGGGCCAGAGGGATTGATGGCCGACATTACTGTATATAAGAAGCTTTGGCATACTCAGTTTTTAAACTAGTACAAAGTAGTGGTATCTTGTTAAACTAGACAACCTAAGGCATACATCTGGATCAACCATGTGGACATATCTTGTCGTGAAGGAGGCTAAATAATGTTCCAAAGTCAGGCTACATTTAGGTGAGGGGACAACAGGCATGGCCATTTTCAAAGGAGTCCCTTTAAAGCAGGATTTATATTTTTGCGACAGCTCTGTTTAGAGCCTACACTGTACCCTATGCACGTGGCCCACAACGTTGTGAGTATTTATGTGTCTGTGTCTTTCTGCAGTTACACCTCCAAAACACTAGTTGGCGGCTGGGTTTCTGTTAAGTGCTGTAAAGTTAAAAAAACAAAAAAACATGGCTTAATAGCAACAGTTTCAAACACAAGTACACAAATCAGCTTCACTTTAACTCGCAGCATTCACAGACAAGGCACTTGTCTTTATCTGGACACATTTTCCCCACAAATACAACATGCTAATGTTATTAGCACAAGCCTATGGCATTTAACATTGTATGAATTAGCCTAGCAATGAGTGGGGATTTCTTCTTCTCATTTGAAAACAGCAACATTTAACAAAGGTAACGTTACAAAATTCAGCTCCATTACAACTCACAAGGTTTACCGACAAAACAACTGTCTTATACTAAAGACGTTTCCAAACAAATCTAACATGCTAACGTTATTAGCACAAGCCTATGGCATTTTACATTGTATAAATTAGCCTAGCGAAAAGTGGAGATTTCCTCTGCTCATATGAATAAAAGCTTTGTTTCCACTGAGAAAAATGGTTTCAGCTTACAAAAATAGACAGGAGGCCTGTGTCGCCGTGACGTGTAGTTACATTTCTGTGGAGATGCACATCAGGCAACGGCGTAGGGTACGGTGTAGGCTCTGCTTCGACGTAGAGCCCTCACCGTACCCTACGTAGGTATAACTTGAGGAGGCTTGTTCCCAGTAAATTTTTTTGTTGTTCCTTACAGTCAACGTACTCCTTCAAATTAAAGCTGTATGTGTGTCTTTTTCAGGAAAAGGACAACCAGCCTATCTGCAGAACATGTAGGCCTACAGATACATACAAGATTGTTGTGGAGCTCCAATGTTAACTGTACTAGTATTAGTAGGCCTATTCGACCATGCATATCAGATACTTAGTAATATTAACTGCAACTTAACCCCCATGTTGACATACTTTTCTACGTCTATCCCACATACTTCCTGAAATTCAGTTATGACCTTTGGTTTTGGTGACCCACTTTTATTGCCATCAGAACATTGCAAACACATCGTATTAGTACTGACACAATAAACTTTGCAAAAGAAGAAATGAAATTACACATCTCACGCTTTGCAAGCTGACTGGTGTTAATGTGTTCTCCTTTAACCTTCACCAGTCCAGCTAATCCCCCTGTGCTGGGTGACGCTTGCTTGTGTCCCCAGACTGACTGACAACTCATTGTGGCTTCATAGTCACAAGCCTCTTTGCTGAGGCGCTATAGGAAAATATGCCAACAAGCTAGTTTCCACCTAGGACACCCAAAGCAGGCAGAAATAACTCCCTTAACACGCACGGACCAGCTCTGACAGACAGGGCCTGGATTCCAACACCAACGGGTGGGGTAGGGTTCAACAAACGAACTTATAATGGTCAACATGTGACTTTGGAGTACAAACAATGAGTAGGAGATAACTTTTAAGCCTGAGTGGCTCCTATTAAGAACATTTATGACGGGTCGTCACAGCGTCATGTGTCATAATGATTGAATATAAGCACTTTAATCTCCTTTCAGCTGTAGGTGACATGTCATATTTGACTGATAAAAGCTGCATTCTGTCACCGTCTTCTCTATCAAATGAAAAATGAAAGGAAATGCCCATGTAGATTCCCACTGACCCCCTTCTGGATTCCTATTTCTGCCCCGTCTTCCTCACCCATCTCCCCTCTTGATCCCTCTATCTCTTCCACTTTGGATTTTCCGGTATCACAGCATCTGGGTCAGCACAGCGATGACAGTGGCCGCTAATTAAATGTCCACAGGATAGCATTACACACAGGATTATTTACACTGCAGAAGCCCAAAACTCAACTTTACCCTATTTCACCAACAGATTTGTGTGACCCTGCTTTTGCCTGCTGTGCTGTAACATGCGTCAGTGTGTGATTCGCGTGAGTTCAGCCCAGGTCAGACATCCTCTGAATGCAGCTCCTGACTGATTCTACACGTGGAGGCTCGGGAGGTGGGGTTGTTCCATGACTCCAAATAGAAAGCCAAAGTACTTCATGAACAGCTCTGAAAAGGTCAGATAGATGGATTCCAGTACGAAGAAACTCTAAGTACAGAAACTATTTATGGTTGTAATGTTTAATCAGCATGCAGCCTTCACAGATCCAGCTAATTCTCAGAAATGTGATGTCAGAGGAAAAGAACCATTAAATAAAGGGATTCAATCTGATACCACACATTTGCGAATATGTTAAACGAACAGTTATACATATGAGGAAATAGGCCTATGTGCTGTCCTGCTGGAGGGTTGAGAAGACTGATACCACTCCAATGTTTGTATGGTAAATATGTAGCTAGCACCAGTAGCCACTTAGCATAGTATAGCTCTCAAACTGGAAACAGAGGGAAACAGCTGGCCAGCACTGTCAAAGGATAAGACAGATAAGTCCCTCCGCTGTTACTCATTTAATCCATACAAATACTGAAGTGTGACATGACGAGTTGTGGTTTTACAGAGGTTATGTGCTGGACTATTTTTGGCACGGCACACATAAATTTCCTGTCTCTAAAGCCTGGTAGGGTGCTCTACATTTTTGATGAGTGTCACTCGACAGAAATCATAGAGCCACGCCGCGCTTTCAATTTACTTCATCGAAAGGTTTCAGTTGTCTCCATGGTAGCCAGGCGTTGTCCTCCAGCCAGCTTGTGTACTTATATTATCTCAACCAGTACATATTTATCTTTCTGACAGCTGTTTGTTTTGTTATCTATATATGTGCCACTTTGTGTCCTTATGCATTTTGACATGGAGGGATGACGATATCAGTGAGATAACTGGGGCACACGGTGGTGCAGTGGTTAGCATTGTCGCCTCACAGCAAGAGGATTCCTGGTTCGAATCCAGGGTGGGGAAGCCCCTCTATGTGGAGTCTCCATGTTCCCCTCATGACAGCCAGGGCTTTCTCTGGGTACTCTGGCTTCCTCCCACAGTCCAAAGACATACAGGTTAGGAATTGGCCATAGGTGTGAATGGTTGTCTGTGTCTATGTGTTAACCCTCCGATAGTCTTGCAACTTGTCCAGGGTGTCCCCCGTCTCTTGCCCAGTGTCAGCTGAGACAGGTTTCACACAGGTTTGACTACATTCTCCAGGTGCAGGTAAGAAAAGGTCAAGCGATGGGGTGTCGGTGGCTTAGTGGATAGAGCAGGTGCCCCATGTACAAGGCTGTTGCCGCAGCGGCGCGGGTTCAACTCCAGCCTGTGGTCCTTTGCTGCATGTCACTCCCCCTCTCTCTCCCCCTTCACGCTTGTCTGTCCTATCCATTAAAGGCTAAAATGCCCCAAAAAATATCTTTAAAAAAAATAAATTAAAAGGTCAAGCAACACTCGAAAATACGTCATTTGTGTCGAATGACACTCATCAAAAGTGTCGAGGCTTAAATCTTTGCTGGCTTCCCCTAGCAACCTCACAGTGAGGACAAAACCGTAGGAGGTCACTGCTCCCGGCACATAAATCACCACCGTAGATTGTTTTTACACCTCTGCTTTTGTACAGATAAAACAAACTGAATGTGAATCTGTGAGCTTTAGAAGTGCTGATAGGTGGATTTCCATCAGACAGAGCCGGGCTAGCTGTTTCCTACTGTGTCCAGTCTTTATGCTAAGCTAAGCTAATTGGCTTTTGACGGTACCTTCATGTTTACTGGACACACATTAGCGTGGGATCAATCTTCTCATCTAACTCTGCAAGAAAAAGTCCAACTATTCCTTTCACAGTAAAATATTATTTCTGAATTAGTTGTATCCAGTTTACTGTTTTTAAGTTTTTAATGATGCTATGCTACATGTGCACACAAACACCACTAAAACTGTAACTACACAAACTAGCAACGTTAGGCAGAATTGTCATAAAATGCACATTTTACTGCAACCAAATGTCTATAAATTTAAATAACAAGCATGACTATAAACACATGCCATTCAGTATGTTGATGTAACACTACATGAATAACCACCCAGTTAATTATTTGCTGTCTGCTAACAATTCAGGGGTCAAGAATCACACTGATTGTAGTTGACATCATGGTGAACATTAACCATAAAAGTGTCAGGGAGTTGGAGGGAAGCAAACCACTTAATGTGTTTGTACTGTTAGTGGGAGATGTGAATGATCTTAGTCATGATCTAATCAAACAAAGGATCAAGAAGGTCCCGTTCAAAGAGCCCATGATGATACTGATTACCTGACTCAATTTATAATTAATTCCAACTTTGATTAGCACACTGAACAGCTTAAATGGAAAAATCTTACAACACCGTACATGAGCTGTAATGCATGACAGACATTTCCCATCCACAAAGGTCAGAGACTTAACCTGATCTGCCGATGACATTGCCTGACAAAACATTTTATTTTATGATGACACACTATGTGCTACTGCCTCCATCACCATTTTGTAGTCTCAAATTACCCTTTAAACTGCAGCTGAACTTGGTACATCACAGCCACCAAGAAATGTCTCTGATTATGTAAATTTTTCATCCACATTCTTGCTTTTGTGCAACACACGCTGGTGAGTACTTAACAAGCAGTCAACACCAGACACGTCAGCTGGGACAGTATAAATAGACACAACTGACTAATTAAGCATGAACTCATAGTTGGCTGACTGGCTGTTATCAAGTAACATCAAACAGAAAGAATAGACATGGCTAAACATAGACAAGGACAAACCCTGGCAAAGTGAGGGAGATGAAGTTAGTTGTCATCTGGTTTATACTTCAGAGCTTCAGGCGTATTGATGAAGGTGAAGAGCCGTCTGATAGTGAGAGACAGGAAGGGGATGACACATGACTGGAGTCAGACGAATATGAACTGGGTTCTGTCTGATGTCATGATTATTCTGATCTGAATGGCACATTTTTTAATGCCTCTGGTTTCTGACATGTCAGAAAACCAATACTGAATGAAGCATGAATACAGCAAATAAAGAAGTGATGATGATTTAGTGACTGTAATCCTCCTTTGATACAGTTACACTTCCTACAAGAGCTAACAGCCATGCTACTGGCTCTGTGAGGCTCCTACTGAGGCACCATTTCAGCCACCACAGGAAAATGCTGGCATTACATGTTTCTGCAAACCACAATTACATTACATTTGCATGTTGCATTCGAATCATATCAATGTTTCTAAAGTGACTTTTGTCAACTGGAGGTGGAGGGGATTGTGGGTGGCGTGGCAAGCCACCTGCCAAGCTGCAGACCACTGTTTGAAACCAACAACACCCACTGTTTTATAGCAGAACATCCCAGCAGTGTTTGTCACATAGAACCTGGGTGTTTTAAATCCAAACATGATCTTTTCCTAACCACAAACAAGTGATTTTGGGCCTAAACTTAACCACACCTTCACCACAAAGTTGGTAAGAAACATAGAGTTCAATGAATCCGGCACAAAATAATGTACATATCTGTGGCTTGCAAAAACGTAAAATACAAACTTTTTTTTTCTGCCGATTGCATTGCACCGCAGTTTTGAGCTAATTGCTAACGTCACCATGCTAACATTCGCAAAGCCAATGTTGACATTTAGGAGGTATGAAACTAACCACGTTCATCATCTTAGTTTAGTGTACTGACTTGCTAACATTTACGAAATCAACCACAGCGTTAGTTCAGACAGGACACGGTGTCAAGCTCAGCTCACATCCCAGCTACATCAGCTGACCTCAAGCAGCCCAATCAACTGATGGAGCAGCTGATTGATGGAGGGGAGTTAGCTGATAGAAAACACGATCCCTTTCTATGCAACTAATTTGCGAATCTCATTCAGGGTGCCCTATTTAAACTGCTCTGGCCTGCCTACTGTTGCTGCGTCCTCTGCAAGCCACTTTGCAACCCACCTCCACCCCAGCTCCTCCTTTTCATGCTGTGTCTGACTTATCAATGTCACTTCTGTTTGTCATTGATGCTGCTTTGTTCTTTTCCCGGGGGTCTTTGCTGCTGCTCTCCCTGCCTAAGGCTTTCCATGGAAGGGCAGAGGTGTGTGCTCTCTCTGCATCATACTTTCCGTGTAGGTGCATGGAAGAGGATTTCTGTATAGGCCTGAGGAAGGGCAGAGAGGCCCCAGAACAGAGCCATGCTGCCAAATATAATACTGCAAATGGAAATTAAGTTTTCTTTGACTAAAGTGTTCCTGACTGAATTAGCACTAAACACAAAGTTTAATGGGAATGTCAGTAATTTGCGCATATTTGTACATAAAACAAAGTAATGAACAGCTTAAAGACCAGATGAAGGCTCCAGATAAAACACTTAAGCGATCAACAAAGTTATCACAGTTCATCCTGAGAGGAACATGAGCATGTGTTTCAATTTCGTGGCGATACATCCTGTTGTTGTTGAGACATTTTATTCAAAATCACAAATGTGAATCTTATAGTGGTGCTACAGGAAAGGTCAGAGAATCACCAAAATCATTAGGATTTATCCTCTGGGGATTATGAATGTCTGTACAGCGTTTCACAGCAGTCCATTCAATAGTTATCAGAATATTATAGTCAGTGTGGTATGTGTGTTAGAGTACCAAAGATTACACTGCTTGTTTACCTCTGGGTCTGACTCTGACTGTTACCACTGTTTTTGGGATCACTTCCTGGTCTTATATATTTATGTTAATGCCAGCTTCTGAATCGTGTTTGAGAACTACAGGATGTCCATGGTGTGGGTGGTGGAGCTGTCACAGCAGAACAAACGGTGCTGCGTTCGTGGACAGGGGTTAAAATTGAAGCCTCGCCTTTGATCATTAGTTATACAGATACAGAGGGTCAACGCAGCCTTCCCTGTGTGACTCACTTTTGCCTCACGGTATTCCTCCCATACACGGTAAATATTTAACTATATAAGTGGTGGCATTCTGTTTTCGTTATCCAAATGCACCTCTTCTCTGAAATGACAGTGGCATTTCAGCGCATGAATGTGTTGGGGCAAGTGGCGGGCCGGGGAAGGGAGCATTCATTTGCATGTTATTGTTATCATTTTTCAGGAGAACAGCCCTGAATGGAGGCTTCCCTTACTGAAACTGTTACGGAACATGTTTTAAATTTGCTGACGTCAATGTTTTTAAATTTTTTATTTCCTACGATAAGAGAAAGTCGTCTGCTGGAGAGCAATCAGCATAAAGTGCAATGAACTCTCTTTTATGGAATTACTGCTGTTATCGAGAAACGCAAACAGTGAGATGGCAAAGAGGAAGAAAAAGGGAGAGGGGGCCAGCAAAGCCTGGAAAGTTACAGGAGGAGGGGGTGGAAAAAAAGAGAGCAAAGGGGGAGAGTGCAGAGGAGACGGAGGGAGAGTGAGATAGCAAGAGAGGAAAGGGGGCGGCAGAGCCAAAGGGAGACGGGAATGAATGACGTCATCAGTGGGGACGGAGGGCTATTTTAGGAATGTGATAGGGAGAAGGCCGCTGCGCACTCCTCTGGGCCGACGTCACAGATGAGATCAACTCTCTGTGCGACCTGCCAGCCAGATCATGTGACCCGTAATGACCTTCGCTATCAGTGATCAGATTACTGCATGTCAACTGCAGAGCAAAGAGCTGCTGTCGGGAGCAGATACACTGCTGCAACGAAAACAGCAGGAGAAAGTTAAGGAAAGCACAAACAGAAAGAAGAACCGAGAGAGTGGAGTAGGATCTCTTGAGGAAAGAAGTGGGGGGGTAAAAGCAGATGGAGAGATATAGAAAAAAACTAATTAAGCAAGAGTGTGAGTGCAAGGACCAAGGGTGGAGAACAGAAAGACAACAGGAGAGATATAAAACAGAGGAGCACCAGCCAAGATTGAATTAGCCTGCAGCTTCGGCTACCCCTAAGCCTAGGATGGAGGAGGATTAGTGGGCAGGGATTCTGGAGTGTGTGTGGGTGTGTGTGGAAGTATTCAACCGTGTGGGAGGAGAGCAGGGCGATTTGGCAAGTTCTGAACTTGCTTGCACCAACAAAGGAAATGCCTGCATCTGGTATTCATCACTGTGTACTGTACACACACACACACACACACACACACATACACACAGGCACACATTCACTGCTATTATCTCCTATCTGTTTTCTTTCAGTGCAAAAGTGCTGGGAGTTCTGGTGTACATCACAACATGTTGCTCTTAAACTGAGTTGGTGTCCCTTCTACACACGCTGACCTCAAAGAGCAAAATTTTTACAACTGATACTACTCAGTGAATGAGCGGAGCCATTGCAAAAGCCATATCTTTGTTTTACCAGAAGTAATACGCAAGAAGTCCATTCTGCATTGCCAAAACCACCTACCCAGCCACCCACACTTCCTGCCCTGAGTCTCTCTCTCCTCCACTCTCTCTCACTTCTATTCTCTCCTGCCTCTCTCTCAATCGCTCTGCTCTGTTCTATTTTATACACTCCACGCTGACACCTAACCTTTGTCGGACCACCAGTCCCTCTGGCGCTACGCCGCGGGCTGTCAAACAGACAAATAAACAAACAGATAGAGCTAACACCCTCCCAGCTTGGCCGAGTTTCACAGCTATAAAGGTTCTTATCGTGCCCGGCTTGTGTCCTGTGGGTGGATTTCATTAGCTTATTTAGCACATTCAGCCCAGTTCCAGGCTGAGTCCTATTGTGGGCCTTTTAGTGTGAGCAGACCGACTCTGTAAAAGGCAGCAATTATCAGGTCCACTTTGTGGGGGTGTCGAATTTACACCATTTGGATTAGGCTGCGCAGTAAGTGGTTGACAGGCCTGGATCTGGGGTTTGGGAGTACAGTGCACCGCCACTATGAGTCGTGCAGCGTCACGACACAACAGAGACTGTGAACAAGACAAATGGTCCGCTGCACACGGACAGAATATGGAACGGAGTGTGAAGTATCCTGTTACAAACGTGATAGGCTAAGCCATAACAGTACATCGTATTCTCACAGGATTCATGAGGAGGCTCAGATCACAGTGCTGTGCTGATTCACAATACTCTGCTACTACAAGCCAGTGGTTGTGCTGATAAATACTGCTTTAAGGAACAGTTCCACATTTTAGGGGCTACTCTAATTTGCTTTCTTGCTAAGAGTTAGATGAGAGGATTGATATCAGTCTTATGACTGAATGCCAAATATGAAGTAACAGCTAGAGCAGTTAGCTTAGCCTTGCATACAGACTCAAAATGGGGACTAACTATTGTTCCGATGGGAAAAATTCTGAAGCGATGGCAGGGGGAATACCTACGCAATTTATTTAGGACATCCGTGCACAAAAGGAAGGGTGCTCAAAGTGCAAAATGTGAATAAAAACAGCAGCAAACGTTTCAGTCCTTGACTATCAGAAGTGCAACTGACATGAGTGCTTATTGTTTGCTCACAATACTTTTTTTGTGCACAGATGTCCTGAATAAATTGACTATTTTTTACATTGATCTCAGCCTGTGGACCTTTTTGTGGCTGTCCACCCCAGTTGCATTGGTATCCTGATATCTCCTCTGCCGTCCTTGCTTGTTTGTCTCTTGCACTGACGCACCCAAAACAAACTTTTTCATTGCCCTAAGTAGGCACAGTTTCACAGCAGCCCTGAGACTTTCCAAAATTCTGAAGCCTAATTAAGGCCTTTTGGAGACTAAGTCCCAAAAGCAGAGATTGGTCGGTGAAAAACACCCAGGTTTGGCTGCTGAGAAACACCTCACCACCTGGGATCGGTGGCTCAAATGACACCAGGGAATGCCATTAAGGATTGGTAAAAACACACAGGACCATTGTCTCAAATGCTGCTGGGAAATGTTGGCAAAAACATCCGTTATTGGTGGCTAAAACCCTGTGGAGAAACTGAAACTGTATTTTCAGAGAAATGGGACACACCCGGTGAAACAACAGGTGTTTGTTTTTGGAATAATGGGCTGTTGGAGAATTGGGCTTTTGATCCAATGGGACATTTTTAGGACTAATGGGGCTTTGGAAGCCAGCTAGCTGCACCTGCCACCTGGCCAAGAAATAGCTCGGCTCAACTTGTTTTTACACTTTTTTTTTAATATGTTTGTTTTTAAATAAACAACGTATAATTCATTCCGATCATTGGGAGCTTTAGAAGTGCTGGTGGGTGTATCAGGCTAGCTATTTCCCTTTGCTTCCACTCTTTATGCTAAGCTAAGCTAACAGTCTCCTGGCTATAGCTTCATACTTATTGGACATAAGCGCTGTATTAATCCCTCTTATCTAACTTTCAGTAGAGTGGGACTCAGCTCAAAAAGATAACCCTAAAAAAAGGTGTTTTGCAGGTGGTATTTTGTCCTAATTTTACTCCTGGGTTCAGTTGTGGCTTAAACAAAGAACATGCAGGTTGGATTGCAGGTGCTGACGATTTGAATATTAAAATGAAATGAAAATAATTGTAATTTAATTGAATGTTTTCATTTTAGTCCACCCTTTCAACGTCTGCTGACTTTGTGTGTTGGTTGTCCTCTGCGCTGGAATATGAGAGTCACCTCAATCAGGTGTGTTTCTAAGGTAGGTAGGTACCTTAAATGTGGAGATGTGCTCCTCAATATTATCAGAATAAGCAAAAAAAAATACCTTAATTTCAAATTAGATTATCCTAGTTTCACTTGTATGAAATGTCCCACAATGATCCCTTAATGTGCTGCCTAACTGAGTTATTTGAACAGCACGTGGCTGTTCTGTGGGGCTGCGGATCTTGTGTCGACGGGTCGGTTAAGGTCATGTGTGGGGGCGGCAGGACGGGTGTGGTATTGCATGTCGGGAACGGGTCTTGAAAATCAGACCTGTGCAGGGCTCAAATGATTTACCAAATACGTAACTTCCTTTTAAAAAAACAAAGAAGTCTGTGGTTAAACTCAGGGTGCAGCTATGCTACCGTAAAAAGACCTTTCATTATTACATGATTCGGTCATTGTCTCACCGGTGATAAAGTCGTTGGTCAACACTCTGCGAGTATCAAAACATTCACTTGCCAAGATATGAGTAAAGATATTCTGGTTACACACTTTGTACAGTAATGTGTCTCATCAACTTCACTTGCCACATTGGAATGTGTTGACTAAAGACGGAGTGACAAACATGTACTAAATGTTATATAGAAACAAAACACAAACAGTACATAATGTTACTCATCACTATGCGCTCACACACGCATAAACTCAGCCATATGATGAATGTGCCATCTGTAGAGAATGAATACAGCCAGCTTGATTGTGAAATGTTTGGACAGAATCCAGTGTGCCTCTGGGCGCTGCGCGATCTACAGAGGTTGTTGTGTTTAGTCATCACTCACTCAGCACCAACTGAAAATCATAAACTTTACAGTAAGTATCCGAGCTGATGCTGTGAGTCATTTATCACTCACTGACCACTACATATGGAATTTGTAAAATGAAGAATCTGCTTCCCGGAACTCTCAAGAAAAAGTTTCTCGGACAAAAGTCAAGGGAATGTTGTCGTGACTCGCAGTTGTGGAATACGGGGGTCTGGTTGAAATGTCCGTGGCTTGGATGTTCAGAAGTTACTGTAAGCTGTGACTGTGACTAAACCATCGTCTGATGTGACACTTTCTTTTCTTGTCCCCTGTCACTGCACGTTTTGCACATTTTCCACTCTCTTTCTCTCTCAGGCCGGGGCTCTGACACTCTCTCGGCACATTGTCTGCTTTGGTGTGCAAAGCCGAAGAGCTCGAGATGTGTCATCAATCATCTGTGCTGTGAGCCGGGAGGGCGAGGGAGCAGCACTTCAAACAGGGCTCCTTCTGCAGGTGTGGGATCAGAGGCCCTGTCCACACGGAAGCCCTTCCCACTCCCACTCAGCTCCTCATCCCTCTGCTCTCTGATGACTCCTTTTTTCACCCTACGCTCTATCATGGGTCCTTTTGAACTCCATCCCAAAATTTAACACTGATCCCACTCCACATTTGCCACTAATATGACCAGGTTTCTTCAAGCTATGGAGGTATGTTTGTAGCAAAATCCCAAAGGAGGCTTTCACATCAGGGCCTCGAATTCAAGTACACTTGACCCCAAATCCCAGTTTGTTGATTGGTGTGAACACTGTATCGTTCTCAGGCACAGTCTGTTGATCTGTGCCCTGATCCACTTGAAAAGGTTGTCTCAGACCTAGAGTTGTCTTGCTTTGGTCTGAGTCAGGGACTTATTTTATTACAAAGTTGTATAATGGCCGAGAGTTGGTTCGTGTTCTCACGGCAGCATTTACAAGCGGACCAGACAAATGCCTTGTGTGAGAAAGCTGCTCTTGATTGGTCAGAATTTCCATGTGGGAAAAATCCAGGAAGTAAACAAAATGTTGAAGAAGAGTACACTTGCTAGATAAATGTGACACTTTCTAATGTCACAATGGAGGGACAACTACGCAGGTTGATTTTAGCGCTGCTCATCGTGGACTATATTGCTGTCATTGTTCATTTTAGTCAAACCATACAGTTTGAAAACGAGGCGCGGCTCCAACTAGAAAACAATGTTTTGATGCATTGGATGTGCTGAATGTGCATATTAAGGCAGTACAGGAGGAGGTGCACATTAATAATCCTCCAGGACTGTAACATGCTCATGTTTAACCCAAACAATGTGTCATGTGACTGCAGTTGGTTCAGATCCAGGTCGGAACACGTTCTCACCACAAACGAACCGCACCAGAAACCACTTCTTCAAGAAGGTCTCGGTCCGGTTGTTTTAGGGCGTGTGATTGCTGTGTTCACACCTGCCCAAACGAACCGAACTCAGGGGGCAAACGAACTCAAGTTTGACTGAACCGAACTAAACAGGGCAGGTGTGAAAGCACAATAAAGTGTGGTTCACTCACTCAGGTACGGTATATCATGATATTTTTTTTACCACATCCCTCAATATCGATATTGTGATGATATTGTAGGGTTGACCATCGGTGCTTTCACAAAATGTTTACACTGATTTTTTTTTATAAATAATCTCTAGTAATGTGGATATAATAACTAAGTGGCAAAAGGCAAATAATAGAACAGCCTTCTCTATTCATTTGTCACATTGCATAGATCCACACACATATTTTGTCTGTGTCTTCAAGTCTTCTTTGTATGAATACAATAAAATTCACTGCAGCAACTGAAGCAAATCTGTGCATGTGTGGATTTCACTGACAGAATCCTTTACTACACATCAGTGCAAATATTCTATTTCTATGTTGTTCCGGTGCCCTGTGGTAGTGATATACGCATCACACAGTACATGTGATGTGTCAATACATGTGTGACCACATCATCGCTGTGATGCGTTCTGTAGTAGAGGAGGTGTCATTCAGACTAAAGCAACAGCCAATTACATAATTGTCTGCGCCCTGTTTGCTGATTGACAAAGACCCTGTGACGAATGGTGACATTATGAAATAAAACGGTTGTAGAAAAACCAGCATTATGAAATGAGAACAGGTTATGGGAAAAGGACATTTTGAAATACAACTTGATTGCAATCAAATGTCAAAAAACAAAGGAATAAAGTGTAACTGTGAAATAATGAGCTGTGTCATTGAAACTGAACTGGATTATTATCACAATGTCACACTTATATCTTTGTCTATATTTATTTATATAGGCCTAGTTATTTATTATAATGTGTTTTATTTCTTTAATATTGAACACTTTTCTCTGGATGTAAATTCCATTGTACAAGTGCAGAGGTTTTGCTACAATAATAATATCAGAGAAAAACCCTCCTGCTTCACAGGAGCTGTGTGTAGCATTTAGCAGCATTTAGCAGTAAGGAAACTTCTTGCAGGTGCCAAGCATAAACTCCCTGTTAGGATTCATTCAGTGTTCATCGTGCAGGAGGTTTTTACCAGGAGCTGAATTATCCGCAGAGGTCTCTTCATCTCCAAAACAAACCAACCTGGTCATTTATACCGGTAAAACACTGAATAAAGCTGTTTCACTTTACATATGTGTGTTTCCCTGATGCAGTCTAGCTCGTTGCATATGGGGCCACTAGCTCAGCACCTGCTAATGCAGTGGTTCCCAACTGGTCCAGCCACGGGGTCCATATTTCTCATTAGCTATTAGTTCAAGGTCCACACATTTTAACACATTGAGTGTCATATTTGCATTTGGCCCTGTCGTCAAGCTACTTTGCCGTCTCTTTCAAGTAGTCGTCTGCTTCACTCATTCGACAGCAGGAAAAAGCACTTCAAAATAAAACCTATGTGCTGAAACATTTGCTGTACTTAAAAATTAAGGTTTTTTTTTTGCAAACATGACATGTTTGCAGGTCCATTCAGAAAGGACACGCAACGCACTTTTGGACTGCGACTCACCAGTTGAGAACCACTGTGCTGATGTGTGCTCACCTTTTTTCTCTAATAACTTCCAGGGACTGGTTGCACAAACACCAATAACTGACTGGAAGGATCCCATTGTATAAATGCAGAGCAATCATTAATTGTAAAGAAACTGGAAGTTGAGTGATCCAAAACCAGACAGTCACAAAAACTGACTTCCTGTCAAATTTACAGCTCAAAATAATTTACTCATCATGTTTTGTGCAACCAGTTTTATCTCAAGGAAACTCTAACTCGGAAAGTCTTAACTTCAAGTGCCTTGTGCAACTGGCCCAAGATGTTTGGGAGGTTTCTACCAGATGCCGAATTATCCACAGAGGTCTCCTCCTCTCCACAACAAACAGACCTGGGGATTTAAACTGGTAAAAAAAAACTGAATAAAGCAGTGTCACGTTAAAAAAGAATCATTGTTTTTTGTGATGGAGGGGCTGCTAACTATGGTGGCCGATGCGAAAACGCAAGCAGCCCCATCTAGAGCCAGTGTTTGCTTTGTCTGTTCTGGGCTACTGTAGAAACATGGCAGTGCAACATGGCGGACTCCATGGACGAAGACCTGCTCCCTATGTAGATACAAACAGCTCATTCTAAGGTAACGAAACACAGTGATTCTTATTGCCAGGTGATTATACACTAAAGAAAACATACTTATTATATTATATTTCTGCCAATATATAAACCCAACACACTGGACCTTTAAGAAAAGCGTCTCACTTTGAACTCACTTATTTTCATATGTATTCTTAACACACACACATACATTCACACACAAATCACAAATCATTTCTCACATCTTTTGCCACGTAACCTTGTGTCCCCTTATCGCGCACTACCAGTAAGATGTTCCCTATTGTTCTGAATCTAGTTTAATGTCTTTTAGTCTGAAATGGACTCTCACAATCACAGTTCAATCTCATTCACCAGTCAGACCATTCAAATGGCTCGACGTCCACATAATTTGGAAACTTTATCCACTTACAGTAACAGGCACTTAGGCTGTAGTCAATACCATCTCTACGATAACACGTGAATCGAATTAGAGACACATAAAGATCTGGGCCTTATTTAGACAAAACCAAGATCGAGGCTGGGATAGGAGCACTTCACTCCAAATCGAGACATGAAATGATGATGTATCTTACATCAGACAGTGGTGAACTGACTGAACTTGTGCCTGAAGGTTTGTGTGTTTATGTGTTTGAGTTTACACGTCCAATTATTCGAGAGCCACCCTCGCATCTGTCATAAAGAGAGACACTCCTTGTATGATAAGTTTTACAAGTATGAATTCACACCGTTTGTGTCAGCATGCAAGGTATGCAGGCATCTCTATGTGTCAGCTTCCTGTGGTAGTGTTGTGAGCGTAGCATGGCGATGGCCGGCGAGGTGTGTCTGCCCCACTCACAGCCACTCAGGGTGAATCAGGGAGGAAATGGTGGCAGGAGAACAACAGCAGCAGGCTGAGCGCGTCGGGCATGGTTCATTTTTCTCCCGAGGCAGAGGGCGGCCCACTGGTGACTTTGATGGATAGGAATGCTGTTCACCCACACACACACACACGCCCACACATGTCCCACACACTCAGTCTCTCACACAACAACTCGCGCGTTCTTGCTCGCACATGGACATACACAAAGTCGGGTACACATGCAATCACACGCAGGCTGCTCTGTCCCACCAGATCTGATATCCAATGTGAAATGTTTACGACCCGCCCACACGGCCTTCCTCCCTTGTCAATAAACTCTTCCCAGAACTATGTGTGATGCATTATCATGTAGCTGCATATGGGAGTTGCTCTTGTATCCTCCATCACAGGCTTACCCATGTGCATCCCACTGCAGCATGCAGCGCACAGCGAGAAACATTTAGCTTTTGGGCCGCCTCATGATGAATTTGTGCATTAACTTTATTCATTTACTTAATCACATTGTGATTTTTCACATTAGCACAGACAGGTAGAGGGGACATACTGTACCAGCTGCCGTGGATTAAAACAAATGACCTTCTGAAAAGAGGTCTCTACCCGAAATGTGAAAAAACCATGGATGGATTTCTGAATGGGCCGACCAGGCACAGGCACAGGGGCCCAAACTGTCAGGGGTCCGTCACTTGCAAAATATCTCTCAAATTAATACATGCCAAACAGGAAGAGACTCAAAATGATCACAAAGAGACACAAATGGACCACAAAGAGATGCAAAGAAACTGCAAAGAGACACAAAATTAGTACAAAAAACAAACATAATATCAAGGAGACACAAATGGACTGCAAAGTTACACAATATGAATATAAAGACCCAAAATTACCTAAAAGAGACACAACTTAACTTAGTAAGACACAAAATTACCTCAAAGAAACTAATATGAAAATAAAATGAGACACAAAACAACCACAAGGAAACACGAAACAACTATAAAGTCACACAAAACAACCACAAGGAAACACGAAACAACTATAAAGTCACACAAAACAACCACAAGGCACAAAACAACCACAAGGAAACACGAAACAACTATAAAGTCACACAAAACAACCACAAGGAAACACAAAATGACTTCAAATTGATAGAACGACCAAATAAAGACATAAAATTACCTCAAAGAAACTAAAACGACTACAAAAATAGGCACAAAACAACCACAAAGAAACACAAAATGACTACAAGTTGACATAACGACTAAATAAGACATAAAATTACCCCAAAGAGTCACAGAATTACCTCAGTAAGACACAAAATTCCCTAACAGAGACCCAAATGACTACAAAAAGAAACAATACAGCCACAAGGAGACACAAAATGACCATGAAAGACATAAAATGACATCAAAGAGATACAAAATGCCCTCAATAAGACACAAGATTACCTCAGAGAAACTAAAATGACCACAAAAAGTGACACAAAACAATCACAAGGAAACACAAAATGACTTCAAATAGACAAAATGCCTAAAATAGACATAAAACTACCTCAATCAGACACAAAATCACCTCACAGAGACCCAACTGACCACAAAAAAAAAGCAAAACAGCCACATGGAGACACAAAATACCCCAAAGAGACACAAAATGACCATAAATGACATAAAATTACCTCAAAGAGTCACAAAATGACCTAAGTAAAACATGGAATTACCCATAAGGGACACAAAATTACCACAGAGATACGAAATTACCTCAAAGAAACTGAAAAGAATACAAAAAGAGACACAAAACAACCATGAGGAAACAGAAGATGACTACAAATTGATTAAAAAAACAACTAAAAAAGAAAAATTACCTCAAAGAATCACAAAATGACCGAAATATCTCACCGAGACCAAAATGACTTCAAAAAGAAACAAAACAGCCACAAGGAGACACTAAATTACAGCAAAGAGACACAAAATGACCAAAAAAGGCCTAAAGAAAACACAAAATTACCTCAGTAATACACAAAAAGACTACACTACAAAAAGAAGCGCAAAACAGCCACAAAGAAACACAAAATGACTACAAAGTGACACAAAATAACCACAAGGAAACACAAATGACTTCAAAATAACAAAACAACCAAAAAAGACATAAAATTATGTCAAAGAATCACAAAATTACCACAAACTACCTCAATAAGACACAAAATTACCACAAAGAAACTAAAACGACTACAAAAAGGGACACAACACAGCCACAAGGAGACACAAAGTGACTACAAAGTGACACAAAAGGACCAAAAAAGACAAAAATGACTTTAAAGAGTCACAACATGACCTAAAGAAAATACAAAATTACCTCAATAAGACACAAAATTACCTCAAAGAAACTAAAACAACTACAAAGTGACATAAAATAACCACAAGGAAACACAATATGACTTTAAATTGACAGAACAACCAAAAAAAGACATAAAATTATCTCAAGCAATCACAAAATTACATCAAATAACCCCAATAAGACACAAAATTACCTTAAAGAAACTAAAACAACTACAAAAAGGGACACAAAACAGCCATAAGGAGACACAAATTGACACAAAAGGACCAAAAAAGATAAAAATTACTTTAAAGAGTCACAACATGACCTAAAGAAAACACAAAATTACCTCAATAAGACACAAAATTACCTTAAAGAAACTAAAACAACTATAAAAAGAGACACAAAACAGCCACAAGAAGACACAAAGTGACTACAAAGTGACACAAAAGGACCAAAAAAGATAAAAATTACTTTAAAGAGTCACAACATGACCTAAAGACACACAAAATTACCTTAAAGAAACTAAAACAACTACAAAAAGAGACACAAAACAGCCACTAGGAGACATAAAGTGACACAAAAGGACCAAAAAAAGTCACAAAATTACCTCTGAGAGAGCCAAACAACTACAAAAAGACACAAACAACCACAAAGAGACACAAAACCACAAAAAGATCGTCTACAACGAGATACAAAACCACAAAGTCTGTGTGTCTTGCTCCTGTGTAGGAGAGGTGGTGGGGCCCTTTGCATACCTGTGCCCAGGGGCCCATTGTCTCATAATCCGCCCATGCTAAAAACATTTACTTAAGAATGAGGGACTGTCAATTTACAGGACAATCTCATGATTGCTATCAAATGCAGTGAGACTTGCACCTTTGTCATAAAACATATCAGATTGTCAGCTCAACTACAAGGTCTAATTCAGGCAAACAAGGTCAGAGTGTTCTGCGTGACCTGCGCTGTGCTGACAGCCAGACCTGCTGACGGGGACAGCCAAGCCGTCTCATGGCTGACAGAAGAACTTGACTCTCAAGCGGCCGGAGCTACAAACACAAACATCAGTGCACATTTGCTTCCGCTCTGCACTAAACTCTCCAACACACGCAGATGCCTTAATGTGCTCCTGCCAGCACGACGAGCGTCAAAACAAGCCATGGCGTCAAGCGAGCTAATACAAAAGCACAGCGTTTGACTGGAACAAAGGGTTGTGTTTCAAGTACAGGAGGGAGGTTTAACCAACTCCTTTCACTTTGTTCCACTGAGTCAGCACCTCCCAGAGAGAGAGAAAGAGATGGAGACAGATAAAGCTGTTGGGGCCGGGCAAAGACAGGGACCTTTGTCTGTGCGTGGAGACTCTAGGAGATGTTTCTTTTGAACACACTTTGTTTTCTCTATCACACATGCATTCACACACACACACGAGGATGATTCAGTTCTCAGACAGTGTGATAATATGCTGGTGGGGCACCGTGTCCCCTGAACAGTGGGTAGGAGTGTGTGTCTGTAATCAGACAGACAGTCTGTGCTGGTCCTGAGGCTGGAGGGAAGGACAGTTCTTGGCTGGTGCATGTTTGCACGTTCTGAGGCAGAGTCAGATCTTTTTTTAACACATTACACTGCATCTCTCTCGTCCTTGAGGTGAACCTTACTATCACATATCTGATTACATGATGTAATCACCACACAGGCCACATTACAATAGCGCGCCCTGACCTACAATACATGGAACAATTTACAAATCAACAATTCCAATATTTTATTTCCATGGCCTTTGAAAGTCCAATCAGTGTTTGGGAGCATGAGCTTCTCCCTCTCAAAGAGAAACGAGTGAAGGAAGTCTCAAACTTGTGATGTCATAGGGCAGTGGTTTTCAAACTTTTTGTGCCCAAGCCAAACCCTCAAGGCACACCTGTATTTATATCTGTGCACAATAGCTTCTTTAATGTGTGTTATCACTCTCATCACGTCGTAAGACAATACAAATGAGAAAAAATACTGACTTTGCCTCTGTATTAGGAAATGGGTGCACACCACACACTGATACATTCATTCATTTCTGTATCCACTTATCCTGGTAGGGGTCGTGGGGGTGCTGGAGTCTATCCCAGCTGACACTGGGCGAGAGGCAGGGACAGGACAGGTCGCCAGACTATCACAGGGCTGACACATAGAGACAGACAACCATTCACACTCACATTCACATCTAAGGACAATTTAGAGTCACCAATTAACCTGCATGTCTTTGGACTGTGGGAGGAAGCTGGAGTACCTGCAGAAAACCCACGCTGACACGGGGAGAACATGCAAACATTGCTCAGCTTCCATGTCGGATTCCAGCCTGCTTCTCCAAACCGAGGGCATGCTGAATGCCATCTGCTGTATGCAATATGCTGTCTGCATGCTGTAGGACCCCATACAGCCCCACTTCTGAACTGAAATCTGAACTATCCCTTTAAGTTACCTCCTGCCTAACAAACTTTTTACAAATCAAAAGTTTTAGCAGTGTCTTGGCAAGAGGGTTCAACCAGTTTTGTTTTGTACTGATGCTGCTGGTTGACAATATTTTGCAGTGTCTCACATCTTTAAATACGACCACAATACGTATTTATTGTTTAGTCAGAGAACTGAATTCTGGTCAGGGCGAAAATAGGGCACTCACTGTTTAACTTGCTCCTGAATCCTGGCACATCTTAGCCTCTGAAAGTGCGTCATTATCAGGGGTGCAAAGCCACCTAATGGGGGGTTTGGACCCTTTGGTGGGCAGGCTCTGGCCTTATTTTTGCCACCACTGGAATAAAGTATGGGAAAGTGTATAATAGGTTACAATTACCTCGATCAGCTGCAACTTGAATTGCCTTGCTACCAAAATACTGAACAGGAGATTCGCACCATGGATGTGCAGCCGTATAATCTGCAGCAACTGTGTGATGCTATCATGTCGATATGGACCAAAATATCTGAGGAATGTTTCCAGCACATTGTTGAATATATGCCACAAAGAACTGAGACAGGTCTGAAGGCAAAATGGGGCCCAATCCAGTACTAGCAAGGTGTACCTAATAAAGTGGCCAGTGAATGTGCAATGTACAGTCCCTGTTTTGAATAAGCCTATAAATGAAGATTGGAATGCTTACTTTTTAATGTAGGCTAATTCATATAGTGGTATCTCCTCTATATACATAGAATTATCATTTTTATTGTTATTTACATGGTATGAATGAATGAATGACGTTATTTTGAACCAAAATAAAAAACAAACAAGACAAAGATAACTGTGCAAAAAGGAGTAGGTAGAAGTAAAACATATATGTCCCTTTCCCTTTCTTACATTTCTTCTTTTAACTCATATATTACTTCAACAAATTCCCAAATGTATTTACAACTAATATACAACTATCCCCAGTCTGTTTACCACCTAAATAAATAAATTAGTAATAAACACAGTTTATTTACAGTCCAAGGACCACCCAGTGTTACAAAATAAATATGCACTCCCCTAACACAACCTTTGCTCTTCTATATATCTGCCAAAAATATCTTTTTTGCCTGGAAGCTAATTATTTCTCACATTAAACATGATTATTGCAGTTTTAAATTAGACCAGATCTAAAAATTTCAATGCATGTGACTTTAAAAAGTGTGTGTGTGTGTGTGTGTGTGTGTGTGTGTGTGTGTGTTCCCTGTACGCCACATTGTGAACTGTCCTGATTGCTCTCTTTTAAAGGATGTATAATGGTTGTAAGTTGCTTTTGCCCCAGATTTCCACACAGTGTATCCACTCCCAGGGACAACAGATGAAAATTAGCATTGTGCTATATCTAGTATAACACATATTGTACAGTCCCTGTTTTAAATAAAGCTATAAATGAAATGAATGCATACTTTAATATAGGCTAACTCATATTCACTCTATATACTTCTTCATGTTGTATAATAACACAACAGTTGTGTGTGAACAGTGACGTTACAGGACAGGCTTTGCTACCAAAATATGGAGCTGGAGATTACAGCTGACAAATCTGCAGCAACTGTGTGATGCTATCATGTCGATAAGGACCGAAATCTCTGAGGAATGTTTCCAGCACATTGTTGAATATATGCCACCAAGAATTAAAGGAGAAGTCCGGTATTTTGCACTTTGAAACTTCCGTGGTGTTCGTTGATTTTTGACATAAAAATTGTAGCAAGCTGTGGTTTCCATCCGTGTTTTCGCTATTCATCTCGATTGTGGAACTATTTTTTCAGCTGCCTCACACCCGTGTGTAAACTTCCGCTTGATCGTTCATTTGACCCTAAAGCGTTATACACTCCAGCCCACTTGATGGCAATAATGCTCTTTTACGTGGGTGTCGCCAACTGGCAGGAAACCATTGCAATGTAATGGGACACAGAGAAGAAGCAGAAGAAGAAAGTTGGCGTTGTGTTCAAAGGCAATCGTACTCGTGCAGTTGTTTAAACTTATTACAAAACTTTTTCGTTTGTTCTCGTTCACAGCACTGTCGAGCCGGCACTTTCGCTGAGCTAAAAGACAACAATGACTACAACCTTGTCGTAAACAACCCCCTGTCCGTTTCCGGTGGTGGATTACTACCAACGGACAATGAGGCTTCTATAGGAAACCAATGGATTACACAAAATGTCAAATAAATCATCACGGAAACCACAGTTTGCTACGATTTTTATGTCAGAACATCAACGAACACCACTGTCCACTCGGTGAGTTTCATGGCTTTGAAAACCAACGTTTAGGGTGGTTTTAGGACCGATATACACATGGCCATAGGCAGCAGTGTTAAGCCAGGCAGGAGAAAGCCAAATTCTCCGAAAATGAGCAATCTTCACTATTTTGGTCCTAACCACTCTATTTCATCATAAACAACCCAGAAATGGGGCTCAAAGTGCAAAATACTGGACTTCTCCTTTAAGGCTGCTGTGAAGACAAAAGGGGTCCAACCTGGTACTTGCAAGGTGCACCTAATAAAGTGGCTGGTGGGTGTCAGCCAATAGCTAAAATGAAGATTGGAATGCATACTTTTAAATGTAGGCTTAACATATTGTGGTATCTCTACACAGAATTATCATTTTTATGTTGTTATGCACAGTATATCCACACACAGGGACAACAGATGCAAATTAGCATTGTGCTTTGTCTAGTGTAATACATATTTAACAGTCTGTTTGAAATAAATGAATAAATGAAATGAATGCATACTTAAATGTTGGCTAATTCATATTGTTGTATCTCCTCTATACACTTCTTCATACTGAATAAAAATACAACAGTTGTGTGTGAACAGTGACGTTACAGGACAGGCTTTGCTACCAACATATGGAGCTGGAGATTACAGCTGACAAATCTGCAGCAACTGTGTGATGCTATCATGTCGATGAGGACCGAAATCTCTGAGGAATGTTTCCAGCACATTGTTGAATATATGCCACCAAGAATTAAGGCAGCTCTGACGACAGAAGGGGTCCAACCTGGCACTTGCAAGGTGTACCTAATAAAGTGGCAGGTGGGTGTCAGCCAATAGCTAAAATGGAGATTGGAATGCATACTTTTTGATGTAGGCTAATTCATATTGTTGTACTTCTTTTATATACTTATTCATGTTAATTAAAAATACAACAGTTGCATGTGAAAAGTGAAGTTACAGGAGACAGGCTTTGCTACCAAAATCTGTGATTTTACTTGATTTTGACAAATGCCCATAAACTTTCCCAACATGTCTTTAACACAGTTGTATTTCCCCAAACACTGCAACACAACATGCCAGAAAACTTTTTGTTTATCGGTGTACGCGCCCTCCGTCTCTATGGAGCCTGTTTACCTGCTCTGTTGCCCGGTGACATTTCTCCCTTATGGCGTCAGAGCGTGGCAACACCCCTCACATCGCCACAGCCTTCGCCTCATTAACGGTTTGTTAAGGTGGCAGACAACAGGCTGCTGCTGCGTGCGCTGCTATTTCGGTGCGTTGCGCCATTAAAAGCCTTCAGTGGCGTCCAGGGAGCCGCTGCACTGACACACTTGGATATCTGCTGGCGGCTTTGCGTGGGCACATTCTTTCCCAGAGACGGGAACACGTTGGACATGAGAGGCGGTTACAAGCCAAGCGGGGCCACCTTAAATCACACGCTGACATAAGAAGAACTCTACTCTCCACCCATATCCGAGAAGAGTGTGTTAAGAGGTGTCTCACCTTCCCGACTGTACTCTTATTACCAAGAAAGACGCCGGTGTGCTGACAACACACCGAGGCATCTTAGGACATTACTGCAGCTCCTTATTGGTCAGGAGTCGCGAGGTCCGCTGCGTAAAAACGTCGCGCGCTGGACACGCACGGGCCTGTTGGAGAGAAAAAAGAAAACTTGTGGATACCCAAGTGGATTTATCTGAGAGCTTTTATCACGGTTTGGGTTTGTTTTACATGCCAAAGCTGGGGGAACAGACTGGAACACAGCACGCTGCTGAGCGAGGCTTCACAGTTTTCGCCACAATTATTGGTGAGTACACTTTAATGTGTGTGTGTCATTTGGACACTGAAAGAATTGATTGGAGGCGAGCAGTCAATCACGGGTCGATAAAATGTTGCTGCATGTTGTCAAGTGATTGGATGAGCCACCTTCCATGTAAATACCGGGGACATGATTAAGTTAATAAGGCTGGTATCGACGACAGGAGAATGTCACTGTTACTGTGAATTAGTATTAGCGGCTGACAGTAAGTCGTTGCTGATGTCTGTTATAGAAACACATTAACAACCTTGTGACGGTATTCTGTAGCAGTGACACTCATTATAACTATATTAAAGCACATTTATGATTAAAAAGAAGCCAGTTAATATCTCTAACATGTCAAAAATTGCTGTGAAATCCAAACGTGAATGTCTGCCTTTGTTAGACACAAGTAAACTATGAATCAGTTGCAAGTTTTCATGGTCAGTGCCTTCCTTGGCCACTGGGGGGCGACCGAGTATCTCCTTTATCATCTCAAAGCCCTGACTTGTATTGGAAGAAGCTGTGTAGTGTTTTTAAAATCCTCACGCAGCCCCTCTTTGTTTGCAAGTTTCAGCTTAGTTTTGTTGTGACAAGATGGACAAAATGGACGCCTGCATCACCACTTATGCACGCAACCATGCTGCATATGTATCACTTGCTTTTGCACAGTGGTTTCTGTCCCTTGGTGGGAATATATCATGTCTAGTGTTTAAATTGCGTGCTATTCACGTCCACTTTAATAGTTTCTGCATTTGTGCTGAGATCAGGAGAAAGAGGGTGACGTCAGCGCTATTTATGCCCATCTGATAATTCAACATTTACTGGAGTAGAGGCTTGAACAATATCTACATATAAACTAGAGCTGCTGTACGCAATTGGCTCCACTGGATATCTCATTGGATAAGATGGTTGTGTTGGGTGATTAATAGTGAATAAATTAGTATGAGTGACCCTTAAAGCTCAGTGCATGCTCCTGTGATATGGCCCCATATTTTGTTCTATGCTGTAATTTATTATGAATGGCCTAAACTCTCCTGCCCTCCACGTGGGTGTGGATCTCTTCCTCCCATTGGCTGACACCAGCAGCGTCCTGAAGGAGCTCTGCCGCGATTGGCTGCACCGGCAGTGGGCTGTGGGCGTATTTATCGATGGTGGAAGTGGGATACTTTGTGACAATGTTCATTGTCGATATTTCAGTGGAGCTGCCGTGGGTACGAGTGCGCAGCGCAGCGGAGAGCCTCTCGCCACTAACCCGTATGAGGCTTTGCAGCTCACGGACCGTGTGTTTTCTCATCTGAAGCTTGCAAAGGCTGACAGAAACACCGGGAGGAATTTATATTCTTTGTTTTTTTTATTATTGTTAGACGTGAGAGTTTTTTGTTTTAAAGGTAACTGCCTGCGTAAGTGTGCGTCCATGGCATTTTCTGCTGACAACATCGCGTCTCTGCCTGGCATTTACTCATCTATGTAGCACATAGGAAGACTTTTGGTGCACGTTGGAGTGGGCAACAAAGAGAGAGATCAAACAAAGAGAAAAAGCCTTATGTAGTTGACTTTCCTGTGAGGAATATTCTTATGATATCGACCGGAGAGGAGACAGAGCGGGTTTTATTCTGACTCTCGGAGAGCGAGAGAAAGAAAGAAAAGAAAAGCTCCCTGAATGCTGCCTTTGATTTGCAAGCAGAACAAGGGACGGTAAGCCGAAGCGACGGATCGGCTTCACCATCCTCCTCCTACACCTCCTCACCCCCGCTTCATCCCCGGCTCTGCTCGTCTTGTCTCCCCCCTTCTCTGACCACAGGTTATCGGATGGACCAGCACCCCAGCGCCCGGAGCTGCACCAGTCGCGGTGCTTCGTCCTGCGAGGCCGTCCCGACTGAGCCCTCCATGAATCTGTACATCCACTCCACCACCGGCACACGCTTCGAGCTCTCCCTGCCCCAGGAGGAGACCGTGGATGGACTGAAGAGGAGGCTGTCGCAAAGACTCAAAGTACCAAGAGAGAGACTCGCTCTGCTGCACAAAGAAACGTGAGTAAACCTCTTGTAACTATTATAATGTGTCTACAAGAAAATGTGCATGAACATTATTTTACGCTTTGTCCTGGCAGGCCTGCCCCTATCTGTACCATGCGCTGACATCACGAGCCGTAATGTCTAGGCTATTCCGCATTTAAATGTGAGTTTAGGTGCGTTCACCCTCGGGCCTGCAGCGATATGCTTTAATCTATACTTCGGATTTATGCGTGGCCCGAGCTCACAGGAGCCTCAGAGACAACCTTGGCTGCTTTGGTCATCAATACATTCAAGGAAACCACTGACCATCAGGACGCACGGTATTGGAATTACGCATAGGGGACGCACCGGTCACTGGAACAGTATTGACGAGGCGATCTGCAGACTTGCATTGATTCACTCCTCCTTCATTATAAATACTGAAGCCTGACTGAATTACTAATGCTCTGGGAATCAAACATGTTAAACATTAATGAGGAAAGTCACAGGGACTGTGGTAGCCTGTAATTTATTTACTCTGCTGCTGCACAAGCACATATATATACTGTGCATGTTGTTACTGTGTAATGGAAGGTGAATGTGCGCTGTAGTTGCTGCATGGTGATAGCCAGTAGAAGCAGGGCAACTCCTGAATGGTTTCACTGGGTTTCTTATGGGTGGGCCAGCACTGTATGTACGAGAGAGTTAAAGCCTTTATTATTTAAAACAAACCGAAACCTACAGTATGAGGCGGTTCCCGAATGAATCATGCCCAGGTTAAATGAGCCAGCAGTTGTGCAGGTGGTGTTATGCAAAAAGAGAAGGGGATGCTTTAGTGCATGCAAACAGTCAGCATTGTTTTCCAGCCCCCTGTCCCCTCCTACCCATTGTAATCACCCAATAAATCACATCATCCTTTAAAACCTGAAACCCCCTTTTTAATCCCCTCCTGCTCCTCAAACTGTAGACCTACAGCAAGTCAGCGCTGAGGGCCTTTGTTCAGCTGCATGGGGTGAGATTTGGGTCATGCCTGTACAGCAGGCTGTCCTGAACACCCTTCACTAAACTAACTAAAGGAGGCAGAGACTGTGTGCGAGTGGTTCTAGTGCATCGTGACCTGAAAGAAAAGACAGTTTCCTCATTGTGGGAGCAGACACTCCTGCTCTGCACCAAACATTAAATAGTAAAGCCCCGCGAATGTATTATGTATCAGGTTTCTTCGGAATAACAGAGACAGCAATCGTAATACACATCAATTAGGATCTTGAAATGTCAATGATAAGTGCATGTCATGCTGTTTATCTTTTCTCATAACTATTAAAAGGGTTGTGGTTTTGGTTTCAGAGTTTCTGCTCCCCATTTGTACGACTCAAAAATGGCAAAAGAAAAATACTTACCTCCACTTAGGCAAGTGGCAGTGGTGCCAGATATCCACTGCGAGCGGTTGTCAAGCTCCACTATACTCGAAATTGAAATATGACAGGCCAATCAATACTTCTCTTTCATGGCGCTTTTCACCCACGGCTCTTTTCCAAACTAGTTTTGAATTCTGTCTGCCCCCCTCCCCTGGCTGAAGGCTGTTTGTGTGTCTGAAGAGAGAAGATATTGTCAGCACAGTCTAATTATCTTGTTCTCTCTAACCCTGCAGGCGACTAAGTTCAGGCAAACTCCAGGATCTGGGCATCTCGGATGGGAGCAAGTTAACACTTGTACCAACAGTCGAAGCAGGATTAATGGTGAGGCTCACCTGGCTGTGATTTTATGTAGTGTGCAGTCCTGATATCAATAACAAATACAGTGCATGACTGTTTCTTGCATATTTATTACTGTGTGTAATTAATTACTGCTCATTTTTAGTCAGTTTAAATTATTATTTTTTAAATATTCTCACCTTTTTTTTGCAGTCTCAAGCATCAAGACCCGAGCAGTCCGTAATGCAAGCCTTGGAGAGTTTAACAGAAACTCAGGTAAGAGGCTGTTCCTCCGTGTTAACACTGCAACTATGCAACAAACTTAGCATCCTATCATGGTTGCTGTCTAAACCGAGCTTTGGACCTTTTGTGTGTGTGTTTGCACGGGGGGGATATGGGAGGCTGTAGCCTTGGTTAAGTGCAGAGCAACACCCAGATATAACACAGAGAAAGAGATGAGATGAGATGAGCAGGCTGCACAAGCACAAGCCTCTTTGCTTGTCTAATCTCAGCCTCTTAAACAAGCCGAGCCAAGCTAGACATCCAGTGTGAGCTGTTAGGATATAATAAGCAGCAACACTCCTTGTATCCTAGTAACATCTGTGATAGCATGTGTGTTTGCGTATGTGTGTGTGTGTGTGTGTGCGTGTGCGTGCACGCCGCTGCAGGAAGCCAGGGTGAACACCGCACAAGAAAGGCTTATTTGTGAGCTGCTGAGAGGACCAGCACATAACACTCACTTTCACCTTTCTGTTTATACCTTTATCTGTAATCTCTCCACTCCTCCTGTATTTCATGCTCACACACACACGCGTGCACACACACAGACACACACATACATGTACAGGCAAGTTTCCAGGAAGTGTGCTGTGGCTGCATGGAGATTGAGTGTATTCTCACGCACTCATACACATAGTGCTGGATCATCAGATGACAGCCTTCTCACTCAGTATTAGCATAGGGTTCCTGGAAGCCTAGCATGCACGCACAGCCCGAGTGGGGCCTACTCCCCGTACTTACAGTGAAACAGCTCTGTAGACCTGCTTAAATACAGTATGCATTTGAGTCAGTGTGGCATGACTCACCAAAGTGATCAATAGTGAGAGTAAAGTGAAAAAAAAGGCAAAGAGTTCTCCGCACTGGCCGCAGAGAGAGGCGCGAGCGAGAAGAGAAGGCGATAAGGCTGAATGCACACAGGCAACAGTGTGACGTATGAAACACTCTGCAGCTGACTGACTGACTCAGACCTACTTCCTTTTGTAGTGTTGGGTAACACTGAGATGTACGTAAGCGCATCAGTGATGCGCCACTGACTGATGTCAAAACAGTACAAGATGGTGAAATGAATGATGCGTTTGTCCAAGAACGACACTGTACATTAAGTAGAATTTTTATCAGAGGATGTGGGCCGATTGGAGATAGCGGAGTGCGGTTCGCCGTGGCTGCGTTCCCTGCTGATAATTTTCTGGTGGAAATCCTGGCCCTTGTTGTGTGTGTGAACTCAGCGTGCGTCTCGTAGCGCTGACAGCAGATGACTGCGTGTGTGTAGGTGTGTGTAAGTGAAAGTGCGCACGTCTGTTACTGGATGTGTGTGAGAGTGGTAGTGGGCTGGAAGGGAGCCTTGCCCATCATGTGGTACGCCTTTGCTGGGCAGCCATGAGTGACCGTCATTTTCACCAGAGGCAGATGATAATTCAGCAGCCGACCCGGCGCAGCAGACTTCTCACTTTGCCTTTCTTCCTGTATCTCTATTACTCTTTGACTCATTATGAGTCAGACGCTTGCATTTTTCTCAAGAATCGCTTACAGTACATTACCGTCGCATTCATGTTTATGTAATTGTAATCCTGCAGTTGGGGCAGAGAGAATAAAGGACACAGTAAGGCGGAGAGCGGGGTAAAAGGTTAAAAAAATGCATAAAGCTGCTTTAGTGTGTTTTTATCCCGAGAAATTGATTCCTCTTTATAATTCATGAAGCGGAATGGAATGATATAGATTGCAGAGAGATTAAGGATCTGAGTAAGATTAGAAAATAGGAACACAAAAGCTTTCCCTCATTTCCTTTCCCCCCCCCCTCCCCTAACTCTGGGGCTATCAAAAATCAATCAATGCACTTAGCTCTTAAAAGTGTCTGACATGATAACTGATATGCCCATACACCCAAAAATAGCCTCGGGGAAATGTGGGGTGGTTGTTAGCCGTGGTAGAAGAAGCGGGTATGAACCCCCGGACCTCCTCTAACCTCTCACCATGGGCGGATTAAGAGATAATGGGCCCTCGGGCACAGATATGAAAAGGGCACCAGCACATCTCCTACATAGGCGCAAGACACTCTTTTGCATCTCTTTGTAGCTGCTATGCATCTTTGTGTGGGTTTGTGGTGATCTTGTGGCTGTTTTGTTATTTCGAGTCTCTTGGGCGTTATGTGTTAATTTGACATTTGACATTTTGCAAGTGAAAGCCAGGGAGCCCCCCGACACTTCACGCCCGTGGTCCTGTGCCTGGTGGGCCCGTTGAGTAATCCACCCCTGCCCCTCACCCCTCCACCTCCTTGTATTTTGGTCATTTGAGGTCTCATTTCCAGATCGGGTGTTTTGCCAGGAAGCGTGTGTATTCATGGAAGACGGGGCCGATCGGATCCCCTCATGTCTTCTCTGCTTTATCAGGATTCTGGGGGAGTTCACAGCTAGCAGCTAGCTAGCCAACCAACCGAGCAGAACATGACAGCTTCCAGGGCTGTTTCAGACTTTGCGGAGTGAGTTAGATAGAAAATGTTTTATGGAAACGGAGCCCCGGCAATTATCGAAATGGGATTTTTTTCTTCCCCTCCTTCCTTTCCTCCGTCTCCCCCTTTTCCCTCCTTCTTCTCCCTCTCTTGTTTCTGCTTAACAGCTCTCCCAGGGCCCTATAATTTAAATGTGCTGTGGTTTGCAAGTCCGGCTAGCTGCCTCGGCCTGACCGTGATGGCTGGCTTCTTTAGCAAGGACAATCCTGGGCCGCCTTAATTCCTCCTCTGGCATCTCACTAGACTTTTTGCATGACATCTAAGCTGTATTAAGCTACTGCCTCCTGACAGCCCATCAAAATACAGTTGCCTGCACTAGTCTCTTCTCATTCTGTCTGCTAAATAGAGGTTGTGTGTTCAGCTTACATATGCAGCCATGCACGGACACACACACACTCACACCAGAATTGAAAGGATATATTTAAGAGGATTGAGTTCAGAGAATGAGAAAATGTCTGATCCTGGTAGTAAAATGAATGTACACTTACAAGACAAGCAGTGAAAGGGAAGTGAAAGCAATATTCACGATTTCTGGGCATATGTAGACAGTGACATCAGCTCCCCATCTATCGATCTGGGTATTTGACAGAAAGAGAAGGATTATGTGTCCCTCTCAGCACACAGGGACTATTTGCTCATTGATGCACATTGATGTTAGAATAAAAGCCAACCAGGCAGGCAGGCATCACCCTCACCATCCCCCCATTGCCCTTCCCCCATGCAGCCACCTCTTTGTTCCTGTCTTAAAGCACGAGCTCCGAACCTGCCCAGCTGACAAACCCCTCAAACACACAACAATGATTGAGGGTCACTCTTTAAGTTCGCCCCCCACACAATCCCGTTTCATCCTCCATCCATACGTCCATATCGAGTGCAGCTACAGTGGTGCATACTGGTTTCAAAATCAATGCACGGCCCAGCTGGAGCGAGGCTCAGCAGGCTGCAGATTGACAAATTTCGCCTTGAACACTAACACAGATTGCTTTGGGAGGAGGCTGTGTGTTGCCATTCCATATGTCCCAGTGGAATACGCCGTTACGTATCTGCTCTACTTTTCTTGCTCCCGCCGACAAGCACCTCCTGTCCTCATCCAATCCCCTCCTCCTCCTCTTCCTCGAGGAACGATATGGCACAGTTTTGTCATTGTGTCTAGAAGCAGACAGATGCAAACTAGTAAGGATCTAACAATCTGTGGTGGTGTGTGTATGTGGGGGGGGTCACCTCTGGGTCACCCTCACCTTGTCTCCTCCACTCTGCCTCCCTCGGGGTGTGCCACGGTGGGCCAGACAGGTGGAGGAGAAAAGAAAGGGAGCTTTGCACAAGTTATTCTGTAACATGTCAAGTCAGTGTGCGTGTTCGAGTTCGGTAGGTCGGAGGTAATTGGGAGGGTGAGCTCATGTGCTTGGGTAACTCACAGATGAAGAAATGCAGGCAGGAGTCTAATGGAAGGAAGGGAATCAGGACAGAAGAGGCTTACTACTAGACAGATTTTTGGGGAGTGTATATGGACAATCAACTGTTCATGCTGGTGTACCTGCACATGTGTTTACATCAGCTCAATGGAGATGGTCAATTTATTTTTTTCCCGTCCCCCACCTTATCTAGATGCTAGCTAATCAGCAGGATTGACACCACTGGAAATCATTGGAGAGTAATTGTATTGAGGATTTGGGAGTGCGAGGAATTGAAAAATGACTTGAGTCAGTTTGTTGGTCAATACGAGAGGATCCTCCCCCTTTTTTATAGCACGCAGCTCCCTCTGTCCTTCCCACTGCCATTGAAATGAAGGCTTTTTATATGCATGCGGGATGAGCGAGGGAGTCTTTGCTCTTTAGAATGGTAATTTTTTTTGTTACCTAAATGAAAGCTACAGAAATTAATTTGTTGCTGTGTGTGTATATCAAATTGTGTATGGAAGACAAGACAATGGTGATCTAAAGGCCTATTCAGTCCGCTGCTCGTGTAAATCCTGGCCTTGAAAATTGCATTAATAAGCTGTTTGCACAGTATTTTTGCACCTGTGTAATCCCCTTTGTGATGCTTAAATGCACAGAGGGAGGGGGGGCGCTGGGAGGGGTGGAGGGAATCAAGGTGTGTTGTTTGGCAATCAAGGGATAGATGGATTTTGCAGTGGATGTCATTGTCCTATTGTGTATATGCATCTGCTCGCGTTTGTGTGTGTGTGTGGCAGCATCCATTTGTAATGTCTGTGTCTTTGCGGGTTCCTCTCGCTCGGCGGTCCAGGGGAGTCTTATTTCTCCATATTTGAGTCGTGACCGTCATATCTTCCCATTCCCTGGCGACACTGAGCTTTTGTGATTCAAGTAGCAGGCATCGTGACTAGTGGGGCTACTGTGTGGGAGGACGGAGGCCGGGAATGTCACGTCTGATAGCCACCACCAGGTCTAATGAAGTCAATTAGGCATATGCTGCTGGTGAAACAGAGAGGCAGGGGTCAAAATACCCAGGTCGATCCACAAAGTCATACAAAAAACATACTGAATTAAAGGGAAGTGGAGATATTATTTGCCGCTCTGCTTGTCATGTTTCCTCCTGCCTCCCCTTGATTTGCCTGTACTTCTCAAACAGATGAGATGCTGTTTCCTCAGTCTTGTTTTGCTGGTGGTAATGTTGTTGCTAAAAATTTCTCTTGCTGGGTACAGAAACTGCTCATCTTTAAGTGATGCTCCCCTCCACCAACACAGGATCTTGCTTTAATCATATTAATCTGCAGGTATGAAATGCATTCAGTGGAGTGTGAGCAGCAAGCAAACTAGTGAAAACTGGGATACACGAGGGCTGTGGAGGCCTGCATGTGCATGTGAATCGGCTCAGTGTCTCTGGTCAGTTGTCAGAGGAGTGGCTTTAGCTTGGAACCCGATCGTCCTGAACTTTGCCATTCTGATCTCTCTTTTTACTCAGCCGGTCAAATTCAGTGACGGCCAGCTGGTCCTCTCTTGCTCCTTCCAGCCCCCTCTGTTTCTTATCAGGCAGCATTACAGGCGCCTGTCTTTCTAATGGGGCCTTTGAAGAGCCCCCCGGCTGCTTTTAGGATTTGGGGCATGATGCAAGTCATTGATTTTTTTTTTTTTTTTTTTTTTTTTTTTGCCTTCTCTTTTGAGAGGCTGTTATTGCATCTTTAGCTGGTGTGTGTCTGCACAGAGACTATCAATAGTGTCCTGGTGCGATCAAAACATCTAGGTCGATAGGCGGGTTAATAAGCGGGTTTTTGAACCGTACCCTTCGCCTAGCGGTTCGACAGGTGAGCCGCTGCGATGGAAGCAGAATGGCTTCCTCCTCTCAAGGCTTCCCTCTCTCCACCCTCCTGTCCCGCCCTCCAATCCTCTATCCTCTTTTCTCTGGCACAAAGCTGCTCAGTTGTTCATGAATGTCAGCTCAGTGCTGCCAGCGCTCTCTATCTTTCCCTCCCTCTTCCTTCTCGCCCTCCCTCAGCCTCTCAGCCTCTCTCTTCCTCCCTCACTCCTTATCTCCCTCCCTTAGTTCGCTTAGTGTGCAAAGGAAGAACGACTGCAAATGAGTTCCTTGAACCACAGGGACCCCAATAAATAAAACTGTCAGCCAGAGATGTCGAAAGAAAAAAAAAGAGGGAAGGAGCCAGAGGCACACTCTCACTGAATATTTCATCACCCACCACCACTCTGACACCCTACCCCCATTGCCCGCATCCCCCATCCCCCCTTCACCATCCTTTCTCCCTTCCTCTCTCATGCCACCCACCCCCCTTTTTTCCTCCATCTTTTCCCCACCCCTCCTCCCCTGGCTGCCCCTTATCATATTCTCCCCCATCACTGCATAGCAACCAAAGCTCCTGCTAAACAAAATACCACCTCCTGGACCCCGGCTACTAAAACAAAATGGTTGATGGCGCCGGCTCTGGGGTCACTTGTTAAAGAGGAGCAATTAAGTGGAACAGCTCTGTATCAACACCTGTATGTCACTGAGTGGACTCTGTCATGGCACTGTCCATCAAATGTCTGTGGAATAAAGTCGCCCGCTGCATGTTGTTCCTGGCAGACACACACACACCTTGTTCTTCAGGCATGAGCTCCTCTTCTCTTTGCATACCACCGCTGCTGCATCAGAGAGAGAACAATGACTGGCTGGTTTCTCTCCGTCTGCCTAAACACAACAAAAGTGGGGCCCTCCACTCTCCCTGTCTTGTGCCTCTCATAACAAACCACCACAGACGGCCATAAGAAAGCTCGCTCCTCTCGCGGGCTAATTTGTAGCCTGCCATGTGGTGTTGGGAGCTCAGTAGGAGTACATGAATTTCATCTCGGTGGTTTTGAATAATCCACACTAGTCATTATAAGGGTAATCAAGCCTCCTCTCTGTTTCTCCTGCTGTCACTCACTGTCGGCCTTTCTCTCTCACTTTCTCTCTCACGTGCTCACACACACACATACACACACAGAAACTGCGTGGTGAAGCAAGGTCCCTGCTCAAACTTGACATTAAAGGGTAATCAACCTGGGCCCAAATTTTGTATGTTTTTGTGTCTAAGTCTCAATGGTTTTGGGGGAATTTGTCCAAATCTGAACAAGAGTGCTGCAGCCAGCAGCTGCGATACTGGCTGTAATGTAAATGCGTCCATTAAAAGTGTTTGTTTTTGCCACTGATAGGCTGATATTATTTTAAGGGTGTGAAAACATGGAAAGGATCCTTACAGAGATAGACCTTTATGTTAAAGAGTAAAATTCTTTGTGTTTAAACAGAAACCGCCACAAAATCGCTATTGCCAAACCCACCAGACTCCATTTAAATAACCAGCAATTTTAGCGTGTATTGAACCAGCATGTTTTTACATCTAACTTTGTGAATTTAGGGTTTATTTCAACCAAACCAGAGCTGGTGATTGTTGGAACAATGGAAAGATGAATCACAACAGTTTTTGTGAGGTTTATTTTGTTTCTGTTGACTCTGAATGAAGTGTGTTTTACAATGATAAAAATGACTGTTTATTTAAATGGAGTCTGGTGGCTGTGGAGATAGCGATTTTATGGCTGTTTATGGTTAAACAAAAAGGACATTACTCTCTGACAAAATGGTCTATCTCTGTAGGTATCCTTTTCATAATGTTTTCAGACAAACAAGCACTTTTATTTGACTTAAATTTACGGTGCCCATATGCCCCAAGTGGTTACATTGCAGCCTGTTTGGCAGCTGCCGCCTGCAGCCCTCTGGCCCAATAATGGACCAATTTCAGAATTCGCTGTTCCCATTAGTCACTTACACACAAAAAGATTGGAAAATAGGGCCCAGGTTGAAAAATGCCCAAGATACCCTTTAAATGGCATCTTGGATGATTCCTCGGGATTCAGCATATACTACAGTGTGAACACAAATGTGTCCCTGACCATATTTAGCTAAGCAGTTTTCTGACACGTGGTTGATCTGCCTCCTCCAAATAACTCCGACAATGTGTAGAAGTACCCAGATAGCCACTGCAGTCTTCTTTTCTCGCTGTGTGACTGAGCACAAACACTTCTGTTTAGCAGCAGTTGCAGTTGCAGATAAAAATCAAATGTGAGCAGGGAAGTGAAATCCGATCACAGGCAGTCACTCGGGGCAGATTCTGATGCCGGGTGTGAACTGTAACCTGTCTCTACTGGACGCTGGCGCAGTCTGGATATACAGCATGTGGATACAAGATGGGAGAGCAGCACCATAGACAAACACACACTCACTTCCCAGGGGTGCCCCCCCCCCCCCCTTCAATCTTCCTCCCTCCCTTTAACTAAACACTGGGTTGATGGTCCCCCTCGGGGCCTCTGACTTTGTATGCATGTTCGTTTGTGTGTGTGTGTTGTGGGTTGGCAAACTGTCGACTCAGTCTCTTGACAGCTGTCAGTCACACACAGTCAGCGTCTCCTCCTCTGCCTCCTTTTCTCTTTGTTTCTCCCCCCACCCACTCTCGGGATCCCGCCTCCCCCCTGAGGTCTCAAACAGACACACACACACATCTAGCAGGTGACCTTTGTACACGGAGTTTCCTAGAGCCATCTCAGGTAGCACCCTGCCCTGTTCTCCTCCTCACTTCACACCCCGCCCTGCTGACTTTATTGTCTTACCACGACAGGGTAATCATGGGTGCGGACTTGACTATCAACAAGCCATTAGCGGCTGGGTTTACCCTCCTAAAAGGCTGAGTTTCTGTTTATCTTGCAGCAGCCTTTATGCTGATTTTTTGCTGCTATAGCTGTTGATTATTTACATGTTGAAATGCAGCCATCAGATCATCCCAACCCCCTTCGTCCTTTCACCTGCCTCTCCTCTCCCTCCATCCTCTTTTCCACGCCATGTCAATACCAATGTGCAAAGGTCACCCTGGCAACAGAGAGGCAGCGGTCGATAAAGAAATAAATAAGCAGAAGAAAAGGGAGAGAAGTGATGGAGGGCAGAGCCTGGCGATTCACAGGGTTAACTACAGGCCAGCATCTCACAAGCACACTCCAAAGGCTGCAGGGTCTGGGGGGAGTGAGGCCTCTGCTCTCTTTTGCTGTCTTTGTATGTATGTCTCTATTACTTGTTTTGCTCTGCTTTGTCATTATTCTTTCTCTCCATCTCCCGGCCTCTTTGTGCTCTCTCCTCCCCTTGTGCAGCTTTTTCGGTACTGCTTCTGTCTTCCTGTTTCCCCCTCCCTCCGTGCCTCTGGGGACTGAAAGCACACAGGCAGTAGGGTTTGTTGAAACCTTTTTGGACAGAGACGTCACTTTGTGTTTGCCGGCGCTGCTTGTTTCTGTTTGCTTCTATTTGGGGAGAACCTGAGATGTCATTGCTGCTGAGTCTTCAAGACCCAAAGAAGCTTTCTGACCCCCGAATGACTCTCACTAGAAAATAAACACGCTCTCACGCACCTCCACACTTGCACAGACTCGAGCAGAGAGTGGCAATACACAGCAACGAAGCCGCAGGCATTTGGGGCGGGGGGGGGGGGACAAGAGAACTTTTGTTGTTTAGTGTGAATCCTCCAGCCAAGTCGTGACAACTCCGTGTTTGTGTGCGTCCATCCGGGCCACGGGTGGGACAGTGAAGGCCTCCACACTTGGCTCCTATTAGTCGTTGCCAGAGCTCCAAAAATGGGCAGCCCTTCCAGATCCGCCGCGGACAATCGGCCATTCTGTGTTTGAGAGGCAGGCGGGGTGTATTTCCTGGACGTGGGACTGATTTTTCAGGCCCGGGGCCAGACAGAAGGGTGGCCTCTGTCTCTGAGCTGAATGACACTGCTGACTAAGAACGGACTGAGGGGCAGTGGGAAGTAGGCGAGAGTGGGCTCTATTTGTGTGTGTTTTCCAATAGGTCTCCTCATCCACCGCTCCCCAGCAGATGTAAATAGGCCAGTGTTACAGAATAGTGATTGATTGCATGATGGGCTAATGTGGTGTGTCTGTGTCTCTATGAGAGGGGGAGCTCAAAGCTCTGTTGTGTGCATTTTAACTGCCATCCATGGTGCAGACTGTTCATTTACAAAGGAGGAAGTCAATATGCGTGGGGGAGTTTTTCTCTTTTTGAAAGGCTTTGGCTTCCAGCACATAATCTGGGTGCAGACTTAGTTTGCAAATACCGCTGCAACAATAAATCACACTTATTGTGTTAGATTTTGGCAAAGCTGCGCTGGTGATCTTCCAGTAGAAGTATATGAACTCAAATCCTCTTTTGTCCTCCTGCAGGTCAGTGACTTCCTGTCCGGCCGCTCTCCTCTCACCCTGGCACTGCGCGTCGGTGACCACATGATGTTCGTCCAGCTCCAGTTGGCGGCGCAGCAGTCCGGCGGCCCCCAGCTCCAGCACAGACACCTCATCACCCGGGGCAACGCAGACACTGCAATGGGACAGCCCACGGGGCAGCCCCGTGTTCCCCACCCTCACCCACACTCCCACCACCACCCCCATCATCCACACAGTCATCCCAGCTCCCACTTGTCCCAACCTCACCTGGCCCCTTCCTCCCCCTCTTCCCCGGGCTCCCCGTCCTTCCCCCTGCCCTCCACGCACCACCAGCCGCTCCCTCCCATGTACCACCAGTCGCCCTCCTCCTCTCACTGTAGCCCCCCTACTCCCCCTCCTCCGCCCCACTCCCCTCGCCCCTCCCACGTCCCTGGAGGTCTTTTCCGCTCTCCAGCACATCATCATCATCACCATCACCACTACCACCAGCCTTCCTCAAGCCAACCCAGCCACGACATTGGCCAGGCCAGCCCCGTAGCCCCGGTCATCTGCCCTGAAGTAAGTACACTGCATATCGTTTATGTATTTAGTACTGCTGCAACATCTTCGTCATCAGCCCCGGTTTAGTGAGGAGCCAAACATGCAAAATATCTGAAATATTATCATTATAATACAAGGTGCGACTGATGAAGTGGTAAAATAGCATCACTTTTACATAACTGATGTCATCAGAGGCACTTAGCCCTCTCATGAATGAACAACGGAGGGGATGGGTTATGGCTGTTTGACCTGAGTGGCATGCACACAACTAAATCACCCTCCATTAAATTGATTAGATTAGCGGGATATCCCAGCAGCATGAGGGCAAACCCGTGGTTTACTCAGGTCTGCAGAAGGTTCGCATGTGATATGTGTGCTTCCAAACCACAGTGCACTTAGTCATCACCAGAGTGCAATCTGCTTCCCAATACATGCAAACAGGCCAACACACACACATGAGCCAGGCATCCCGATGACCTCATCCTGCCCATTGAGACGTACGGGGAAAAGGGGGGGAAGATAAACAGCTTGAGAGGATGAGATTAAAAAAAAGAGAGGCAGATTTAATGAATCGGAGTTGGTTTTTCATGTCAGGACTGATCGTTAACCTCAGTGTTGTCAGCCATTTATCATTAACCTTTACAACCATTTATTTTTATTGGGATAACTCTAAGAACAGCTGCACACACACACACACACACACACACACAAGCACAAACGCGCTTGTCTTCACCAACCAAAGTTGCTGTTTATGCTTTCTCTACCTCCCCGAGCTCCAGCCTATGGAAAGCGAATAAGAACCAGATGTCAGTGGACTATGTGGGAGAGATGGCGCACAACAAGAAAAACAGAGAGGCGGGCCAGTTTAGCAGTGAGAAAACGGAAACGGCTATTCCTCATTAGGCTTTCACATGTGTAACACACACAAAAACAAGACAAGCGCGCAAACACAGAGACCTTTGCCTGGGTTTCAGTTTCATTTTCAAATGTCAGTCGAGCGATCCAAGTCGAGCTGAGGTGAAGTAACAGGGTTGCAAAGTTTGTTCTTTCTGAGTATTGAGGTAACAAGATATGCTGGCTGTTTTGGGGCTGTAGCGTGGCAGAAAGCTCGAGTTTCCTGCTTTCTTGAGTTTCTCGTCACCTTCACTGCAAAGGTTACTTACATAGTGCAAATAGTATTTACAACACCCTGAAGTAAAGGCCAATGAACTTAGTGAGGTATTCTCAAGACAGAACTTACGTCATATGGTATATTTAAGGTGTACGCGCCAGAACACGATTTCAACATTTCACAGCTCACAAGTTATGCATGAATTTCATTTGATGTGTATGTTAGCACAGTATGTGATGTGATTCTGCACAGATGTGTTCTTTCACACCGTTTCTCCATGCCCTGAAGCCTCACTTTATGCCATTTAATATTTCTCCTCTAGGCTAACTGCAGCACCAACAGCCCCAGCAGTGGCAGCAGTCCCTCAACACGCTCCCGTAAACCCGGCGCCATCATTGAGAGCTTTGTGAACCACGCTCCCGGAGTCTTCTCAGGGACCTTTTCAGGTGAGAGGACACGGAGCCGCCTTAAAGATTTATTGCTCCTTGAAGCAATAACTCTGCACACAGTGAGATCCAGCTGAAAGCCTCTTTTATGAGAGTATGCGTCACAAAAAATACCCAGAACATTAACACATTCTCCTCTGTCAGGTCTTAGCGTCTGTTGCAGGCATGTGCATGTAATAGGGATGTCAACGGTTAACGTTATCCGTTAACTGGTTAACCACCAAGTCTTCCTGGTCGCCCCGGTTAGTAAGTGGCTCAATTTTAAGTGGTAAACCCCCTCTACATTGTCAAGTATGTTGCCACAGTTAGCTGTGTTAGTGCCGTTAGCCGTGTTAGCTCATGGTGCTATTATAGTTTACAATGCTAAAGGGGCTTTGCAGCTCAAAATGAAGCCACTTGCTCATCAGGGAAACTGGAGTGTGACCACAATGTTTCCACAGCAACGTTAGCTATCGGGACAGCATTATTAGCAATAAGGTAATCGCCAAATGAGCAGCGATGCTAGCTAGCTCTTACCCAACCTGCGTCGGACTAAAAGGAAAGGCCTCTTGTATCTCGTTCTTCTGCATTTTTTTCAGGCTATCAAAACCAAAATTGAAATGAAACTGAAATCCCTAGTATGTAGGAATGACCTTTTCTATCTGCTCTGCATCCTCTCTCAGGCACTTTGCACCCTAACTGCCAGGACAGCAGCGGGCGTCCCAGACGAGACATCGGTACCATCTTGCAGATCCTCAACGACCTCCTGAGCGCCACGCGCCACTACCAGGGCATGCCCCCCTCCCTCACCCAGCTCCGCTACCAAACCCAGTGCGGTTCACCCACTTCCCCATCCCCCTCGCCGCCTCCTTCGCCCCAGGTTGCCGGCATGACGGGCCTCTCTGCCAAAGCTACCTCTGTGCCCGCCAGCAGCCCCAGCAGCCCTCCGCCGACTCTTCATCCGCTGGTGCAGTGCCAGAGTCAGATCCGCATGTGCAAACCCCCTGGTGAGTGACTCCACGCCCTGCACGCCTTCTGCTCATGCAAGCATGTCAGGAGCACAAACAGAAACACACAAACACACACACACACACACACACACACACACACACACACACACACACACACACACACACACACACAAAGTTGTTGTGCATCCCTTGAGGCAGATGTTGCAGTTGCTACAGCTTTGCAGTGAGCGTGTGTGTCTGTGTGTGTGTGTGTGTTTGTGAAATGACTGCAGTCTAGAACCTGTCATTTTACTGAGATCTGCTCTTGCATTGTAACCTACTAAAGAATTCATTGTCATCTTTGTCTGTTCTGTTGCTGTTCTCATTGCACATCACGGTTAGCTATCAGTTCTGCTGGGGTGATTTTGCATCATTGCCTTGTTCAAGTGCTTATTTTCATCTTTAAAATACTGACAAAGCAAGAACAGAAAAGTCAGATTAAAGAACAAAAGCAGTCACACATATATCTCTCTTGGGTTTCGAGGCAGAGGAGAAGAGGAAGAGACGGGAGGAAGGGGGTGGGGGGAGGTCTCCTTGGTAATGCAATACAAGCTTCTCCAGGCCTGTTCAGTCAGGCTTCACTTGTCAGGCAGCGGAGTTGGCTTTGTTTTTGTGCGCCAAGGAGATAGGTTTACCCCTTCAAGCCTGGGCTGGGCTATGTTTAGATTAGATTAGGCTTTGGGTGATTTAACCTGCCTCTTAAAGAAGGGCTGCAGCTGGGGCATGTGTGGGCTGCGGCCGGACAAACCTCGACATACCCATGCCCAAGGGCTGGGCTGGGGCAGGTGCTGGAGCTCAGATGATACCGTTTAAAGGGACTCGAGTGTTTTAAAAAACCTCCTTTCCTTGCAGAGACACAGGATGTTGAGTGTCAGACAGATGTCCAGGACTGATAACATTCAGTCAATATTGTAAGGTTAGACTGGCTGTGCTGAGAGAAACAGCATTGTCCTCTGCTGCCTCCTTATCTCCTGTTGAGGAAATCGAGCCAGCCTCTGGTGAGCTGCTGGTAAATTTTGTTGAATAGTCTGGCAGGGAGGGTCCTGGGGTGTAGGGCTTTATGTTTAATGTTTTCTTTTGTTAAATAAAAAGCAAGAGCGTACATTTCTATTGTCATTCTCTGGCTTTGTCCTGTTTCATGACCTTCAGTTGCAACAGAATAGAGTGTTGTAGTTTCGCAACTGAATACAGATTGATCGGGAATGTCCAGTATTCCTTTGCGTCACCCTGGGTGCCCTTACAAGTGTTCAGTGAACAGTTGGAATAACACAGCCTTATTTTCCTAACTCAGGGAAGACCTTTCCTTCACTTCCCCCACCTACATATTCCCCCCCGCCCTTCTCCTCCTCTCCCACTCTTGTCATCTCTCCTCGTCTACAGCCCACGCCGCTGTTTCCCCCATTTGCTGTCCAAAAACAGCCTCGTCTGTAAAATCCATCTCTCCATGTCTTCCTCCCTCTCTTTCCACGTCTGTGTTGTGCATCAATACATTGTCTGTGTTCATTTGGCCTTTAAATAGAAAGATTTATTCCGAAATGCAGCTCTGAAAAGAATTTGCTTTGTGAAGTAGAGGGCAGTGAGAGGAGGAGGAGGAGGACGCGGAAGAGGGGGGTTGTTAAAACCACAACACTAAGCCTCCATTCATCATATGGGTGTTTATATCCTGTCCATCAGTCTACCAACTGCCCACTGATTAACCAAGGGCAAAGCAAAAAAAGAATGGGTGAAAGAATAGTCTGTCTGGTGGCCTTTTCGGACTTCGCTGCCTCCGTCCAACTTCCTGCTCCCAGTGTACACTTCCAGAAAGCGACGTGAACGGGCAGCCCGTCCAGCCAAGCACAGTCTAGCTCGCTGAGACAATGAATGTGCCGGCGTGTTTGTGTGGACGGAGGCTGCGTGCCTACTTTGTATCCCGTTCCACATGGTGTCCTAAGGAAGCCGATGACTAAGCGCTCTCAGGCAGTCTTATCAGCCGACACCTGATGGAAGACTTACTGGACTTAACACCGTGGCTTAACTCTGCTTCACAGAAACCTGCCTTCATTCAGCTACAGGAATAACCCGCGCTTCACCCGACTTCCTGAACGTGTGTGTGCGCACAGTCAAACTCGGGTTGAAACGGCCTCTTGAAAATGTCACATAGCTAGGCTGTCTCCTGAGAGCCTTTACCCTTTCCGCTGCAAGTTCATGTGCGAGGCGAAGAAGACAAGCGTAAATAAAAAGCTCCAACATACTCACACACACACACACACACACACACTCGACCACAAATGCCTGGTTAAAGTCTTTGGCGACTGGCTTGGTTTCATGGCTTTGCTGTATAGTATTGCTGAGTGTGGGGATTTGTCAGCCCTGGACTCGTGTTGGATTTGAACAGCAGGGCTTTAGCATGGCCTGGCAGGCTGATTGTTAGCTAAATTCCTTTACTGAGTAGGGTGGACCTCCCCGGCACCCCCTCCCGCCTCCAGCCCTTCAGCCCCCTGCCCGGCCAAACTCATTGTGCAGGGGCCGGGGACAGGGGCTGCATACAGGGCACCAGGCTGAGCCATTGTGGGGCAGAGGAGGGGAGGGCTGTGGGATTATAGGGCTGCCTTTTAGTCCCACTCCCACTGCAGCTGCCTTAGTTCAACACAGGCACACAGAGAGGGGCAAAGCAGGGGCAAAGTTAGTGCTGAAAGCTTCTCCAGCACCCCCTTCCTCTCTTCCACATCCCTTCACCCCCTCCCGTCCCCTTTCGATTTGTCAGGTCATGTTAGCTTCGTGCTGGCTGGGACCGGGCAAGCCAAAGGAGGCAGGGAGGGAGCGAGGGAGGGAGAAGAGAGACACACAGAGAAAGATCCTACGCCCTTAACCTCATTGAGTCCTGTATTTAAGCCCTGACCTGCTTGGCTGAGGCACCGCACATTATCCACCGGTAGGCTTTTGCTCCTCTCGTCACACTCACAGGGGTTTTGGCGTGACACACGTGCGCCGGTAACTTCGGCGAACGCCCCGGCGACGCAGCGCAGCACAGAGCTATCTAGCAAAGCCAGCCAAGCACATCAGGTGCCCTTTCATTGTCGACAAGGAGAGCAGGAGGGAGAGAGAGAGAATGCAAATGAAGTCTAAAAGTCATTGAAGAGCTTGTGTCCCCGCAGGGCTGTCAATGCCCTTTCACTGGCTGTCAAAATGCTCATATTAGCTCGCATTTGATTGGTTGCTTCAGTTTGTGTCTGATTAGTTGGTTTAATCTTTTTTTTCTGGCGTTGAACTTGAGTGCTCTGCTTTTTCTGGACAAGTCGAGCTGACCTGATTTGTAGCCGGACTGTGCTACAGAGGGGTTTCTCACAGAGCTGTTTACCTTGACATTGAGCTACTGGACCCTAAACTTCAAATTAAAGGAACAGTTCACCTCTCAATCAAAAGTACATAGCTCAGCTGAGCTTTGTGGCTAGCTTTCAGGCTTTGGGGCGCTTCATGGCACTTGCACCTCTTGTCTTAACTCTTGGTACTACCAACGAAATTAAACTAAAGAGTTTGGTAGCCTACTTAAGTAAACTGTCCCTTTAACCTCTGGACTCAATGTCATGACCACAACATTGACATTTCGTTACATGATTATGAATGCTACTGCAGCTATTGTCACATACCAATATCTAAAATACTGTGATAATTATCGTAGTATTAATTTTGCCCATATCTTGAACCCATAGAGTGGGGGCAGAGTGATACTAGAGGAAACCAAGGCTGACTTTGCTGCAATGTGATATTCTTTCCTCTTCTTCCTCTCTCCCCTTCACTTTCTCTTCCTCTCCGTCCACCCCTCCCTCTTTCCCCTGGTTCCCTGGATGCTGAGCAAACACAATGTTCTCTCTGCAAGATCACAAGACTTATCAAGGCAAACAAACAAACAACAGCACTAAGACAACTGCAAATGAAGGCCAATCTTTATACAATCAATAAAAGGAGAAGCTCCTTTAATCTCCCCGTGCGTCCTGCACACTGCAGCCCTCCTCCCTTTTTCTCTACCTCCATCCTTGTGCCTCTCCTCCCCTCCCTCCCTACCTCCCACCCACCCACTCCTCCTCCCACCCTCCCGTGTGCTCCCTATCTCAGTCCTTGCTGTGTTGCTGGGCTGGGCTCAAAGGCAAGGAAAACTGACTGACGCATCGATTATTCATAGATCACCCCTTCTTTCTCTCTCTCTGTCTGTTTTTCTCCGGCTTTCTCTGCAGCGCTCGGTGTATTTACAGGGCCTGTGTCAAAGTCTTCAGAGAGGAGAGTTTTGGGGATGGAAAAATGTGCTGCTCGGGATTGAGTTTTGGTTGTGATTGGCAGGAAGGGGGAAAGAGAGACAGGAGGAAAAGGAGACTGGTGTTTCCTTCCTCTCTGTGCCCTTGACCTGTCTTCTGTTTGATATCTTCCACCGCGCGTTTCCGGAAAAAAGATCGGTTGTCTTTCTCTGTGTCGTGCAGGGTTGTATATGAACTTGGCTTCCCTCTCATTCATCGCCTCTGTCTCTTATCCACCTCTCTCTGGGTCCTCCAAGGTTATTGTGCTCACGTCAAACCCTAGTCTCTGCATCCAGGCTTTGTGTCAGCCTGTGTATATCAGTGTGTGTGTGTATAGTCTGTCCTTCTTAGCCAGCCCTAATAATAGCCCTACTGTCATAAACATAGTCTGGAGATCCTTGCGGCCAGCTGTGTCCGGCCCAGCCGCCCAGGGCTCCGGTAGTGACGCTGATGAATGGCCACACACACATGCACGCACACAGCAAGTTCGGTGTAGCTCCACATTCTCGGAGATCTTGCCAAGCTAAAGGCCAAGACCTAAAGCACCACCAAACTGTGCTTAATGCTGAGTGTGTGTAGCTATTCTTATATATTTGAGTTATCCGAGTAAATGAAAAGAAGCAGGAGAAGAAGAGAGGAGAGAAGAAGAGAATTTAAACGGAGACACTCTGAAGGCAAACTGTACCAGACAAACAGATTTTGTATGTAGGCATGTGTTGGCTTCGTGCCGTTTCATTGTGTACAGCCATATTTCGACACAGCCGAGGGGCGGTTTCGCTTGTAGCTAGTGAGAGCAGGGGAATAAGGGGAAGAGGGAGGACCGGAGGGGGAACAAAGCCTTGCGGCAGCGTATGTGGATGTCACATGGAGCTGAGGCAGCGGAACAATGGCTCTAATGTAGGAGAACCCCCCTCTTTTTGGTATACCCCCTGTTCTCCAGAGATGGCACGCTGCCCTCACACACAGCAGCGTGTACGACATCTGGATGCACACACATGTATCAGGCCAGAACACATTGGCAGGAAGTGGAAAAACCCCAGTCTGTGCATGTGGCTGAGGGTGATGTGAAGAAGTATTCTTTTTGGTTAACTCGGTGTCACTGTTAACATCCTCTCTGCTCTCAGAAAGCAGCATGGAGACTGCTTGATGGCAGTTTAGTCCTTTAGTATGCACTGCCAGACAGTGGTGAATATTTATAGCTGGAGAAAAGGCTCTGCGCTGCTCGATCCGATAAGCAAATGAGGGAAAGAGGTAAATTAAGCCCACACAGAGTCCGGAATTCATTCCGATGGGGGGGAAGAGCAGAGGAGGGCACAATCGATTCGGAAAACTGCCACCTACGGCTGATCCTTTACCCTCCACCCTCTTCCTTCGTCCTTTTTTTTTCTATCCCCCTCGCCCCTGGGGGAGGAATTCCTTAACCCACACCGCCTGCCCGTCTTCCCCCTCCTCCTCCTCCTCTCGCCTCCTGCTTCCCCTTCTTCACACTGCCCCACCTAGCTGTCTCAGGGGAGACATGGGGCAAGAGCTGGGGGAGGGAGGAGTGTGTGTGAGGGGTGAAAGGGGTGGAAGTGAGACGGAGAGAGAAGGGGGTGTGGGGTGTTGGGTCAATGAGCTGAGAGTGGGAAGCTACAGCCATAATAAAGAAAAAAAATAGCAGGAAAAAACCCAATCTCTCCCCCGTCTCTCTCTCTCTCTCTCTCCGCTTACAATTTCCATTCGCTTGCATTTTCTATTGAAAGCCAATAGCGTTGTCCTGGGCCCGAGATGGATGGCTGCACTAGAGCTAAGGTTTAATCAATAGGTCTTTTTAATTTGCCATCGATCCACGTTAAAAGCTACTGCGGCTGTTGCTGCTGCTGCTGTGTGTGTGTGTGCGTGCCTGCACCGGCGAGCCGTGTGTTTGTGCATATACGTGCACGAGTCAAGTTGTGTGTGTGTGTGTGTTTTTGTGTGAATACATGATGTACTCGAATGCGGATTTGAGTCTCTCTGTGTGTGTTTGTGTGTGTTGGGGTGTGCAGCAGAGGCAGAGATGGCCGCTGTGCTTCGGTTTATTGACATTCTAGCCCATTATTTAATTATTTAATTCCCAGACAGATACTAATGGAGCTGGCTAATAGATTGTGGTTGCCTTCCCTTCCTTCCAAGCCCCCCGAATATACGTATAAATGGAATTAGGCTCGACTCGGCCACTGTAGGAAAGCATTCACAGTGCGATGCGAGGCCGCTCCCTCGAGACCGGATCCTCCTATAGGCACATCAACAGCTAGAAATGCACTTAGCAGCACATCCAGCCACTGAGGCATGTCATCTGCAATTATGTGCGCGGATATCATAGGCAGCTATCCCAATGTGTCGTCTCTGGCTTGTGTTTGTGTGTTTTTGGCCTTGCTATTGGTTCTCAAGGAGATTCAGGTCTAAGAAGGTCTCCCCACTCAGCGATAAGGGGATGAAATGGCACTGAGGGGGCTAATGATGCTCAGTGGGGGAGGTTAAGCAGCAAATTCCACATTGTGCACATGGTGTGTGTGCGTGTGTCAGAGCCAAGGGAATGTCAAGGCTGTGGTGCTTTATCTGCTGCCTGCTAAACACAAACACACACTAAAGCACACATATTCCGAGCTCATTTTGTAGTTAGTGTTAATTCTGGTCTGTGTAAACAAGCTGGTCAACATGCAAAGAGAAACACTCGACTGACCATCTCTCCCGTCTCTTTCCCTTTGTCCAGGTGACCGAATTCGTCAGACCGAGAACCGTGCAACTCGCTGCAAGGTGGAGCGCCTGCAGCTGTTGATGCAGCAGAAGCGCCTGCGCAGGAAGGCCAGGCGGGACCAGCGCGCCCCGTACCAGTGGCTGCCCAACCGGAAGGCGGGACGCAGCAACAGCAACAGCAGCATGTCCAGCGAGGGCTCCCTGGACCTGGACTTTGACGACTCAGTGTGGAAGCCCGACGTCAAGGCTGACTTGAAGTCTGAGTTCGTCATGGCCTGAACACGTCTGATCCCGCACGCCGGGGGGATAGATTCAAAGATGTGCGAAACATTGCTTGGGATTTACTTAGAGATATATTTTGAGGGAGTGGATTGGCAGGAGGTGACACAGAACTGTGCAAAGAGGAAATCAAAAGGTTGTCCTCGTGACTGGCGTCTGTCACACAACACACACGGCTCCCCTGCAGACTTTAATCCCATTTTGTCCTTCACAGTTGTGAAAAAACAGCAAGAGAACTTTGTTTTGATGCTTGGATTAGGACAGGCAACAACCGGACATAACAGTGTACAAGACTTTTTAACGGTGTGATTACAGAGACCATACCTGAACTTGAGCATAGCAAAATTCAGTGGGTGGTGGCGGTGGTGGTGGTGGTGGTATTTTCAGATTTTTTTTTTCTAAGATTTGTTTTTTAACGCGCACTCTGGACAGCAATGAAGAGATCCACACTGGACTTTTAAACAGGACAGGAGCACCAGAGGCCTCAGTGTTTCCTATTCACAAGATGGCAGAACTGCCAAACTATGGATTATTCCAACGGGCATTCTTATCGATCTCAAAACTCACCAACCAGAGTCTAGTTTTTACCTGTTACGGGGTGGTTAAACTCTTTTTTTTTTCCATTTTGAAACATATTATTATATTTTATAAACAAAAAAATATGTAGCATTGTTCACAAAGCATTCAGGTTTTCATATAACAGTTCAAAGTAGTTGTTGATTTGCACATTTTCTTGATTTATAACAGCTGGTCAATGTGTGCAAGAAGGAGGAGGTGGGGCCTGAAATAAAAAAAAATGAATATGGAAGTATTGATATCAACCTCAGTGACATAGGGTATCGATAGGAATGATTAATGAGTAAACAAAAATGAATTAATATTAACAGAAAGTGCTTTAGAGGATTTTAAAATCTTTAAAATGTATATGGAAAAAAAAATCTATTTTTTATTTCTCTTCCTATCTGCTGTTTTCAAAAAACAGCAGCCCTCTGTGGCTTCAGTCAAGTCGTTGACTACCGACAAGTACATCCATTCAATCATTCATTAGCTCATTCATGAATTATAGCCACAACAGATAATACGGAAAGATAAAATTTCATCCAGCCCGCCTCATGTCTTACAGACCTGAAAGGACTTGTTGAGGGTTTGTATTAGTTTGTGTACATAAATGTGACAATTGGCAAAGGTTTATGAGGGTGTGTGTGTATGTTTGACTTAAGTGTAAATTGATTTAGACTCCCCCATGTTTTTGTCTTCTCCCGAACGACCCCATAGTTTCTCCAAGATCCTGAAGATCAGCTGCAGTGAATGCATGGGTCACTACTTTATATCACCACAGGATAAAAAAACATCAAATTCTGAGTTCCTTTACAAGTCCTCATAATAATGACTCTATTTTTTTATTGGCAAAAAGAGGGAGAAGAAGTGGGATCTGTATCCAGCATCATTATCTAGTGCCTCCACCAGTACATCCGTTGACATATCAGGTTAGGCCTTTCACAGTTTTGCTGCTACACACGGGGACTTCAAATGACAAAAAAAAAAAGAAAAAAAAAAAAACAGAAAGCGAGAGGGGAAACTTTTCTTTGCATGCAGAAGTGTGAATTACACTGATCTTTTTTCTATTGATGGAAGAAAAAAAAAGAAACTGGTGCTGTGGGAATGAAGGTTAACAACATGCATGAAATTGTGAAGAAAAAAAACAATGCTGCTTTTGTTGGTTAGGTTTTTTTGTAACTTTTTATTTTCCAATGTTAGAGCAACAGTGTCCTGCTAAAGTATTACGACGCAAAACCAAAACAGATGAAGTTAAAGTGTGGACTTCGCGTCTTGCTCAGCACTGAACATTCCTGTTGTGTGACAATGAAGATGATGATGATGAGCAAAAGAGCAACTGACTCTCTCTCGACTCCCCCGAGCGCTGGTTTTACCCCCCGTGACTCTCAAGGACCCAGACAGCCCCCTACGAACTGTTCAGCCACCTCCCCTCCTCCCAGCCCGAACGCCAACCGAGGCTCGCGTGGACGTACTCTGGCAGGGAACTAACAGACCAGCGGATCTACAGTACTGTCCGTCGAACTTGAGAGAAGCACCTGGTCTGTCTCTTTATCTGTCTGTCTGTCTGATCGATCGACCACCCTACCACAATTGCACTCCCAGAGATTGCAGTGAGAGATTACCTTTTTGGTGAACCTCATCTTTTTTTTAAGTGGCCTTACCTTTCACTAAAAAAATGAGACACTTGGGGACAATGGGGGCGGGAATGTTTTTTTTTTCTTTTGGGTTTTGAAACTTTCTGTGTGCATCGTTGTCGGACTTGTCATCAAGGCGCCATTTTTTGTCACTGAGGACACTGGGCATCTGTCGTTTAGTGCTTTTAGCTGGTGGAGTCTCTATTATGTCAAGGCTTCTGTGCCTTAAAAATGTTGCCCTTGCTGTGTCAGTGTCAGATTTAAGCTTGTTTTCATTGGTTGATAACACAGGACTGTAGTATTCGCAGCCATGAGCGTCGTAGATTTTAGGGGTGGAGCTTGTTTGAGTGAATCAATTCAAAAAAAGTTGGTGTTGTTCCTCAAATACTGTCTTTGTCCCATTTCTTCATTGTGTTGCCATGCTTGTTGGTCTCCGTTGTCCGAAAACCTCACATCCCTCTTAACTCAGTCCTCCCACCAACAAGCTGCAAAAAGCTGCAAATCTGTGTAACTTATGTTAAACTGAGGAAGTTTACACCACAGTACTTAGGTGGCAAGAAACAGCCCTGATTCAGAATAAGAAAAAAGGTCCTCTGAGGACTCCAGACTACATGCACTTCCTGTTTCCTTGGATACAACATTATTAAAGGACAATTTATCCCCTGCCCCTCCCAAATTTTATTTAATTTTGTTTTGTATATGTATGAACTATACTCTGTGTGTGCCTCACTTCTGTGTGAAACTCAAAAAGATGAAACAAAAACAAAAAAGATGACAAAAGCATTACAGAGAGGATAAAAAACAGTATGTTGGTGGAATTCTGATCACGTCATTTAAGTTGCCTGTTCTTTCTTGTAGCCAACTATTGAAAATAACAGGATTCAAGAATACAATTTACAATGTTCTAGCTCTAGACCGGTGTAGCACATGTGTGACTGTATTAATTTATGAAACCAAAATGGTAACTGTGAATTATGTATTTCTTTGTGCATTTTTTTTTTTTTTTTTTAAAGCGGGGGAGAAGGTTGTCGGGACACGGCAGCAGCTGATGCTCGTGTCTGAAAAAAACTTTTTGTTTTGTTTTGTTTTTGTTTTTTTTGTTTTTTTTTTGGTGGAATATAATGGAAACGAAACAATGTTTCCGAAAAAAGAAAAAAAATGAAAAAAATGCCAAAAAAAGAGAAAAAAATGAAAAAATATATGAATATATTTTTTTTCTTAAGCAATACATTTCAGTGTGACTTGTGATAGAACATTTTCTTTTTTTAGGTAATAAATAAATAAAAAACAAAATGAGTACGTCAGGTTGTGTCCGTGAGTATTCATTACTGACCCATTCGATAACATTGAGTGAAAGCTGCTATTTGGTCTAATATTTCATGTGAGAATCTATTTCATGAGGTAACGTGATATAAGTGGGGAATGAAAAACTAGAGAGGCTTGGAATTGCATTGATAAAATATTGCCTTACTCGATATCAAAAGCTAATGTAATTGGTGATTGGACTGAACCATCTCAACTGGCTGAGGGGTGGACAGAGCCATATTGGATATGGATTATTATGGGTATACTGGGTAGAGGCCCAGGGGTCTGGGGGCCGCCAACCCAGAGCCAAAGGACAAATGAAAGTCAAAGAGATCGGTCACAAATATGGGTGACCTGATCCTGATCATTTTGCTTTGAGTACCTTAATGTTGAGTCCAATCAAATACATAAAATCAAATGGCGCTGAGCAATGGTTGCCTCAATTGCTTAGTTTTTAGCCACCGAAAAAAGGTCCACCTAAAAAAAAATCAAAATCATGTATATCATGTGTATATTTTATTTAAAATATTTTCACTGCTTTACCTTACAGTCAGACAGCTACCTCTAATCAGGGACTGAAGCTGTTATCTCAAAGCCACCAGACTCCATTGACTAAAACAGTCATTTTAAATCACTGGAGTTGCTGGTCTACCACTGCCTCCATCAGTTAGTGTGTAAGGTAAAGTGGAAGAAGCCAGCAAAGCAACATAGTATGAGCACAGCAGACACGTCAGATTTGACTGCCGTGTTTGACTGTATTTCAATCAGGAGAGACTCATTCCGAGAGAAAATAATATTTATTTACATGTGCCCATAAGTGTTAGAAATGTGAAAAGTCTTTGGCGATTAGACACCACTGTGATGTCATATATTCCAGGAGGGTGGTAAAGACATAGTAGATTAGGGATCCCCCCCCCTATGGAGTCTAGACTCTGGCGGTGGTCATGGTGGTGAAGGGGGAGCTGAGGCTCTGGATGGGAAGAGGAGGGGGCTTTTGATGAGCTGGTCCTGGGCTATGGATGATGGAAGGTGGAAGGTGGAAGGCTATGGAAGGTGTCTGGAGGTGACTGGGGTGGAGGAGGGTGCAAAGATTCCACCTAAAATGACAGCTGACAGGAGCAGAGAGGAGAATGGATTTTAAGTTTGGTAGCAACATGACAAAGAGATAGTGGCAAAGTTTGGTGAACTAGGAGAGGGAACACCCATAATTGCTAAATGGTGGAAGTGGTGAGAAAATTGTGAATGGATACAGCATGATGAAAGTCTTCCCGATTGAACTTAGGCTGAGTTTCATATCTATAAACATTAAAATGATGGCTGAATAAGACAAAGGACATAAACAAGTTACACATATCTCAGTAATCCAAAATAAAGCCCTAGTTCAGTACACTTTTATTGCGTTAATGAAAAGTTGTGGATGGTACCAATGGAACTGTTCCGTACCGTCCCCATGTTTGGTCCCCCCTCTGTTGGGGTACCTAGCACACAGATCTGGTACTAAAAGGTGGAGCTGTGAACACTGCAGTCTGTTGATTGGTCAGTAGAGGACGGTCACTCTGCTCAGGGCTGAGTTGTGGCTGGTTTTGAAGCTCATGTAACCACTGTTCATACCGTGGAGAGTTTTATTACTAAACTGTAACTATAAAATTAAAGGGTGTTTTGCTGCCTCTCACAGCAGCTGGAGTCTGAGTTAAAATAACTTAACTCACTGGGCCGACTGCTGGCGACTTTTAAGGTGGAACGTTAACTTGTAATGTTACTCAACGCATGAGTTGAGTATGAGTGACAACAACCCCGCCCACATTTAAGGCAACTGTTTGCAGTAGCATGTCTGAAGGGTTACTTTTGGTTCCAAAGGTACCATACCGAAAGTGTTTGGTGGAAACAGGGCTTCATAGAGCTTTATCACAGTGGACAGTTTGGCTCGTCATAGCAGGAAAAGCACAGGTGTAATTGATGACATTAAAAACGATTATCATTCCATTTACTTCCAGGTTGCTGGTATTGTCCATACTGGCTCACTGTCATGGCTCACTGGGACACTTGATTGAACTGAACCATCATTAATGAAATTAGTTTCACCTGTGTTTTTCCTTAAAATGTCTGCCTTGGAAAAGGTCCATTGCCAGTTGTCTTCCTGGAAGTGTTGGCGCAACATCACGGTGATTCTGTCAATACCTTTGCACAGAACACTGAATTTCAGGTGCAGTTTTTAACCATCAACAGTAGTTTAAACTTTTGGTTAACCTGCAAAATGTTACTGAAAAGACCCAGGGACCGAGGGTTTGTGTGGGTGGATGAAGGTTGAAGGGGGGTGGTGAGGGGGGAGCAGTTCACTGAGCGAGCCAGCAGAAATGTTCTCCATATCTGTGAGTGCAGCCCCGGCTCAAGATGAGACAGAATATGGAAGTGGAGTGACAGATTGGAGAAGGAGAAAGAGCTGTGCCTCATGTGAAGCCCCGCTTCCTGACACATGTACTTACAGCAAAAGGTGTTTTGAAGCAGCACTTGTAGCTCCCCGGCTTTTGTAACCAGCGAGGCTGAGAACAGAGCTTGACTTGGAGCATCAAGAAATAGCTGAAAGAGGATTGAACATGAAAGAGCGGAGCTACTGTATGTCAAAGCATGTCTCAGGCAGGGATGCCAATAACAGTGCATGCACACTGTGAGAAGCTGCAACATAGCAAGACGACAGACAACTCTGCACTCATAGTCTATGTAGACAGATGGACTATTACACCTTTAACAAGGTAGAAAGCATCTGACTTATTCAGCTCAGACATATTTAGTTGCTAATGTGTGTTAATTTGCAGGCTTTTGTTGTAAAATTGAAGGTAATTCCACATTAAAATGTGTAGGAGCCAGACAGGCCAGATGCCTCGTGTTGTTTACACCTTCATCCTGATAATGGCCAAGGACTCAAAATGTGTCCCTTGGCCTTTTCTCATGCCTGGCCTGCCTTCCTTTTTCTGCAGAGATGATTCTGGTAATGAAAGCCTCCCACACAGTGGCCTTCTGCACATAAGCAAACACGCCTCCTCCCCGTCCGTGGCCTGTGGTGAACGCGGGGCCAGCAAAGTTTGATAAGGGAAGCCAGATGAAAGGGGAATATCGATGAGAGCTCATTGATTAGCTCACCAATAGCAAATGGTTGCACATTTCCCTGAAGCCACAGGGACAGATAGCAAAACACGTTAAATATGGAGCAAAGGAAGCTACTTTATCAGCTTCAGTTTCGGTAAGGTAAACCCAAACTCTCTCAGGTTAACAGCTGTCACTTTGTTATTCAACCTGGTTTAATGTTGGGCAGCAGCTTCTGTCCACAGTCACCATGATTATTTTAACATTGAAAGCTTTTTTGGCATTGAGCTACACACATGTATATCTGAAGTGGAATTTTAACACAAATATGGACTGAAATGTTAAGGTTGAATATAAATAATTGAAGGAGATTTGTTTTGAGCCTTTTTTTCTTAAATACTTGGCGGAAGATTTTGAGATCTTTGTATTAATTCACATTGATCTTTCATCATTTTTCATGTATTACTTACAATGGTGTTTTAATGGGGTCTGCTGGGATAAGTCTGGCATTATTCTATAATTTTCTAATTGTCAACAAACCCCAAAACACAATGCATTAGTCTGTCTCTCTTCTTTTAAACTGTCTGTTGCTACCAGCCTGATTTATTTCTACTAAAGATGTAGATCTTAAAAAACAAGTAATAAATATACAGTTTGATTTAAAAAAAGGCTCAGTTGTATCCTAAGACACCTGGGCACTGTAGTTTTCAGCTAACATCACTCAAACAGGAGTAAATAGTGCGTTTGTTGGGGACTACTTTCAGCTGCGGATTAATACACACTTGGTGCTCTCATAAATATTTACAGCAGCCACGACTGTGTATGTGGGACTGATTAAATTAATTACACTAATACACTTTTTAAAAGCTGTAGGTGAGGATAATAACAAAAAGACTTGAGTCTTGTTGACACCAAGCAGTCAGTTTAGTTCGGTTTGTGAGACATTCGAAAGGTTATTTTTGCGTTTCAGTTGTTAAATTGTGGGTGGTACCATTAAGCCCCGTTTCCACCAAACACTCAGTATGGTACCTTTGGAACCACATGGTACCTAGACCCTAGCTTTTCCCCCACAAACAGTACTCTTAAATGTGGGCGGGTTGTTGTCAGTCACTGCTTTGTCCAGCACTCACTGTATATCCTCCTTTATCAGTCTGCAACTTGTTTATCGTCCACAGAACAAGGCTGCATGCCAACATTTTCAGAACAAAATAAAACAGGCTGCAGTGAGAGTCTCTCTCCATGGGATATTTAAAAATAGCAGATCTGTGCATTTAGTCCTTCTCAGGAGAGCTCAGGGGTTTAGTGTTGATGTAACCCACAGGAACGACGCTCCACAACGGCTTTTTTTTCTCTAAGCAAGGATTGGAATATATGCAGTGCACATAATCCAGTCGAAATTAACATATATTTTTAAATGCTCGAAGATCCACTCATTACTAAAAGTGTCTGTCATCTATGTGAAACTCTCAATGGCATGAATGGTGGTTGCGTAAGCCTAAAAACCAGCCACAACTCTGCCTTGAAGAGTGACCTTCTGCTATTGGCCAATCAACAGACTGGCACACTGATCCGATAGTAAAAGCTGGAGCTACAAACACTTTAGCCTGTTGATTAGTCAAGAGAGAATCGTCACTCTTGCTCAACAAAAATGAATGCACAAAACCGCCATTTTTAAATGCCCCATCGATTGCGACAGAGACTTTGACCTCTCCAGCCTGTTCTTTTTTGCTCTGAAAATGTTGGCATGCAACACTACTACGTGCGTGATCAACGAGGAGTGCATCGTCAGTGAAGAAGAAATACAGCGAGAGCTAGATGGAGCGACCCACCTTCATGAAAGAGTACTATCTGCAGTTGAAATGCCAAACAAATGGAAGGTTTAGGTACATGTCTGTACAGGTTATGTAAAGGTTTGAAGGGTACTACACCAAAAGTGTTAGCTGGAAATGTTAGTGGCAGCTTTAGCTACAGATGTGTAACCGCAGCAACATCAACAGTAACAGATAAATAGATGTTCGAGTTGGGTGGTTCTCAGTCTGTTTGTGATCCATTACAATCATGGAAGGCACAAGTTGTCTGGATTTATCCCTTGGATAAACTACAGTGCCCATGTTTATAGTACTGAAGGAACATGTCACCCAGTGTGACTTATTAATGTGTTTTTGGGGCTTTTGGTACAATTTGTTCATCAGATCAATTCAGTGTTGGTTTGGGTCTTTTCGTGGAAATTGCAGCTTTTAATTGCAGACATGTTTTGTTTTTAGTTTTCTCTCAGTTTTGACATTTAAAAACCAAAAACAGAAATGAGAAAGAAACTTCATTGCTCCCATGTTAAGGTTTCTCCCTCATATGTCAGTTAGGTGAGACTCACACAAAACAAACCACAAGTGAGAAGTTTGACACATATTTACATGAAGTGCAGGTGTACATAGCAGACTGCTCTAATACTGATTCTGTCCTGTCTGACTGTTTACTGTTTGTAGCTTTACATTTTACTGGATATAACCTGAGCAATAAAGTGCAGCTGATAGATTCTCAGGGCTTCCAGTCATACTGCAACTATCAGGAGCCTCTTCTGAGAAGTCACTGCCTATTTCTGACTGCATCTGACTGTCAGTCTCTGCCTCCACACTTATCTGCCGCTTTCTGCAAGCTTGCCGTCTGTGGATGTAACTGCCTTTAGAGGCAGACGAGAACAGAGAGATGGAGAGGAGAGAGAGAGTGAGAGAGAGAGAGAGAGAGAGAGAGAGGCTCAGCTGCCACCGCAAACTGAAACCCTGTGGCTCCAGGATCGAGAGGAGTTCCGCAGAGTTGGGGTTTCACACGTTGTTGTGTGATCTAAGATAAGACACGCTCAGCTGTATCCTCCCTCCGCTTAAAAATATACACACGTACACACACACAGTATAACGGAAAATATTCCAGGATGTCACCCTGCACGACAGCGAGTATCGTATGCCCTCCTGTAATAATGAAAGTTCATGGCATAGATGTGTGCTTATCTACATTTGTGTGTGTGTGGGGGGGGGGGTGCATGGGTTATGTGCATTAACTCTTATAAGTTGAATCTGGTGAGAGATCATCAAAGTTTTTTTTTGAGAGAAACAGAATAAATAGATGCATTTACTGTAAAAAGATGTTTTACCTGAACATCTCAAAATCACCACCACAGACTGCAGGGAAATATTAAAAGTAAATCCCCTGTTTCATGTAATGTCACCCATTGATGAAACTCTTGAAATAATAGTTTGACATTTTGGGGAATAATTTAACATGCTTTCTTGCTGAGAGTTACATGAGAGGATCGATATCACTCTATACATGTTTGTATAAAGCTCCAGCCCTGAGACAGTCATACTTGCCAACCTTGAGACCTCAAAAATAGGGAGGATTTTGACGGAGCAGTGAGTGACAACAACCCCGCCCACATTTAAGAGTACTGTTTGCTGTGGAAACCCTAGGGTCTAGGTACCATGTCTGAAGGGTTACTTTTGGTTCCAAAGGTACCATACCGAAAGTGTTTGGTGGACACGGGGCTTAGGCTTGTCCCGCAGCTGGCTGTCCTCCCTGCACACACACCACTGGGTCCTGGATGCCTAAGCAAGGCGGAACAAGAGGCTCACAGTGTCTGGAAGACAGCTGAATACACCACTGTGACGGAGGAGTGCAAGCACCCCCCCCAACCCCTGAGGCACCCCTCAGACCCAGAACGGTCCTGTCATGCACACATAACGCAGTCACTGGTGAGCACAGAGACAAGGTGTCCGCCAGACTCATGTGGGCCTGGTGGACACTCCTCTCTGGCCTTGGAGTGTCAGAGCAGGAGGGGGAAGTGCCAACTGGTAAGAAACAGTGCAGTTTTAGAGTAGATTAATACATGCTGAACAGTGCCAGAAACTGTTGTGATAACAAAAGGTGGAAACAAAACGGTGTGGATTTTTGTCATGAATTGGGATAAATATGGGAGAATTGTGACCCTGGGAGGGAAACAGGAGACGGCAATGAAAATGTGAGTCTCCCAGGTGAATCGAGAAGGTTGGCAAGTATAGCGACAGTTAGCTTAGCTTAGCACAAAGACTGGAAACAGAGGGAAACAGCTAGCCTGACTGTCCAAAAGGTAGCAAAGTCTCCCAGTAGCTCCTGTAGTATCTCATTTGTTTGAGTCATACAAAGACAGAAGAATTAATTTAACCAGCTGCTTGCAGTATCCTCATATTTCCAAAAATGTGAGACTATTCCTTTAAGAAATTTATTTTGCCTTATACATACATTTCAAGGTTAGAAATTGCTGTAATTTTCACTTCTAGTTCTTCAAACCCCTTCCTTTCCACTTTCCCTACATTTTGCATTCATGCATTGTTGGCCTTCTCTTTAAGTACATGCTTTTATCATTTTACATAAGGACAACAAACAACCTCTGTGCTCTGATGAAAGCCCCATCTGCACAAGAGAGTAATGAAGCGAACACACTGAAGATGCATTTTCTTCAGGTCAGGGCATAAACATCAGAGCTCACAGCCTCACAGCCTGCTCCTCTGCGAGACCCAGGGCTGTTTGCACGGTCAGCAGGGACCTTGTTGTCTTTTGTCTATTTTTGTTTATTCCCTGCACAGTTGAAAGAGAAGAATGGCTTTCTGTTTGAAACATTACCTGATGGATATTTATGCAGCTGTGAGGCTGTGAAGAGAACCTTTGATATCTTTTTCCGGCTACACACACACACACACACACACACACACACACACACACACATATGCACGCACATACACACAATTCCTCTGTGAAACCCTAAACAAGCCATCAGTGGGCCACTGCAGGACAAGTGAACACACACATGCACACATTACACTCAAAGGTGCTCAGCTGTCTATCCCCATCAGTGTGGAGCCGACCTCGGAGCTTGACCCCGTGACCCCGGGGGAAATGGCACAGAGGTCATGGTTAAAATAAACCCTGGACACTGGGTAAACAGGATGTGTACACCCACTCAGACATATGGCACTTACTAATCAAAGACCACTGAGCTGGGTGACGAAGAAGAAGAGGAAATCATCTCTGTGCAAGCCGCGCGCTCGCAGCATTAGTACAAACCTACTGTACTGTAATATAAATGGATCAAGCTGCTTAGCAACAAAAACAGCTTCTGGAGCTCAGAGAGCGTTCTCTCATCAAATGTACAGTAATTTATTTTAAGACTTAGACAAATACCTCTGAGAGGGAATTGTAAATGTCAAAGTATTACATGCAGCGAGTGGAGTTCCCTGTCACCAATCACAGACAACCATGACGCACTGATAATGAGACAAGGGGTCTGAGTAAGTAAGTAGGCTTTAACATCAACGACAGGAGCCTCAGTGCACTTGACCCCAACGTCCAGTGTAGCCAGCAGGGTTAGTGTACATATATAGTGTGGTGGAGTGCACAGGAAATTAATTTCTTTAAGCAATTACAGATCCAATCATCACTAAAGTGTATATCATGAAAGAGAGCCAATAAAACCAAGTGGATTGGTCAACGTTGTCATGTTGACATGTAAGGTGTGTTGAGTGATTCAGGACGCCATCTAATGTATTCAGTAAGGGACTGTTGGTTATGTGTGAGAGGGGCGAGGGTGGTGCAAAATGGGGGAGGCACTTCAAATAATTTTTTAACCACTGGAAAGGTTTTTTATTATTATTATTATTTGGCTTTGGCTCAGGAGAGGGACATTCAACTTTAACTGGTTGTATTTTGTATATTTTTAGAAACCCAAAGCCCACAAGTGGGTTTAAAGGGCATGTTGATGCCATTTATCATAGTGAAAACATACATTTTGACAACGTCAGCTGATTAAATAATTATCAGTAATCTACCAACATGATGCAGATTACTCACGGTCAACATTTTTATGTGTGGCCCATGTGGGTAGTAAATGGGCTGAAAAATGGGCCCTATATGGGACTGTCCACAAGTTCCATATTGGCCCCAAGGCAAATGTCCACATGGGTTGGTTTACCCAAGTGAGCCCCATATAAGATGCCCATTTCGGACCAATACTCACTTTGTACCCAGGTAGCCCCAGCATGTCCCATGTGGGCAAACCCACCCGTGTGGGCAGTTGGCATGGGGCCAATATGTAACATGAGGACAATTCAATACAGGGCCCATTTGTCAACCCATTTACTACCCACATGGGCCAAACATACAAATGTTGAATGGGTTGTTGTCGCTGCTTCGGCCGCTGCTCTGTGGTCTCATAAAACAATGCGTAGGCTCCATATTAAAAAAATACATATGGACAAAAGCCAAAAATGGCATGCACCAAAAAGTAATCCAACAATTTCTACCATCAGGCTTCCACCTCACCATCTGCGTTGCCAGTGTTCTATCTCCAAAATGTTAATAAGCATGGGTCAAAGTTTGTCCCATCAAGTCTGTTTTTATAGATCACAATTGTTGTGTGGGAAGTGGCGAAAGTGTCAGGCCTCGTTTTGTATACATGCAGTGTTTATAAATGAGACCTGGTGCTCCATTACAGCTTTGGATTGTGAGCACAAGCAACAGGACACTGACTGCCGTTCACTTGACGACCTCAGCAAGAGGTGTCACTGATAAGAATGGTTTTCTGAAAGTTACATGCAGAAAAATTAAGTAATTAGCTATTTTGTTTTTGGGATAACTCCCTCTGTGCTATTTCGTACCTACATTTGATGTGACTACAAAAAGTGTGGTTATTTATGGTGGGAGGAAGGGTCATGTATCTTCCCCCAGTCATGCAAGGAGGCTCAAGGAAAAATATCTGTAGCTCCAGGATAGGTCAAAATAAAAAAACAAAATAGAAGCAAACAAAATAAATAAATACTAAGTCATACATTAACCACCCCTCCTCTGATAAGTTAAGTACAGTCCCTAACGTGCAAGAAACCTTAAAAGTTGCCGGTTGCGCAGTGACGTTAACTTAAATTATTTTTCCTTAGTCTATAGCTAACTGTTAACAAGTACTGATGAAAAGACAGCAACACATTTTCAATCAACAATGCAAATTATTTACATAGAAGCTTATAATTACAGCAAACTGTGTTCCGCCCGGACTATTATTACTGTGACACAATGCCTCACCTCTGAGGACAGGTGCGGTAAAGAAGACACCCCAAAATAGCATTCATGCTCAAAATAGAAGACCTAAAGTGATGGCGCAAAAAGCATCCAGTCCACGGAGCAGACCACACAAGGTAACATTGACATTAGCATTAGCATTGTTAGCTTCCCTCCACGCTGCCAGTGCCCGGAGCTCCTCGCTCATCCACCCGCAAACGGCCGCCAGATGCCGGGCAACCCGGGAACCCCCACCGGCGGATGAGCGTGGAGCTCCGGGCAGCAGCAGTGAATCCAGCCGGACACCTTTCATCTGCACACACTGCCCACACTGTGGTGAGGCTGGGTTTACTTTCACAAACTGACTGCAGCTTTTTATTGTCTGTGTTTATTTCCTTGAGCCAAACCTCTAACCAACATGGAGACATGACCACAGTAAATAAAATGCTGGCATCAATTTGTGAAAGCCTGAACTTCATTCATGTTACTGTTATGATAATCACACACACACACACACACACACACACACACACACACACTTACACACCTACAGTGCTCCCCTCACAGCGGTGCATACAATCCATATATCAGGTGGTGTAAGGTGCAGTTTGAGCCTAATTATTGTCGCAGTTTAAACAAGTAAATGTTGGTTCTTCTGTAAAGGAAGCCAATTAGTTGTTCATTTAAGAGAGCTGTGTTATTTTCTCCTTTGTATATTTAATAAGGAAAAGCGTATCTTATCTGATTACTTTATAATTGATGAATTCATGAATAGAATAATCGATTACTAAAATAATCAGTAGCTGCAGTCCTACTTCGAGCCAAAACGAGCAAAACGAGCCAAAAAGTCAGGTGTGCTTTGGTATTTAAACAAAAGGCACTATACCTCCAGTACCTGGACATGGCTGGCCGATAATTATAATTTGAAAAGGTGGTCTCAAGTATGGTAATGTGTATTTGGTACAGTTTGCAAGCAACTGTACCAAAACACGGACGTGGACTGCTTTTAACACGACAAGCAGTTGGCAAGTAGATCTTATGCATTTCTCACTGCTGCCGATCTTCACCAACATCTGCGTATCCGTGCAACATGCGCTGACTTTATCCCCTGCTCTGCAAGGCCATGGGTGAGAAGAAGCAAGGCAGGCGGTGAGCTCAAAATATAAACAATAGTAGGCATTATGCAAGCTTGATACGATTGTATGGGCTTGGCATCTCGCACTTGGCAGGCTTTTCTGTAGTGACAGCATAAACAAATGTGACGTAGATGATTACGGAAGTGTACCTGGGAACATAACATTACTAACGTGAAATAGGGCTGCAACGATTAGTCGACTAATCAATGACTAATTGACTATTAAAATAATCGGTGACTATTTTAGTAGTCGACTAATCGGTTTGAGTCATTTTTCATAGAAAAGTACTATATAAGTACCCCAAAATACTCTTACTGCAGCTTCTTATGTTCAGATATTGGCAGCTTTACACACTCTCCCATGACGGTGAACTAAAACGTGAGTGGCGTGAGTACAAAATAAGACATTAGATGACATAATCTTGGGGTTTGGGAGAGACAGACCGACATTTTTCAACATTTTAACACATTTTCTGATAAAATGATTAGTTGACTAATCGAAGAAATAATCGACAGGTTAGCCGACAATGAAAATAATCGTTAGTTGCAGCCCTAATGTGAAAGCTGAGCGGCAGGGAGTGAAAACTGGGGCAATCGTGATCAATCGTACCGAATATAAAAATGCCCCCAAAGTCAAGTTTGACCTCTACCTCTGTTTGTGCCCATAGAAATCTATGCTAACGCATTGTTTTGTTGCAAGTTGCCAAATTTTACTCTCTCTATTATTATTTCAAACAACATCAAGTTTGAGCGCAAGGTTCATTCTTGACCTTGCAACCTTGTGACTCAACTGGCAGCTGTGGCTCACACTTGATGCTTGTCGTCCACTAATCGGTTTGATCCCTGGCTCCTCCAGTCCATGTTGAAGTATTCTTGGTCAAGATACTGAACCCCAAATTGCTCCAAATGGCTGTTCCATTGGTGTGTGAGAGTGTGTGAATGGTAACTGAGTAGCAGGTGGCACTATAGGCTATATGATAGCCTGACCACAAGTGTTTGACTGTGTGTGAATGGGTGAATGTGACATGTAGTGTAAAAGCACATTGAGTGGTTGGAAGACTAGAAAAGCGCTGTACAAGTGCAGTAGATTTTCCATTTGTTGAAACAAATAGAAATTTATTTTGAGTTGAAAATATTTAAACACGTACTGTAGGATAGGAGAAAGTAACAGTAACATTTGTCTTGTTGCAGCTCATTATAAATGTGGATCACTTGCTGTAGGAGTGCTGTCAAACTTTCCGCTGTCCTTGTGCTCTGGGCCTCTGCACTTTGAGTGTTGCTGTTACTCACAGATTTAGCACTTGGGAGGTTTTTGGCAACTGTCATAATGTCAAATGCTCTTTTTGTTGGTGTCCTCCACCTCTCCCTCTCTCTCTTTTCTCTGAGAGGAAGATCAGGTACCTTTCAGCAGTTGCTCCAGTGACCTTTAGCAGCTGTGGGGGTGAAATTGGCTGAGCCTCCCTCACCTCATCCTGGTTCTCTCACTTGCTATTTCTGCATCTCTCTCCTCATCTCACGTACGAACACGCTCCCCTGATATACAGAGCTGCCATGTTATGAATTCACTTTTTTTTTGCAAGCTGGTGTGTGGTGTGTTTTACAGCCTTGGAGCTTTGCATGAAAAAGATTGTAGCCTGAATGGCGTAAAGGGAATATAGTAAGAAGTGAGCTATATTATTTTCCGTTAATCTCCCCTTGACAGCCTCTGTAGGTCGCTGCGCAAAAGAGCCCTGGCAATAAAAACATCCATCTTGTCCGATATATAATTACACAGTACAGCCTGGTACGGCAGCATGCAGCAACCCAGGGCTGTTAATGGCAAACTGACCTGGACAGTCCAACGTTAACAAAGTACAAACCTGGTCTCATCTATAACGTGGCACAGTTTGGAGTCTCCAGAGCCTTACCTACAGTAGATACTCAGGCTTGTTTCCTAATTAGGCCTGTGTCTGAGTTAATTGTGAGAGGTGTAGTGTTGCCGCTCTGTGCTGACCATGCTCCTTGTACAAACGATGTGATTCCTCGTCCTAAGCACTCAATGAAAAGGGCAGGCCAGCGGTTTGGATGCCCTCCAACAGGTATTCACGGCAGCCAGAGCATGCAGGACGTGAGGGCAGGAGGGAGCAGGAGATAGCATTCCTCCCTGCCATCCCTGCTCATCTCCTCCATCCCTCTCGCCCCAGATATCCAGCAACCCCTCCATCCATCCATCCATCCACCCTTACCCCCCTCCACATAAGTGAATGTGGCTGTGTGAGTTATGGAATGGCTTTACAGTGTGCTGAAACAGCTGAGGTCATGGATACAGACAGAGTGCACGCAAGCCTCGCGCGCTGAATGCAAACGAGCTGGCCTTTCTCCAGCCGGGGAGCTGAGCCGAGCCGTGCGTGATCTTGTCTGCCCCTCCCTCGGAGACGCCAGGCAGGGCAGGGATCCTGCTAATCAGCCCAAAGTATGTGGGACAGTAGTCAGTGTTTAGAAGAGGACAGAGATCCTTTTGAGGGAGCCAAACATGCAGCTCCCTAAACACGAAACAACGCAGCCATCTCTCATGCTTTCTTGTGAGTCTTAGGGCTCTCTCTCAGTCTTTCCCCCTCTTTCTTGTCGAGCACGCAACGAGGAAACACCGGCTGCATGCGTGGGTTTGACATAGTTTCCACTCAGAAAAGGTGAATTTCAAAACCTGCTGCAAAAAAAAGGGAGGCAAACTGAACTGCGGAAAAGATAAAAAATGTCTCTGATAATGGTTGTTTGTGGATCTTGTTAGCAACAGAAAAATAGGTTGCTCTCATGCTGTATCGTGCGGTGCATAAAAACCCCAGAATAATTAACATTAAGATCAAAATAACAGACTCCAACCTAACCTGATTTATGCTTTCTCCTTTGTTCCACAGTCCCTTGAAATCCCATGTCAAGTAGCACACACATTTACATTCCATTTAACTGTAAGTGGAGATAATTGTGTGCAAATGGGTGAAGTTACGAATGGCTGATAAGGAGCATGGCACAGAGGTGTGTGTGTGTTTTTGTGTGTGTGTACCGACTGTGTGTGGATACCATTAATGGTGTTTATCTGTCTATGGGGGAAGCCCTGTGCCCATTGTTCATAAAACCCCATATATGGTAATGTAAACACGGCCCTTCGTAACTCCTCTGGAGCGTGCACACAAAAATGAATGAACACAGGAAGACCCACTCTGGCAGGAAGTGGCAGCTGCTGCCATGGTAACAAACTGAAACCCGAAGCAGCGCGGGGAGAGAGAAAGACTCGCCTTTCTCACTGTCTTGACGTCATTTCTAGTACGCTACGACTAAAAGGCAGCAGCTGCAGAGCACACGCACAGCAAACAAAGATACAGGGAAGTTTCGAGCACTTACAGAAAAATGAAGAGAGACCCGATAAGTGTTTTTGGTCCTTTCAAGAAAATCATTGCACTGGAAAATCCCCATATGTTCACCACTATCAAGGACAATGATGTAAAAGCAGCAGTGACAGCATTAACAGTAATACAAGCGTATTATCAAAAGTGTGACTGATGAATATGCAAATTGCCTCTGTGTTAATGCCAAATTAGCAATATGTTCGCAACACATTTTTAAACTCTAGCAGTGTCGCTTTTACAGCTTAGTGGCGTGTGAAACAAGCGCAGTTTTATTGTTTACACAACCACTGGTTTAGTAAATCTGTGTTTCTCAGTTCTGGCTGAGAAACCACACCAGTGTGATGCCAGCAGACTTTACCGAAAATGATGACAGAGAATGTGGGGAGCAATCAGATCATTTTGTGAAACTATGTCGCGTGGCTTCGGAGGATGAAATACGACGGAACAAAGCAATTATCACCACCAGCTGGGAGGGTGTTGAAGATGGTGCAAACTGGGGAATGGAGGACTGCGGGCAGACATGCATGCATGCATTAGGGATGGAGAAGAAAAAATGCCAGAAGCGTGCATCTCATGCTGTCAAATTTTTAGGTCATGGCTCAAATAGGGTATGTCATAGCCCTTGATGCCTTCAGGGCTGAAGCAGTTTAACTTATTCCTCTAACTATCTCTGCAGGAAAGCTTTATCCAAATTATTTATAGCACGTGTTACCTAGAAAGTAGCTTTTCTTCCCTTGGCTAAATATGTTTTGCCTCTATTAGTCACTCCGCTGACCCATTTAGGGTGAACAGTCGTTGCTGCAAATATAAAAACATCATAGAATTCAATAAAGAGAGTCAACAAAACAGCAAATTTTCACCCACGACCCAAGCAGGTGATTTGTAGTCAGTCAGAGAGTAAAGTGTCCTGGGCCAAGAAAATGACTCCCTCGTGGCCTGGCTCATCTTTCCCTCGCCTTTCACCCCCTCACCACCTAATTAAAAAACTCTGCATCCATACAGATTTATCCCGTTCCGTCTCCTCAGCAGTCCCCCACTCATTAGCCGCGGCCTTATCCTTTGTAATTAGCTGTTGCTTCTCAATGCTGCTGTATATTAGAATTGAGGTTTTTAAGAAAAGAGGGTCAGGTTTGGTTTGGCCCTCAAGGCTAAATCCATAGACAACAACCTCTTTTAAATGGGGGTAGGGGAGGGGATATAAGTGTGTGCATCTGTGTGTGTTGAATGAGGCACGTGCAAGAGGATAGGGGGCTTAAGAGGAGGTGTGTAGGCCTATGCATGCAGATAGGGGAGGGTTGGGGGTAAACCCTGAGCCCACCAACACCCACTCTGATCTTGTGTGGCTTGTGTGATGGGAGTCTCGGCTCCAGTTACACACACACCTACGGACAAACAGATTTTTTTTTGGCCCTATAATCATCCAGACAGACCCCCCCCCAGCATCCCTCTCTCTCTACAACGCTGTGAAAGGCGAGGGACAGGTGCTGCTGCAGCCTCGTGGGTTTTAAGCTCCTCAGAAATGGTCTTCCACTCATTAGCCTCCTGCACACACCCCACAAACACACACACACACACAGACACAGACACACACTGATGGAGACGCTGGATTGTTATTCCATGTCTGTCAGTAGTTATGATTTATGATCGTAAATCTCTCAGAAGGGCCATACGTTGAAACATCTGTGTCTGTGGCAGTAAATGGGATTCTGAGGTGTCAGCAGTTGCGTTGCCAAGTCGTGCTTTTGTTGGAAGCATTTTACTCAATCTGTTAAGTCAGTTTTAGTCAAAAGACACAACTATGTAAGATTAGAACATTTATGTTGTGTATGTATGTGTACGTTAGGTATGTCAGTCTTGATTAGTTTTGCTTTTGATAGCCTGACACACAATTTTAAGAAAAAGAAACCCCCAAGAAAGCCCAAAATGACTTAAAATACAAGAGGCCTTTCCTTAGTCCAGTGCGCTGTCTTCAAAGCGCTATCCATTCACAGGTGGTGAAACTTTAATGTTTAGGGATGTAAATGTCATGCCTTGTGTTTTATTTTCTGTTGGCCGACTAACTGTGTTAACATGCAAATGCTGGCCCGCTGCCCTCCAGTCTCCACTGTTTAGCCAATGTTAGCCTTGGCCGCACTACACTAGGAGCTAGCTAGCGGTGCCGCTCCTTTGGCTATTTCAGCTGGTGACGTCGTCCCCGTGGTGGGACAGCATTGCTGTGGAAACATAGTGGCCACCCTCAGGTCTTCCTGCAGTAGCCCTGGCTTCATTTTGACCACATTATTAACTATGTTAGCACCAATAGCCATGTTAGCACCAATAGCCTTGCAGACACTGCTAACAATGCGAACGGAGATAACGTTTTACAAAATGGTTTTACTCCCTGGGGTGACCTGGTAGGAGACCAGAGAGTAGGTACAATGTTTCCAGCTCCCACCAGACCCAGGTGGTGCACAGTTCAGTAAACAGAGGAGTAGCAAAATTAACCTACAGACTGTCATTCTTAACTGTTTAAAAATATTCTCAGTGGCTACACGAATAAAGCGGGATTTTTACTAGCCTACACACATCGCCTACGCCGCTATGAGCATTTACTGTATATTTGTGTGGTGGTGTGTCTGTGTCACTCTGCAGTTACACCTCCAACACACTAGTCGGTGTCGGAGTTTCTGTGAAGTGCTGTAAAGTTTAGTTGATTCAAAACACACATTAAAGGTGGCTTAATAGAGACAATTTCAAACACAAGTACACAAATCAGCTTCACTATAACTCGCAGCATTCACAGACAAACCATTTGTCTTTATCTGGACACATTTTGGTATGGTTTCAGCTTACAAAAATAGACAGGAGGTCTGCGTCACCACGGCATGCAGTTTCTAGGAAGGAGCACATCAGGCCACTGCATAGGTAGTATAAAGTTTAAATCCCCATCAACAGTTAACCCTTGACATCACTAGTATGTAGGTTTTTTGTTAGGGTCAGTAAACCAAATACAAGCAAGAGCCAGGGTTGTGGCTTTCACTGAGGATACTAACAGCTTTAAAAGTTCTTGTTTACCAACTACATACAAATTATATAAGGTGTTTTTTATTTCTTGGTTAGATCTGTTAATATAATGAGAAAAATATACCATTTGTATCAACATCTTAGAGGAGCAGAGTTAATATTTATACTAAGAGCTCTGAAGCCCACTGAGCAGCTAAATGCATTAACAAATTCAAGGACAAGTCATGTTATCACTATTCAGTGATTTAAATCAGTGTATCAGCAGCCATATCTCCTACAAAATAGGATTATGTGCTGCTCATTTCCTTTGACAAAATATGTTTTGGAGGAAATATAATAGCTGTCTAGATTGCATTCAATGGCAGTGTCCTTTTTTTCCCCATCCAGGAAATATGATTTATACTGAGGTCATATGGAGAAGATTGTTGGCTGGGTAAACAGATCTCTTTTATTTAAATAATAAATGGTTATAAAAATGTCAGTGATTGCTCTTTTTTTTAGACATTATTTCCATTTTTTTCAACCTCTGAGTTTTTGCAATTTAAGCCCAACAATGCTATGCAAACCATGATCACGATCTCGCCCTAAGCTAAGCCAAGAGCCTTGAGTTGACTAAATATAATCATGAGTTACAGCTAGGCGTGCACAGGCATGAGTTTTTAAAATAAATACTGTAAAATATGGTCATTGCCATTTTTTGTTCTGCATTATTGATGTAGTTTATATGTCAGGGTTGTCCATAACAAAGGAGCGGTGAGTGACACATCACCAGCCCTCCAGTAGATACCACTGAGTGTGATCCAATTGTCCATGGTGGGATCAGTGGATCATCCGGGACCCTCCTGCTAGGCTGCCCTCCCTCCCCTCCTCCCCCAAAACAGCGAGGGGCCTCTGGTACATCAGGGGGGCGATGATCAATAGGGATTTTGTGTGTTTGATTGTCTGTGTGTATATGTGTGTCTGCTGTGCTTGTTTAGTGTGTGTGTTTTTCCAGTCTGTGTGTGTGTGTGTGTGTGTGTGTCCATCTGTGTGTGTGTTTAAGTGAGGTGAGGAGGGGGTGAGGTGTCTTTTAGTTCAGTGCTATGGTTGTGACTGATAGGGTGGCGGGCCCCAGCGTGTGGGGGCCCAGGGGACTGGCTCTGTATTGGCGGACTCTGTAGAGAGGCTTTCTGTTCCCCCATCGATCCCAACATGTCAATTAGACAGATTCAAATAAATGTGCCCTCAGCCTCAGCAGGCCGGCCGTATGCAGAGCCTCCCATGTAAACGACACCCACACATCAGCCCCCGTGTCACCGGAGCCGAGGCGATACCAAAAGGGCCTTCTGGGTTGGAATTGACCGAGAGCTTTTCCGCTGCACAGATTGTTTTTCACTTTGACCCCGGCCTTTGCTCGCGAGCAGTCAGACAATGTGTATGTGACACTGCAGACATTATGTAGGTGAATTACCTTTTATGGCTCTGACTTTCCCTTTGGTTTCTCTGAAAACCAACTGCCATTTAAGAAAATGAAAGCAAGGGAACAGTGTGCCCCGAGCTTGTTTTTGTTTTGAGAAAAAAAAAGATAATTTGCTGAATAATAGCGTGAAACCCAGGTTGTTTGCGCCTGTGAAAATCACTTTTGAGAGTGTCTCAGAAAAAATAGGTGTTGGTGCTGCAAAAGGCGGTCTTTTAGGGTAAATTGCACATCATTGCAGAGGAGAAAAGACCCTTTCATTAGAATAGTTCTTATGCTTTATTAGTTGATGTTCGTGGAGCACAAATGTGTAGAAGAGTTCATATTATACTCTAGATAGATAGATGGATAGATAGACAGATAGAAGGTACGTACAAACACATGATACAATACACAAAAAAATTACAAATACACGGTATACAAGCAAAAATAATGCAAATATGCAGGTAGCAGCAATAAATTATAAATAATAAAAGGGAGCATATCTTATAAAACAACAGCGTACAGCGTGATGCAATCATTCTGTTTTCAGCACCTGTATGGTACAGGGTAACAATCATAATCACAGTATATTACACACATAGGCATTGTACTGTTTACATTTAAAACAGTAGTTTGACATTTTGGGAATTGCGCTAATGGGCTGTTTGGTGGAGAGAAAGTTAGTTAGAAAAGACTGATACAATTTTCATTGTACAGGTGATATGTGACTGGAGCCTGCAGCTCGTTAGCTTAGCTTAGCACAAAGACTGGAGACAGTGGGAAACAGCTAGCCTGGTTCTGTCTGAAGGTAAACAACCTACTGGCACCTCTGAAGCTCACCAAAACTTATCTTTTTGTTAAATGCATATGCAAAACATATGTAAGGACAACAAATTTGTGCTTTACAGGTTGTGTACCGGACTATTTCGTGGTGGAGACCACTTCACTTGCTTCCTTGAGTCTAGTTACACAACCCCACAAAAAACAACAGACAACAACAACAAAAAAAGAATAATTGTCATTTTGGCACGATATACTATGACGAGCTTTAGAGGTGCTGTTGTGGAATTTGTCCCCTTTGTTTGCCCTGTTTTTAATGCTAAGCTAAGCTAACCAAATGCTGGCTATGAGGCCTAGACACACCAACACGACACCAAAGAACTAGAATCCATAAAAAACAACTGGTGTGGTGCCTCATGTCACCCGTGTCTCCTCCAAAAAGTTGCGCATGAATACACTGCAAAGACTACAGCCAACGTCTAACTAGCATATATGCAAAACTAGGGGGGCAGACGCTCACCGACATTGACCGACAGCTGACCCTTGGCTTGGCGTGTCAGGGCCCTTGTGTTTAACAGACATACATGAAAATGGTATCTTGTCATCTGACGTACCACCAGACAGTGAATGAACTTATTTGCCAAAATGCCAATATTTAAGTTCGTCTGAAATACAAGATTATTGCTCTGTTGTATCTGAACGCGCATGCCTGGACTCACACAGACGCAAATAGACATTTGAAGAGCCCAGATGAGACTATAAAATTGACTGTGTCCAAACAAGCCCACCATTATAGAGACAGATTGGGGGTGAAGCCTCTTGAAGATAATGACAGGCAGAAGTGAGTGACCCCGACTGGAGGTGATAAACTGATACTACCTCCATCTCTTCCCCTCACTCCATCACCCCCTCCTGCTCCACATTCCCTCTTCTCCATCAGCCCTCTAAACCCAACTCTTCACGCCTCCTTCCCCTGAGCAGACACCCTTGTGAGAGGACGCCCCACCCTCCTTCCACCCCCTCCTCTGTACCCTCCGTACTGATCAGTAGGATTTACTGTGCACTCGTCCACAGTTCTCAGCCGGTCACACACGCCCTCTGGGTCGATCCAGGTCGAATTCAATTTGTAAGATATTATGTATTGATCCCTGTGCTCCGTCCTGGCCCCCTCCCCACCCTCTGCGCAGCCCTGGCAGGCACTCATTGACCCACATGCACGATTCCTTGGATCATCATCATCATCATCACAGAAGTGTGGCAGTCTGAGCCAGTATTAGGGTCGGTGGCCTTAGGCCTTTAGTGGTGACCCTCCTTTACATCTGCTGCCCGAGATCTTCTCCTCCACAACACCTAATGCTCTAAAGGAGGAGCACGCCTCTGATGAAGGTGCAGAAAAAATACAACCCCAAATGTGTTGTGACAGCTTTGTCAATGCTCAAGAGGCGTCTTTTATGAACATTTGTCAGCGTGAAATGTTTGGTTGAATTAGTCCAGTTTTCTTGGCCTTTGGTGAAAGTATATTTTGAGAAATGACTTAAAAGGAAAACAGATGGATTTAGCCTCTGTTCTACCTCTTTATATAACTCCGCTTTGCATGTATTTATGAAGACGAGATAACCAGACCCCCCAACGCTTCCACTAACCATCTCATGCTGCCATTTAGCTTAGCCAACAGGCTCTAAATCTCTCAGATCAATAGTTGCTCCCCAGTCTCTCCATCAAACCCACAAGTAAATAATTCAAATGAGATAGTTAAGCCCCTCGGAATATAAATTGTGGAAGGGAAAAAAATCCTCATTGTGATTTGGACCTGCGATTTACGGGCATAACATTCGCTGTGGTGAGAACAGGAAGGGGCCGTCTATAAATTTGCAGGTTAAATCAATGACTTTGACTGGATAAATTGAGATCTGAAAAGCTTTTATGACTTTCCTATTACATTAACATCAAATATTCAGGAGGCTCCGGATCACTTTCCCATTAGGCGGATCGCGGTATTACACTGTTGTCAAAACAAAACGACAACCGCACGTCCAACCCGGTGCCTAAACACACACACACATGCATGTTAGCACTGCGAAGCCTCAGACCCAGATTCCACCTTACATATTTTTGTGCACCACAAATGACTGACACATAAACAGATGAGAGGAGGTCCTGCATGGCTGCCACAGATAAGAGAAATAAGGTCACATGCTAACAGGGGAGAAAGCGCTACGCCAAGGTGAGCAATGGCTATGACATTTCACAAACTAGGCTAATTCCTCTGAAAATTTAGAAAGGGCACGTTGCACGTTATTGCATCACGATGGTGATCATGTTCAAAGCATATCAGAGTTGCTCTTTTTTCACCCCCCCCCCGCAGCTCCTTTTTTTTCCTGTGCCCAGTATTGTCAAAGAGACATAAGCCATCACTACAAGCACACACATGAATTACCACGCTTCATGCTGTGCATTCTAAAACAAAGCTCCCAAAGTGGATATCCGCAGAAGTTACTGAATGGAACAAAGCAAAAATCTTTAAACAGCAAATGCGATTTAAATTCTTATCTCTGCCAGACGCTGCATAGAAATCCTTTGTCTCAAACTGAGGACATAAGGGAACCGTGCATGCACATGTGGACTTAAGTGGGCAGCAATGCATCCATGCATGTATGTGTCAGTGTGTGTGTGTGTGTGTGGGGGAGAAAGAGAGTCCCTGCGGTGTGAGTGTAGGACGGCACTGTGGAGTTTCCTCGTCAGCATGTGGGATTCCCTCTGTTTACCCCTCCACTTCCTGTCCCAGCAAGGAAGCATGAAACACTCTCCGACTCCCCTGGCAGGAAACACGAGCTCGTTCGGCTTTGTGACTCACATCATGACCTTCAGCCAAACCCTATTCGCATGACAGTTTTAGAGTTGCCCAGGGGGAAATTTAAATGCTCTAAGAATACAAGCATGCATGCTGACAGTGTATTTATATGGATCTCTCAGTGTGCTGTTTGTCTTTTGCCAAGGCCCTTTAACAATAACACATTATTCTGTGGTAAATTTATCCGCTGCAGAAAATATCGCCAACATTAATCTCGTGTTGGGACTTGTCTGTTTCAAATGACAGAGGTCATAGTCAGGAAATGTGGGTACATGTGCAGTTGAAAGAGTTTCCACTAAGTTCGTCTACAGTACTCCACTGTGTCATGTTGCATTTGAGGTTTATACCATTTCCTTGGAAATTTGGTGGTTCTATTTAAAGATTGAGACGTTTTGTGTGTATAACTCTTGTGTCCCGTCGACAGCTCAGTGCAGTGTAATTACTACACCTGTGACACATTATACTGTGACTCAGTGGTATAAGAAGTATCATGATTTTTTACAAGTGCCATTCAGAATAACAGTGCTGTAACAGTTAAGGGTTAAGGGGATTTCCTTATCTACTGTGATGGTCCAAGGACAGAGGTAAAGCCCTCTGAGACAAATTGTGATTTGTGAAATTGGGCTTTATAAATAAAATTGAATTAAACTGAAATACAGTTTAGGGTTGTGTTAAAAGTTTGCACTGTCCACCAGCACCGCAGCCCCCAACAGATGCTCGGAAGTGCACAACTTTAAGTCAAAAAGTCCCATTAGAATAACACTGATGATGATAATTGTTGTCTCATTTGTGCCCTGAAAAAACAGTGAATTCACCGCAGTAAGTGCCATATTGCTGTTTCCCAAACTACTGTGGCTGCAACCATTGCTATGAAAACGGATTAATGTTATTTATGACTATTAACCACACCCCAATTCTCTGTTTAAGAAAGAACGTTAAATATTAAACAGGAAGTAAAACTGGCTGGAGGGAGGCTTTAACTTTTGACGCAGAATGACCTTTGTCAGTGTTATGTTACTGAATTATTAATACGTCACCATGTATGTAGGATTTTATGTTGTAGCTAGTCAAAGTAAAGCTAATTTTTGCTATTTAATATACCATTGACAATCAATCTTAAACATACAAAAAAAAAAAAAAATAGTGGAATAAAAAGCACAGTATTTTCCTTGTAGGAGTATAAAGTAGCATATAATGTTAATACTATACTAATACTTAATACTGAAATACTAAATAAAGTAAAGTACCTAAAAATGAGCAATAGCTTAATGTACCTCATCATGACTTTCCAACACAGCTATATAGACTTAGCAAGATGTAAAACGTCACATTCACATTCACTCCAATAATTGTGTAGTTTTACTTGAATTTTGACAACAGTCAATAGTGTGATGATGATGTTCAAATTTATTCCCATTTTGCTCCTGGCCGAATGAGAAGACTGATACCTCTTTCTGACATCTGTGTGGTGGATGCAAAGCTACAGCCAGTGGCCAGTTAGCTTAGTCGAGCGTAAGGAAAAAGAACGAGAAACAGCTTCCACAAGTATATATTTATATTCGCAAGCCCCTGGCAAGTATTAAAACATAATTTTATACTCATCTCTTATTATTATTATTCACTTCAAAATAATATTATTACTCTGTGAGATGGCTTATTCGTTTCACTTCTTGTAATATTTCTTGCTTGTAGTGAAGTCCGCTGGTCAAGTCAAAATTACTGCAGGTGACATGTCTGCTTGCTGCGGCAGGTGCTCCGTCTCTGCCGAGCCCTCTGTTTCCGTCCTCACGTGTGTTTCTGTTTTTCACCATTTCATCACTACTACAAATGCAGCTGTAGCCAGTATCTCACAATCACTATTCTCATTCATATTTTAAGAAGCTACAAATTATATTCAGCCACAAAATAAGCCTGAAAAGCTGCAAATCAGAATGGAAGTATAGAGAGTTGTTGCATAGAGATGATACACCATCTCATGTAGTTGCATTAGTGTGAACCGACAGGTTTTTAGAATGTTGCAGAACTTTTCAAGTAGTTGCATGTTTCAGCTTGTATCCTCTCGAATGTTTGGTCTGAACTGGGCTTTGAAATGCTTAATCTGACAATGCTAATATGCTAATATGGTCATGCTAAGAAGGTATAATATTTGCCATGTTCACTAGGTTAGTTTAGCATGTTAGCATGCTAACACTTTACACAAATTACAGCTGAGGCTGATGGGAATATATAGATGTTTAGTTTAAACCAAAGTACTGGGCATATAATTTAACTTGATAATCTGGCTAGATGAAAAGTTACAGGATCATCAAAGCTACAACAAGTTATCCTGAAGAAACATGAACGTCTGCACCAAAATCAAATTAATCCATCTGATAGACAAACACAAACATTAACCTCATGTTTGAGCTATGTAAAAGTCAAGGGATCACCAAAGTCATTGGAGTTCATCCTCTGGGCACCATGACTGGTTGTATCAAACTTTGTACCAATCCATGTTGTAGTTGGTGAAATATTTAACAGAATAAGTGAAAGATTTGACCCGCTGCTGCTACAGGAAAAGTCAAGGATCACCAGAGCCACTGTCTGAATATTTGGAGCAAATTTCATGTCAGTCCATCTGATAGTTATTTATATGTTTCGGTTTGAATCATATTTTTGGACGGAGACTGCCATCCCTCGAGCTGCTGCCATGGCTAAAAAGCAATGATTTAGAAAACTGTGACTTCTTTTAATAGGAAGAAACGTTTCTATTTTTGGAAGTGGCAAAGGCACCAAATTTATTTCCACTCTATCAATATTCTGCTTTTCTTCTTTCCACCGAAAACAACCCGCCAAAACCCTTGATCTATGTCACAATGTATCAGCTCTGACTGAGTGATGACTGGCTGTTGTTTTTCTTTCTGAGTTGACTGTCTTGGAAGTGCGTTTTCTTCCTTCCTGCCCTCCAGATTTCAGCTCTGTCTGAGTTTGGTGTCATGGGCCAACAGACAGAGACGGGGCCGGCGGTGAGCCTGGACTACATCAAACACACGCCAGACGCTGCAGCCGGAAGACAGGCAGGAACCGTGAAGCTCTGCTCGGCTCTGTCACTGTCTATCATCAGAAAAACTGACCTAGAACGGAGCAGCGCTGCATAGGTGGGGGCGTGAGGCAGGTGGGGAGGGACGCAAGCCAACATTCAGTCTGCTTTTTGTCAGCGTGTTCTCGTGTTCAGCCTCGTCTGAACTTTGTGTGCAGGGGGGAGAGAAAATGAGAATATCAGAGCTGATGTCAAGTGGCGACTGTATCCTCATTCATCTGAGATCCCTTCTCTTGGTGCAGGGCAATTACAAAACACGGTACATGCCAATTTTTTCGAGGGAAAAGGTTATTTTCAGAAGATGAAGATAGACTTTCCACTTGACCTGTGTATAATCAAAGAGCATAACAATGAAACCAGGTTCTCTCTGTGGTTTTCCCCCTGCAGCTTTCTGACATTTAGCAGAGCTGTCTTCTGACTTAATGACTTGTGAATGAAGAGAGGGAAAATGTAACATGTGCTATTGTTGTTGCATCTGATCCATGCAGCCATCTATCATTCTGTTGCAGAGTTCTATGTTTAGAACAGACATGTAGAATAAATTAATGGGTTTCGTCCAAAAAATGAAGGAAAACCTGCTCGCAAGGAAGAAAAGCAGAATATTTCTAATGATAATATACAAGAAATTATGTTTCTGCGTGCTCTCAGAAGTCTTTTTGAAATATTGATTGATGAATTGGACTCTGCATTTGTTCACAAACTGTATAACATTTCAACCTGAAATCCTAACATGTCAAACCTGAACAAGACCAGACAGGACTTAAACCAAACCAAGCTAAACTAAGCCGATCCATGACCAGAGGAAGCTCCAGCACAGGCTGGACCAGATCAGAGCCGTCAGATGTCCGTCAGTCTGCACAGATCGTCTCAGCCAGTCTGGAGGTATTGATCTCTCCGATTGATCCGAGGCTCTGTCCATCTGCCTGATCCAGACTTTTAATGCCACAGAGTACACAGGACGGAGAGTTGGGGAGGTTGGGAAAGGAGAGGAGAGATAAACAGATAAGAGCACAGATAGGATGGTGCATCAGGAACTGTAGGCAGAGTAGGAGGGGATGGAGAGTCTCGCCAGTCTAGTCTGGACAGCTGGTGTTGATAACCAATCTGCCCATTGCTGGCGCTTTTTGTAAAACATGAAACCCGGCAACCTGATAGCATGAATTAATAAATGAACAATTTCTTCTACAATGGGGCCCCCTGTTCCATAGGGGTTTCTTTACACAGACACAATAGATGCTTAGAGGGGCCCACAGGGGTGTTCATTCCCTCAAGTACTAACTACACAGACCACTGCATGACTGAGAACCACTTGATCAAATAATGACACCGAGAGCTGATATCCTCGCCCATGTAGCCGTCGGAGTAATACGCAGTGTGGGATCTGTGAATAGCATTTGGGAGGGAACCGACTGCCGCTTCTCTGTTTCTTTTTTCGGTTATTTAGAGCAGGCCTAATAAGCAGTGTGGGTGGTGAATGAGGAACCATTAGCTCAATAGCTGAATGAAGCGCAGCTCTGCCTCCTCTTTGCTTCTTTGCTTTTCACCCCCGGCAATGGGAACACCTGCACAGAGACATGGGAACGGTGGGAGGGGTGGAGGGGCAGAGTGAAAAGGGTGTCAGGGTTTATAGGTGAAAAGGCTTAGGTGAGGCGCAGAAAGAAAGAAGGAAGAAAAAAAAGATGCTTTTTTTGGCTTGCACAGAGTTAGATGACAAGATTAATATCACTCTTATACTTGTCTCTTAAATCTCTTAAGTCTCTTAAAAGAATGTGGTGACAGACATGTGCTTGTTTTTCTCGAGAGGTCACTATGCTTGAATAATTGTTGTTTTATTGTGGATTTTTGTATTATAATGTTGTATTTGTTGCAATGTAAACATGTTTTAATTGGCTGCTACCTTGGACAAGTCTCCCTTGTAAAAGAGATTCAATCTCAATGGGACTTTCTGGTTAAATAGAATTAGAATAAATAAATAAATGTAAGGCTACAGTCCGCAGCTGGTTAGCTTAGCTTAGCATAATGACTGGAAACAGGGGGAAACAGCTAGCCTAGCTCTACCCAGGGCTATAAAATCTGACTTTTTAAAGGAACAGTGTGTAGCATTTAGTGGCATCTAGAGATGAGGATTGCAGATTGCAACCAGCTGAAACTTCTCATGTGTGCAAAGCTTGAACTCCAGGGAGGATTCCCTCAGTATTCATCGTTCAGTAGGTTTTTCCCAGGAGCCGAATTATCTACAGAGGTCTCATCATCGCCAATACACATGCACCAGGTGATTAAAACTGGTTAAAACACTTTGCTGCTGCTCTCTCTGACTTAGGCTTTCCATGTAGGCACATGGAAGGGCAGGGAGTTTTGCTCTCTCCACCTTAAGGCTTTCCACATAGATGCTTGGAAGGGCAGATAGGTGTGCCCTCTTCGGTGGCTGACACGAAAACGCAAAAGCACAAACTTCCCTATCTAGAGCCAGTATTTGGTTTGTCTGTTCTGGGCTACTGTAGAAACATGGCAGTGCAACATGGCAGACTCCATGGACGAGGACTCTTTTGTACATATAAATGGCTCATTCTAAGGAATTTAAAACACAACAATTCTTATTTTCAGGTTATCATACACTAAAGAAAACATACTTATTACAATATATTCCATTTCTGCCAATAAATCCCCCTAAATCCTACACACTGGACCTCTAATGCTGATATCTCAGTTTATTTTTTTATCTGCCTTTGGACAGAGATATAGTCAGACTTGCTTTTTCCTAATGTTTCCAGTCTTTATGCTAAGATAAACTAACCTGCTGCAGGCTGTAGCCTTACAGATATAAGAGACATATAAGACTGGTAACAATATTCTTATGTAACTGTCTGCAAGAAAGCAAATAAGCCGGTTTCCCATAATGTTAAAGTATCCCTGTAAGTGCACATTGCTTGTTTGTTCTCACTTCCCGGAAAGAACCCTCATACTCGACGTCTGTTTTGCAATTGACAGCTGCAATTGATGAAACTGATGACGAAAGGTGAAAAGAATGAGACCAAAGCATTGTGGGTGCTGAGTGAGCCTGTCAGAAGGCTGATGTATGGCAGGGCAGATGCAGCGAGGGGGAGGGAGCTTTGGGGAGGTTATAGGCTTGGCTGAGGTAAGCTGGCAGGCGGGGCACAGAGGAGAAAGAGAACAGAGAGACAGAGAGAGGGAGAGAAGAGGAGCAGGCATGCAAGCTATGTGATGATTATCAGAAAACACAGGGGCCGTCTGTTCTCCACCCTGCCTGGGCTGGGAGGCACAGGGCTGGGTCCCTGAGCAGGTGTGCAGAGGGGGGGGAGTAGACACAGGGAAGGAATGGAGGAGGGGCTGAGAGACAGCCAGGGAGATGGAAACTATAGTGGAAGTGAGAAGAAAAGACAAATTGGAGAAAGACAGAGGTGAGTATTGATAAAAAGACTGAAAGACAGACATGAGGCCTTGATGACATCGTGGCCGCGAGCGATCATACGTAAGATGAGAACAGGGGTCAAGACAGGTGGAGGAGAACGGCACGCGGGCTCGCTGGGAGCCATCCTGGTCATTAGCGTCTCTCGCACGGCTCAATAAAGAGCTCAGACACTGGAAGACTGTATGCCTTCCAGCATTCGTCTGTATGGTTAGATGTCAATATAGAAACAGCAGTGTATCAGAGGAATCGCGGGGATCAATGGAGAGAAAAGGTGAGCGTAACTGGATCACTGTGACCCTCAGCTGACCCTTCATCACCAGGACACACACACACAATGTCACCTGTCCCCCAGACGCACCCTTAACCCTCTCTCTGTCTCCTCACAAACGCACATGCACGCACATAATCGACCTCTCACCTCACTGGTTTATTATCACAGCAGCTCTTTCTTTCATATTTATTTCTTTTAGTCAGGTCACATTGCACTGATGTGTATATAGAGAGAAACCTTTATATTTATATTAAAAGTCAAAATGATAAAGGCAGTAGTGGCGCCCTCCGATATTTTTCATAGGGGTGGCCAGATGGGGCCACTGAAAATCTTGCAGTGCACACCAAAACCAAAAGCTATAACTGAATTTCAGAAGCTCTATTATGCTGTTGCAGTAGACAGGCTAGTGTGAGAAAGACAGTTAACATTTTGACTTCCGCAACAATCCTGTTTCAATGTATGCACCTATAAACGTTGGGCTATTCATTGTTCTTTAAATAGGCTGGTTGTCTTTTTCCTTAAAAAGACAAGAGCTTTCATTTGAAGGACTACATTGATTGTAAGGAACAAAACATTCTCTGGGAACAAGCCCTCGAGAGACTTGAGGGTACCCATTGTCAAGGAACCCATTGTCATCCAGGTATCTTGAGGTGAGAATTCAAAGGACCCCTTTGAAAATAGCCATGCCAGTTTTTCCTCCACAAAAATGTAGCCCAAATTTGGAGCATTATTTAGCCCCCTTCCTGACAAGTTATGTAGACATGGTTAGTGCCAATAGGTGCCTTAGGGTGTGTAGTTTTATGAGATACTAGAAAATTGGCACCACTGTTTAAAAAAACCCATTACGTCCCCTGACTGCCCTTCAGTGGCTGAGATTACTGCCCTTCAGAAGCTGTGGGGCGACCTCTAGCTCACCCGGTGGAACATGCGCCCCATATCCAGCTGTGTTCTCATATGAGGACATCACATTTTGGGTTTACTTGACCTTATACTTCATTCTACTCAACTTAGGCCTGTTGTCCCCGTTCGTGGACACTTTTTTGTGGCATCTAGTGGTAGTAAAAGCACAGTACACCAATCCATGTAAAAACAAAGTGGCAGCCATCTCTGCAAAGTCAGTCTGCAGCAGACCCTGACACAAAAGAGGACAAGGTCTAAAACCTGATCACATTTTATGGTTGAAACTTATTTATGATTAATAATGTTTGTAGTTTGATATGGCAACAAATTTGACCAACAGTAACAAGCTAAGACACTGTTAATTTGGAAGTACTCAGCTGAAGACATTGAGACTTTACTCTTGTCTTGTTTGGGACTTGATTATCATTGACAATATTTAGTTTTTTATATTCACTGGGGCCTACTGATCCCAAATAGCTAGGAGCAGCAGACCAGGTTTAATCCCTTTGCAGCTGATCGGGTTTAATTCCAACCCATGGTCCTTTGCCATGTGTCATCCCACCTCTGTCTAACACCTTTCACTGAGCACAGCGTTCAGCTCACATCCCAGCTACATCAGCTGATCTCTTTGCTAGGGCTCGCATGGAAGGGCAGGGAGGTTTACTTTTTCTGCCTCAGGCTCTCCTTGTTTGCGTGTGGAAGGGCGGAGAGGTATGCTCACTCCACCTTAGACTTTCCATGCAGACATGCTGAGGGGTGTGCTCTTTCAGCCTTAGGCCTCCTCGTTTGCGCGTGGAAGGGTGGAGAGGTGTGCTCTCTCTGCCTTAGGCTTTCCACATTGGCATGTGGAAGGGCGGAGATATGTGCTCCCTCCACCTTAGGCTTTCCATGTAGGTCTAAGAAAGGCAAAGAGGCCCCAGAACAGAGCCACACCACCATACATATTTAGTTTTTGACTAAAGTGGTCCTAACTGAATTGTCATTCCACAACTGTCAAAGAAAAGGTAAAAACTGCAAAAAAATATATATCTAAGGCATCTATTGGAACCAACCATGTCTGCATAACTTGTCAGAAAGGGGGCTAAATAGTGCTCCAATGTTAGGCTAGATTTTGGCGAGGGAACAACTGGCATGGCCATCTTCAAAGGGTCCTTTGAACTCACACCTCAAGATATCTGAATGAAAATGGGTTCTATGGGTACCCACTTGTCTCCCTAAACTTCAGGAGGCTTGTTCCCAGCAAATGTTTTGTTTCTTACAATCAATGTAGTCCTTCAAATTAAAGCTCTATATTTGTCTTTTTAAGGAAAAGGATAACCAACCTAGTTAAAGAACAATGAATCGCTCAGCATGTGTAGAGACAGAACACATTAAAACAGAAATGTTGTGGAACACAAAATGTAAACTATGCTAGTGTTAGTCTGTCCACATCAAATAATTAGTACTATTAACTGGACAGTATGAAATCAATGCATCAGTATGCATTTAATTTACTCTTACATTGCAACTTATCAGTTTGTATGATATCCTACGTATTAGCGCCCCACAAAGACATTGCATATTTAATGTAAATTTACATGCTTAAAGTATAGTTATGTTGGTCAGGTTTAGGAAAAGAAACATGGCAACAACATACCTTAAAATGACTCAAAGTTCACTCAGAGTTCACACACTTCCTAACACACGGCTCCTGGGAAACGTCCTGTGTTTTGTGACCCATCCAACACCACAACCTGCCTCAAGGGACCGCTTCCTTCTCTACTCCTACAGCACATTGGTCAGGTGATCGCAGCTTTCCCAAATACGTGGGTTATGCAGAAATTACTGGAACATGATTATGTAGGATAAGTACGAATTTCGGTGCATTACTTTTTGTAGGAAACATATCAACAGTGCATAAGAACAGCCTGCATATGAACATAGTTTCAACTAGCCTATGTGCTTTAACAGCATAGTAGAATCCCTGGAATTCAGTTATGTCTTTTGGTCTTGGTGAGCCACCCCAAGATTTTCAGTTGCTGACCCCATGAGAAATAACTGGGAGCACAACTGATTTAAAATCCACTCTTGAGCAGAATTGAATGTCAGTAGGGCTGTTCTACTTTTGTACCACCCACAGTATATACTAAAATCATAACTATGAATGAAAAGGTTCTCTCGTGGTGTATCTGTGTACCTGGGACAGCACATCTATGTACTTTAGCTGTGCTAAAAATGTGCCTCTCTTGTACTTCTCTTTCTGAGTATGTTCTAAAGCTTTGAAAAGGCAAATAATTGGCTTGTGACTCCACAGCACAACATAATTAAGCACAGATAAATCAGCAGAGACCAGCGTAGGCCCTGCCTGTCTGTGTACACACACGCACGCACACACACACATGCACAGCCACTGTTGCCTTGTCAGCTGCTGCTGCTTCTGGTAAAGAGCACAGGCTGTGGGAGTGCAGGGACATTTCTCGCTAAGGGAAGTGGTGGGTTTTTGTGGTCTCGTTTTAGCCCTGCGTGTTGAGAAATGGCCGAACGTTGCTTTCATTTCGAGCCGAGAGGCTAGCAATTACACTCTGCAGGGTCACGTGACATGAGATGCATGGCTTTTTACTGCACCACCGAGGCCCTCCAAGGCTGATATGCCAAGAATGAAAAATAAAGAGTCGACCCCCCTCCACCCCTTCCACCACTCTGATCCTCCCCCTTGCACACACTAAAATAAACACACACACACACATGCACACAGTCGGTCTCTTGCCCTCTGAATGGCTTCCAGGCCCATATGTGCATGCAGCTCATCTTTGCATTTATCAGACTCACGGTATAATGAATACCTCGCGCTGGAATGAATGGATTCGCCAATAACGCTCCAAATGTTCTTGAGCTAACATGGCCCCAGCCCGTAATGCTCTTATTGTTCTCTGTTGTATTTGCTCCATTGAAATAAAGATCAATATCCACAGACAATAGATGACCAGCAGCATCAGATGAAAACAGCAAACACTCATTTAATTGGTGGAGAGTTGTCATTAATCTACACTAGTGTGTGTGTGTTTTTTGCATGTGTGTGTGTGTCCCTCATTGTCTGTGCACCCTCTTACTTTGTTTCAAAGTGCTAGATTCTTTTTTTTTCTCCCTCTCCCAACGACAGGCAGCGCATCTTTTTCTGGTCAAGGAGGACGTTGATGAATTGCTGCGAGGCGAGCCGGAGAGGCACAATTAAGATTCCATCAGGATAAAGGTAAAGGTAAATTATTTACATTAACAAGAAGGCTCAGCTCCACCAAACATTCCTCCACAAATGGAGCAGAGGAAAAAAAAAGAAAAGCCCCCTATACCTCTGGAAGCTGGAGGAGCCAGCTTCCGTAAATTGTTTGTGCTTTTAATTAATGAGCCGGGCAAATGTTTGTTTATGTGTGAGTGTGTGTTAGGTGTGTTACGGTGGGGTGAGAGCACTGAGGGGAGCTAAGGAGGAATGATGTGGTGGGTGGCAGAGGAAGGAGTTTACTTATTAAAATGGTCAGTGAGGCACCGGCTGCCTGCTCCTGTTTTAAGTTTTTCTATGTGTTAGACTTCACTCTTCAGCTTGAGATTCAGAAACAATGAAATGATGATTTACTGAAAAAAATGTGTTAGTCTAAAAAGTATAAATTTACTCATCTTTATATCAAGAGGTGCTACCTTTTTGGGGCCACCTCCACCTCACCTGGTAGAACGTGTACCTCATGTAGGCTAAGATCTTGGCAGCGGGTTTGATTGCACCTGAGGCCCTTTGCTGCATGACATCCCCTCTTTTCACCCCTTTCCTTTGATTCCCTAGGTAATCTATGATTGCACTAAAAGCCTAAAAAAAGAGGCCATGGACCCCCATATTAAAATGCCCAACTCGAGAGCTCAAGGCTTCAAAACGTGAATCCACAAACCAATGGGTGACGTCACGGTAGCTACGTCCATTATTTCACAGTCTATGCCACTACCCCATCAGACATTATTACACGTGTTAGCATGGTGTTTCCCGTAATGCCCGGACTAATAGACTAAATCGATTAAAAGCAAAACACTAACGGAGGTCTGAGGCCATGGTTCTCTGCCAGAAAATGGTACATTGCCCCCTACGGTTGGGAGTGAGTTACTACCCCAAGCGAGAGGTAAGTATCTTGTTCTCGAGTGAGGGTAGAATGGAGCGCGAGATGGATTGGCGGCTTGGTGTAGCATCTGCAGTGATGGGGGCGCTGTGCCAGGCCGTTGTGGTGAAGACAAAGCTGAGCCGGAAGGCAAAGTTCTCAATTTACTGGTCCGTCTGCATCCCAACCCTCACCTATGGTCATGAGCTCTGGGTAATGACTGAAAGAAAGAGGTCACGGATACAGGCGGCTGAGTTTCCTCAGAAGGGTGGCTGGGCTCAGTCTTTGAGATAGGGTTAGGAGCTCAGACATCCGGAGGGAGCTCAGAGTAGAGCCGCTGCTACTACTTGGAACGGGGTCAGTTGGAGTGGTTCGGGCATCTGATCAGGATCCTCCTGGGCGCCTCCTGTTAGAGGTGCTCCAGGCATGTCCAACTGGTAGGAGGCCTCAGGGCAGACCCAGAACACGCTGGAGGGATTACATATCTTGTCTGGCCAGGGAACACCTTGGGGTCCCCCAGGAGGAGCTGGAAAGCGTTGCTGGGAAGAGGGACGTCTGGAATACTTTGCTCAGCCTGCCGCCCCCACAACCTGGCTTTGGATAAGCGGTTGAAAATGGATGGATGGACATTTACTTTCAACAGATGGATGGACATTTACTTCAATAACTAACCAGCATGCGAGACATATGAAAATAGTGGGTTTTAAACTAGTGCATGAGGCCAAATTGAATCCATGTTGCTAGCCATGCTAATAGTAGCACAAGTAGAAATACTAATGTAACTAGTCAAAGTCTGATCACCAGTTGTGTGACTGGCCACCGCAGTGTGACATTGGGTTGCGTTTCTCCATAAGTTGATTTTGTTTTAACTTTTCACTGTAGGTCTCTGCATTTTTTTCATTATCCCTGTGGCTCCATCGCCGCAGCCTAGACGCACTACCCACATTCAAACATTTAAATAAATGGGAGGACCAGGGGTTTTGCCACAACGCCTGATTTGGTGTGAATGCAGCCTTACACACTCAGCAGTTACACCATCATTTATGAATGTAGGACCAATACTCTCTGTCCTGTGAGCTCTGTCTTTTGTCTCCACAAACTCCTGAGTTAAATATCTGTCTCTTAGCTGCTGAATGCCCCACTATGATCACCAGCTGGTTACTAACTTTGTCTGTTGTTTGGTGCTGGGCAGGTAATGTATAGTGGGTTTTCATTGCCTCTTTTACTACTAGCTGCTGTCGCCAAAATGTCACTGATGAGAGCTGTGAGACTCAATCCAAATGGTAAAGCTACAGTCCGTAAATCCAAAACAATGAGCTGAACGTTGTCATGAAGCTCTATAAAGCTGTGTTGAGCTGCAGGGTTGAGTGATAATGCAAACCCTTTCACATACCAGCTGTCATGTGATACGCTGTTGATATAAAAATACTGGTCATAGCTGCTTTAAGTTCATTTACTGGCTTCATGTCACTGAGAACGTTAAGGAAAGAGTTATTGTTCGTTTTCCAACTCATGCAGTCACAAAAATAATAAAACTCTCCACACTTAGGAGAGATAGGGACACAAGAGAGAAACTAATATGGAAGGAATCAGGAACATAAACACATCTGTGTGAAAAAAAAGCCACAGTGGAAAACTATCTGAATATGAAACATTGATTTTGGACTGCATTTGTTTGACAGCTTTCCAAAACAAACGTTCCCCCCACGTGACATTTAGATAACATTTCTAAATTGACAACCCGCATCACAATTAGGTTTGTTTGGAACGTATACTTGCAAACATTTATGTGCTTCCTCAAATTTCTGGTGCTGGACCGTTTTCTTTTGTTTGCATTAGTTAGCGCTTGAGTGTTTTTTGGCAGCATGCAGACTCCAGCTTCTATTTTTTTTTTTAAGCTTGCAAAAAGGGATCCAGGCAAAGGGGCAAAGACGTCAAACAATTCAGTTTAAGAGAATGTGGCAGTTCAATCATCTCAGAAACAGTCTCTCCCCCTTTGACAACTGTTTGTTTAATGCTGAGGAACAAGCAAATTGAATATTTGTCCAAATGGCAGCAATTATTTAACGAGTAATAACCTTCATGTTTTTGACATTTCACAAAAAACAAAGATTAGATTAAAGAAAAATGAATACAAATGTGTGTAGCAGAACTATGTTTTTTCTTCATTTCTACTCCATTAATTATCTCATGACCCCTTAAATTTATCTGGTGACACCTGGGAGCTTGGGAACTACTATTTTAAATCACCTAACTGTATTAAGAACCAAGTCAATGGAAAAAAATATCACCAGCTGACCAGCTACAACAGTAAAATGCACTTAAAAAGCATCAGTACAATTAAGTAAAACTCATGAGGGACATTTTCCTGCAGAATTCCAATACTTGATAGGAATACTTCACCCTCCCCATGAGCCATTTGTATATCAGCTACTCACCTCATAGTAGTTGATTTCGTGAAGTAAACTTTGTTTTGTTCGTATGCTTCGGGTGAACGAAGAATCCAAAAACTGAAAAAATTGTTGATGAATTGAGGTAAAAGGGGTCAAGCAGTGTAATCCAAGTCTCATTTAACCATTTGTATCTTCAGTACTTCCCAAAACAGACAACCCTTTCCGATTAAAAATGGTCTCTTCAAAGCCAGACTCCACTTTATTTTTCTTGCAAGCCTCAAGGGAACGAAGAATGGATAAAATTCTTAGTCATTAACTACATTTAACTACAGCAAATCTCAACTCAACTCAACTTTATTTACAAAACATACGTTTACAAACTCTCACACAACTCATGCAGTATAATCCAAGTCTCATTTACCCAGTCATATGCTCAGTACTTCCCAAACAGATAGCCCCTCTCCGACTAAGAAACTTATCTCTGATCTCTTCAAGGCCAGACTCCATTGACAAAAACAGTAACTTTACCTCACTGAACACGGGAGCTGCTGGTCTACGTCTTGCCTCGATCAGTTAGCTAGTTTGTTTTCTTCTGTGACTTTGGTGTTTTAAAGGGTTAGTTTGGATTCACCGGAGTCACACAATAATACTAACTAACTAAAAAATCGAGGCAGTGGTCGACCAGCAGCTCCTGTGTTCAGTGAGGTAAAATTACTGTTTTTGTCAGTGGTGTCTGGCTTTGAAGAGAGCGTTGATAAGTTTCGCTTTTAGTTCAGTTCCTTGTCAGAGAGGGCTGCCTGTTTGGGAAGTATTGAGCATATGACTGGGTAAATGAGACTTGGATTAAACTGCATGAGTTGTGTGAGAGTTTGTAAACTGATGTTTTGATATAGATTTGCTGTAGTTAAATGTAGCCGCCTATGACTTTTTGGATTCTTCGTTCACTTGAGGCATGCAAGAAAAATAAAGTGTTCGTCATGAATTCAGCGTAACACAGGGTGAGTAATTGATATACAAATGGTCATTTTGGGAGTGAAGTATTCCTTTAAGTACATTTTGTCTATAATACTTATATAGTTGTGCAGCATTGTGATTGAATCCTTCATATTTTTACATTCTAGTTTTATAAAAGTAAAGGATACTTGGTCCAACAATGCTGTATTATATTCTGTAGCAGATGCAGTATGGCTATGTCTTAGATTTCACTCTGTGAAGCTTCTATAATGTCTTTTAGATGTGAACAGACCTCAGTTGGAGTTTGTACCCTCTTGTCCCTCATCTCTGATGTTTGGTTTGCTGGCAGAATGATGCTGAATGCCACATGACTCCTCACAGGCAGAGATGCCCTTCGCTTGATGGGATCAATCAAACAACATGCCTCAAAGTCCTGCGTGCGTGCGTGCGTGCGTGCGTGCGTGCGTGCGTGTGTAAGCACTTCCACATTGCTTCTAACTGTGTGTTTGCATATTTGCTGTGCATGTTTATACCCACCAATGTATGTGTGTGCCCACACGTGCTCAACATGAAAGTTTAAATGTGTGTGTGTGAGAGAGAGCTTGTGCACGTCTGTTTGTGTGAGGAAGAGCTGGGGAGAGAGAGCGAGAGAGAACGAGAGAGAGTGAGAGAGAGCGAGAGAGAGAGAGAGAGAGAGAGAGAGATTGTGTGTGGGCGGGATACGTTTTGACAAAGTTCCCCATTTTTCAGAAATAATCACTTGTTCCCGTTACAGAGACAGAGTCGTGTGACTCCGGGGCTGCTGAGAAGGCAAAGCCAGAAAAAACTCTGGTTCTTCTCTCTCCTTCTGCCTCTCTTCCTCTCTCTCGCTCCTGGTGCATCCGACCCTTGTCCTTGTGGCTGCTAACGAGGGGGTGTGGCTGTCACTGGAGGCGTTGGGGCTAAATTACCATATTAATTAGCTCATCCTTTGACCGACAAACACAGAACTGAAATGTCACCACACTCACATTGGCCATAGGAAACACAATTAGTGGAAGTCATTATTGTTTTAGCAATGCCCCGTGCTTCTCACTCCATTTCCTGTGTCGTCTGTTCCTCCCACTCCTCAGCTCCTTCTCCAGCTGTGGAGGAAGTACTCAGATACGAAAAGTAGAAATACCATAGTCTATAAATACTCTATTACAAGTAAAACTCCTGAATTAAAGTGGTACTGAAGTATGCATTATGCAGAATGGCTCCTTTCTTAGTGTTATAGAATATGATATTATTCTGTTTTTCATCACTAATAAATACACCAATCAGCCACAACATTAAACCACTGACAGGTAAAGTGAATTACATTGATAACCTTGTTACAGTGCAATGTTCTGCTGAGAAACTTTGCATCCTGGCATTCATGTGGGTGCCACTTGACATGCATCTCCCACCCAAATACAGTTGGAGACCAAAAACACCCCCTAATGGCAACCACACTCCCCGATGGCAGTGCCGCAAGCAACCGATTGTGCCATCTGTGGTCATTTTGACTTGACCAGCGGACTTCACCACAAACCAATTGGCTGTAGAAACAGGTGACGTGCTTTACGTTGTAAAACCAGCTGAATCGAGCTCAGATGTTCAGTTCCCACTGCTACAACCTTTCTCTGCAACGTTCTAAAACGGTTTTGTCTCGTCGCGAATTTTTGGTCTGAACCGGACGTAAGGATTCGCTGCCAACGCCCTGGTCCCAGACACCACAGGACACCCAAGGAGGCCCCACTGTGGATAAGATTTGGCTCTAGTGGTGTACTGGAGGGTATATGCAGGTATATGGGGTATACCTACCTATGTTTTCTGGCCGTTTGCAGCATACCCACCTGTCAACCAAAAAGCCATTGGTGTATATATAGGAGAGTAAACCCACTTCCTCCTTGGTAATGTACCCATCTACCTAGTAGCACACCCATCTCATCAACTACCACTACATCACTGCTTGGCTCTGACATACTGAGGCCTGGACACAGGACCTCTGGGATACTATAGATTCTTGATTGGATGGAATGTGGGGAATTCGGAGGCCAGGTTGACGCCTTGAGCTCTTTCTCGCGTTCCTCGGGCCATTCCTGAGCAGTTGTTGTGGTGTTGCATGGCACATTGGAATGCCACTGCCATCGGGGAGCGCCGTTGCCATGAGGTGATGCGCCTGGTTTGCAATGCCGTTTGAGTGGGTGGTTTGTGTCAAATGATGCCACATGAATGCCAGGACCCGAGGTTTCCCAGCAGAACATCGTATTGTGATAAGATGATCAATTTATTTCACCTGTCAGTGGTTCTAATGCTGTGGCTGATCGGTGTACATGAGTACGTAAGTATAAGTAGTATAGTACTGCATCATATCATATGTTTTTTATGTAAAAAGTAATTAACCGTAAGTGTGGATGTAATGTAAGGGAGTAGAAGAATAAAGTAGCATAAAATAGAAATACTCACGTAAACTGCAATTATGTCAAAATCGTACTTAAGTGCAGCACATGCAGTGAATGTACTCAGTGACCCTCCACCACTCTCCTTCTCCTCTCTCTCTGTTACGTCTTTGTTGCTATCTTACAATCCTTGTTGCTTGCAGAGCTCATACAGGAGCCGCGTAGGATCGGCTTAGTCATGCACTCAAAGTGTCCATGTCTGACGTGAACCCACTGCTCAGACCAGCATGCTGAGCTGAAGTAGTAGCCTTTACTTACAAGACTCAGGAACAACAGTGAGGTTTCACTTCCACATACTAATGATGTCACGCTGGGCAAAACTGCAGAGATTTCTATTTTGACAGACTTGGTGTGCTGCCGGCAAACCAGGCAGTGTGTTTTTATCCTGACCTCTCCCTGAGCATCCCCATTTCTCCTTGCATCAGCCAGCTACCCTGCAGGAATACACACACACACACACACACACACACACACATAAACACACAGCACGCAACGTTTCCACCCAAAGCACTAATTACGCCCGGATGATTTTGCTGTCATCATTTTATCTCTATAGTTTTCAAGACAACAGGATGCTCATGATATACTTACAGCAGAGGATTTCTGAAAAATGACACATCAGCGACAGCAGCTTGTGACCCTGAAACTAAAAAGAGAACGTCTGCGCTCAGAGAAACATTTTTCATCTGACACAAATGCACAGCAGCATTTGATTAGATAAACTAATTTGGGTGCTGTTTTTGCCAGTTATTAACCCTTCCATGCTTCATCTGAACAGTCTCACCAGCTATTATGAGTCCATTACTGTAAATAGAGTCTTTCCTAAATTTTAAGTAACTACTAGCTAGTTTACTAAATCAGGTTGCACTACTGAAATTCAAGAAATGTCTTAGCTAGTGAAGACTTTAGTAAGGTGTTGATGGCTCGCTAGAAAACGTCTCTAGTGCTGTTCAGTCAAAAGTAAAGGAAGTCACAATCGCATCACAAGCTGTGACAAACTTACAAAAGTAACAGTTTCAAGTAACTTCCATGTTATGTAGAAATCAGGAAGAGAAATTTAGAAATTACTATTAAAAACACTTCCACATAAACACAAATAGCTAGTGTCCATGCTCGGGAGACTGTACAGAGGAGTTTTTAATAGTAATGTTTTCGAGAAAATGCACGTGTGACTGGATAAATGAGACTTGGATTATAATGTACAAGTTGTGAGAGAGTTTCTAAATTGATGTTTTGATAAAGTTTTGCTGTTGTTTAACGCAAGTCCCTTATGACTTCAATTCATCAAGAATTTAATTATTAAATTAATTTCACTAGCAAGGACCACGCCACAACAGTATGTCGTTTAAATATTTAATTGTAATTCAGAAGGTGTTAGTTGTTGAGGACTGGTGAATGGATGTACGTGGGGGTGAAGGTGGAAGAGGGATGTCTTCTGATAGGTTGATCTGGGAGGATGTACTGGAGATCGGGCGGAGGGCGACTCAAGCCCTTTTTAAATAGGAATTGTGCAAATTTGCAGGAAAGCCCAATCAGTCTTCTTTCAGCATTGGCAGTATAAAAACAAAATCAGCGAGTGCAGCAAAATGCCGCCTACCTACTTTTGTTTATACAGAATGCGCCTTTTTCGGGGCAATGGGGGGCGTGAGCAAGTAACAAAACGTGTAACTCAGCGTGTGACGTAAACAGTGACGTGGGAGGGAAGCCGCGGCTGGTCAGTCCTTTGGCGATTCTCCTACAAGTCGGCCCGTCCTTTACCGTCCCCGTCATCTGTCGGTTAATGGCCTCTTCATTTGCGAGGGCAAGGAGGACGCGCAATTCCTTGTCTCCCCAGTTGCTCATCTTTACAGTGTCTGTCAGGTTTGCGTTTCCCTCTTGCTACTAGCTGCTTGCTAATTCCTGCTATCAGCTGTTTCCTGTTTATCCACCGCCAGTGGGTCGCATGTGCAGTGCCATCACCAGCTCCTCCCACAAGTCATCAACAGCCCCTCCTGTTGCGGAAGGCCGCCTCGTTCTTTTCAAACCAAAAAGGTTCCACCGATATGTTTACCCCTATGCGGCACCTTGGATCAACTCGCCAATCCGGCTCTGTGTGTCTAAACACTCGCAGCTTGCCGGAAAAACGGCCCAACATTTGCCGAAAATCTGGCAGTGTAAAAGGGGCTTCAGTGCGGGGGGTCCATCTCAGGCGTTTTTCAACCCGAGCTGATTACAGGCCCCCCCGACACTAACTAGAATGACACATAGGAGAGATATGCACCAGATTGAATAAGAAAAGATGAGGGGAGAAGGGAGGAGAGGTTGAAGGAATGTTGGTAGGAATGAGGTAGGGAGGATGATGGATGAAGGGAAGGAAAAGGGTGGGTCAAGAAATCTGAGACCAACGGATCAGGATGCGTTGACCAGGTATAATAGGCTTGGCAGGTAATTCAAGGTGTGGTTGAGGCGTGGCCCTGCTCCTGAACCTAAGTTAACAAATTAACTTCATAAACAGTTAGTTGCGACCGAGCATTTTGATTGGACAGGAGTCATTCAATGAGTGCTGTTTAACAGCTCTGGGACTTTTAGTTATGCACCAATCACTCCGCTTTACAGGCGTTCTGAGCCGTTAATTACGTTAATCGTTAGTTAGCCGACATTAAGGGTCGTCGTAACAAACTTAACACAGCAAAATGAAACATATCACCACAAATAACATTTGAGTTTAATAAAGAATAGTCAGAAAAGGACAAAGGGACATAAAGACGCCTGAATACTTCACTTTAGATCAGAAAACGGCGCATATATTAGCTAGCTAACGGAAGTTTTGTCAGTTCAGGTAGTTATGCAACAGTGACACCCTGCAGCTCCTGGGTGTAAAATATTTAATAAACTAATTGTTACATAAGAGCTAGTTTGTGTTGTGCAACCTGTTTAATTTAGTGATGATAAATCTCCACACAGTGAACATTTACAGTCTAACTCAGATGACATTTGAACCGTAAACAAAAAGAGAGCTTTAATGCTGCCTGTGTGCCACTGAGAAGGAATAACTTATGTGCGATGTTTCCATGTGTATGCCATATGTATACTTCCTCTGATCTGAAAATCTGCAGTGTGCTGCAGCACACCCCCTCACAACACCACTCCTCTTTGAATCACTGTCCACGTCTTTGTGTATTCCTCACGCAGGCATCTGATGAATAAGTTAGGCCATGAGAGGACTGTAAGGCTCAGATATCCTCCTGTGTAGATCTGACCCTGGACCGCTGCCTTTGTGTTCTTGTATGCTGTCAGAATGCTCTCATCATTTTGACATCAAAGACGCTGTCCAGATATCAGTCGCTTCACATGGATCATAGCTGGAGGTAACCTTGGCGCTTCCTATGCATGCCCGCAGGTCAGCATACACGTGTGTATGTGTGTGTGTGTGCATTCATTGTATGGTGAGCCGACTTCCCTTTGGTCTTTGCATAGGAGATCATGTGATAAACCAGAATACTGGTGCTGGACAGGAAATAGTTTGTCTCCTGTCTTGTCCTAATCTCACACAGCCAGACCTTTGTCTCAGTAAGCTAATGGATGAGTCGAGTTGGTAAGAAAAGGGTGAAACAGTCGGGTATTTCAACTAATACAGCGACACAGAGGTGGGTGTCTTCTGACTAACTGGGTCAAGACTTTTAAAGGTCTTGTTACCTGAATTATCTTTAAGGGGAGACACCCGAGGGAAGTCGGGTATCATTCTTAACTAATATTTATCACCATGAAACTTCCCCAGTTGATAACTTACAGTAAGATGATACATTTTATATCACAAGTTTTCTAAAAAATTTGGTTTGAATATGTGTATGAGGTGTTATCAAGTTTAATTAGCACTGATTTTTAGACAAAAACAAGACACTTGGGTAGAAACTTTTAGCTAACAGTTATCACCATGAAACTTCCTCAGTTAAGGTAAGGTAAACTTTAATTTGAGATACAAACAGTAGTCATGAGTACAGCAACACACACAGAATCCAGTATCACACACTGTCAGGGGTAAATCATGGACATGAAGGGTCACTGCTGGTTAAGATAAGCGATAGCAGACAGGATGCTCAATGCTGCATTTAGGCAAAACCTCCACCCTGACGGAAGCATCTGAAACTCAACATGGAGGGGATGTTGTTGTTGTTGTTGTTGTTGTTTTGAAGGCTCAGATTACCAAACCAACAGACAAGGTTAAAAGAACGAACTGACTCAGTAAAAGCAGAATAGAGCAATTTCATGATTGTCCTATCGACATCGAAACTCCTCTGCTTCCTTAAAAAGAACAGGCGCTGGTTTGCCTTCTTACAGATGCTGTCAGTGTTCACATCAAAATTCAACTTGTCATAAAAGACAGTGCCCAAATACTTGTACTGCTGCGCTGCTGCAGGTTTTCTGAATTTTTTTGTTTGAATATCCAAATAATAAATCATTTAAATAAATATGCCCTTTTTGCATAAAAAACACAACCAGAAAATTGAACTAAAATACCTAAATGTGTATTTGGGATTAAAGAAGACATGTTATGGAAGTAAAATAGCCCAAAATCTCAACATTGACCACCCCAACCTGACTCCTGACTTTCTTGGCGTGTGAGCATATATGTGTTTATATGCGCATTAGGTTTTAATCCCTGTCAGAGGGGTTGCAGATGCTACGCTTCATCGATGGAATTAATACGTACCAATAATGACATGTTTTATTCATCAGTTATCATATATACGCAGTCATGTATAATGTGATGTGTTTGTGTGCACATACGTGTGTGTGTGTGCTCTGGCTCTCCTGGGGGCCCTCACTTGGGCCCACCGGTGTAAGAAGTGGGTCAGTCCCACTGTGCCGAGCGGTGAGAGTCAAGCAGTGACAGGTCTATGAGAAGCAGGGGGAAAGGGAGGAGGAGCAAAGGCCCCCGTAAATCAGAGGCAGTATCACATGTAGCAGTCAAGGCATCCGCGAGAAGCACGCGGCGTGCGTGCGGTATATACTCTGCACGCTGCCTATACGTGGGTGGACTGAGCAGCGAGCTAATCAGATGTGTTATTTGTATGGGGTGAAAGCAAGGCTGCTCACGGAATATGTGAGAAATCCGTCTTTGACCTTGAGTCTCACTTTCGTGCTGCTGCACTTGATGACTTGTCACATGTAGTCTGATTTAGACGTGTTTTGAAGGACGAGTCGTGGGCCGAGGGAGGATGAACCCTGCAGAACAACACAGTGATGCGTCAAACAGAAACATTTTACGAGGCAATAAGAGATGATTGTTAATAGGCTGATATTATAGCCTATGCTGATTTACTGTCTTGCAAAGCGTGTGACTTTTTCTCTTTACTTTTTTTTTTTTTTTTTCAAGGATTCAGAATGAGTTTCACATACAGTAAATACCAAGCAAATCTGATACCACAATGCTGTTAAGTTCTGAGTTATGGTTCTCACTTTGATTTTGTTTGCACAGCGGGGGTGTTCCTCTTTTCTTCTCTTCTTTCCTCTCCATCCCTAATAGAAGATGCCGTTAGAAGTCTTCTCCCATGGGAAGAATGCGACAGATCCCACATTGTTCATTGTTGTTTGTCTCTCCTTGAAAAGAAAGGCAGAAAAAAAAAACACTTCACAATGGTGTGGGCCAGGACGGGGGAAAAAATGGAATTACAAAGATCACATTTTCATCCTCTTTGATCTGATGTGTTGAGAGAAGGTTTTTGGTGAGTTGGTGTGTGCGTGTAGGGGGGGTGACGATGTTTGCATGAGTGTGTCATGACAGAGAGTGGGGGGGAAGACGAAAAAAAAAGTGTATGAGAGAAAGGGACAGTGAAAAGCGAGAAATGTAGGGAGGAGGTGGGGGGCTATAGTGATGTGAAACTGTCCTTGAGGGTTTGAGATGCATAAAGGGAGGAGATGCTCCATGCAGGGAGAGTGGGCTGTTTATTTACTGCAAAGAAGCTGTCTCCCTCTAGGGCTTTCCAGGGGAGCTTGTCCCCATCACTACCTCGGCTCCTGCACCTACCCTCTGGCTAAACCCCCTCAGTTAAGCTCCACCCAGCCGGGGGAGACAGCGGAGAGAGAGAAAGAGAGACACTCTCCTCCCATAGCCGCTGGCCGTGTTCTCTCCTTCCCCCGTCTGGAGCAGAAAATGGGGGAAACCACGCAGCGCCTCTGCCTCGGCACCAAGGAAAACAAGCAGACTCCTAATGCCAAAGAAGTGCTTATTAAGTCCCAGACAGCCTTGCATTTGCGCTGTGCAGCCAGTCAAAATAAGAAATTGTTTGTTGTTGGTTTAATCACCCTGCCTCCCTCTCATTCCACATGCTTTCTTAACCTCCTCTGAATCAAACCCCGGACTCTCTCCGTATTCTCGGTTTCAGTCTCCCCTTTTTCCTTCCTTTCATCTCTGTGTTTGTGAGAAATGATGTGTGGCTGAGGCAAAAAACATGGGACATGACAGCCAAGCAGCAAAAACATGCAGATGTGACAGTATGAGAGGGCCACTGGAGGGCAGAAAGAAGGAGGGAGTATTAGGGGGAGAAAATGACAGGCACAAACAGAAAATCTGATAGAACCGAGACGAGACATTGCGAAAAAAAAATATTGTGCAGGAGGGAAAGAGAGAGAGCCTGAGGGATGAAATATTTGAAATAGTGAAGGAGATTGTTAGTGTGGAGAGGGAGGGAGGGAGGGAGAGAGAGAGAGAGAGAAGGAGGGAGGGTTGGGGTACACTGTGAACAGCAGATTGTGGGGGCGCATGTTGTCGAGGTGGCCCAGGTCCCTGGTGCCCTCCTGTTTCATGGCTCTCACAGCCTGTCAGTGAAAACAGCCCAGCCATGTAGACAGCTGTGCTCAGGAGGCTGCGGGGGCGAGAGGAGAGGAGAGGAAAGGAGAGGAGAGGAGAGGAGAGAGGAAAGAGGAGAGGACCTTTGTTTTCCATTTTGCTCCTCATCTCCATCAACGTCCCCATTTTCCTCCAGCGTCACTGTATATTCATTCCACCCAATTTTCTGGGCTCTGCCATGTTTGTTCTATTTATCTGCAAAAGTAACATAAAAGAAACAAAAGCCTTGAGTTCGCATTCAACATCCTCGACAATATTTACACGTCTGTTTGTTCACTGTTTGTTTTTGCTGTTGTCAACTCAAACCATGTAGACTAAAATGCCCCCTCTCTTTGTCTGTGCCCCATATTAACCCACTTCCTGGAGGCTACAATACATTTTCGAGAATGTGTGCGCGTGTGTGTGAGGGGAAGATATCCGAGATGGAAGCGTCACATTGAGCAATAGATGGGCAGAACTACCGCGCTGCCATTTCCACTCGCTTGAAATCAATCACAGGTTAGTTCGAGTGATTTTTATTGGCCCTAAAAAGTCCTAGCCACAGGCTAATGGGAAAGATTCATCTTCACTCCCACAAACAATACATCTCCCGACGTGGAGACTTAAAAGAATATGACAGCTTGTCATCCAGAGCGTCTCTATGCGTTAGTCCTTTTTGTGTTCGCGTCCTCTACATCAGAGGGATCACACAGATCAATGCTCTCTCCTCTTTCCTTTGAAGGGACAAGTGCTGCCCCTGAGGTGCGCCCCCTCCTCCTCCTCCATACCGACCCTCTCCAAACCCTCATGAAGGCCTCCGCTCACCTCCCCGTCTCCCTCCACCTCCTACCCGCTGACTCCCCCAGCCCTTCCTGCCATCACCGCCTTGTTTACGAGCCTCTCCCCTGGAAGGACAGGTTAATAGAGGACCTGGCTCAGCTCAGGCCCGCCTGGTTCTCATTCGCTCCCTAATAAGACATTTCATCTCCTGCCTTAGTGCCTGCTCGCCAGCGGCAAAGCTCTCCCCAAAACACTATGTCCAGTATGTGTGTGTGTGTGTGTGTGTGTGTGTGTTCACGTTGGTCTCAGCTGTATGGTGGCCTTGAGGTGCAAAACACAACCACATTTCACAAATGAAATATGAAAAGCTGAAGAAATAATCACATTGCTTTAACATTATTCACATTATTACATTGTGTATAATCATTTCACAAGTTTGGCCATGAAGCAGATTTTTTGCTGCACTACAGATGTATTTTTTATTTGTTATACACATGGCCAGAGTGGCCTTGTTTCACTCTCTAATGCATCTATTACCCTGCATTCACACATATGAACCCAAACACAGGACCTGCGGCAGGATGCCATTCATCGTAACTTTGAATTGTATCCTGAACGGTGCCCACTGTGACTCAATACTCAAAAGTTGAGAACGATTCAACATGGAGACAATCAATCATTTTGAATCGCTCCGGAAACGAAACTCACCTACACCATCTAAACTAAATGATTCTCCATTTAAACAAGCTACCAGGAGTTGAAATAAAAAATAGTATGATATCGTAAGCAAATGACGACACTATCAGTGCCTACTAGTATGTAAATTACCAGCTCTGCGCTAATCATGCCTGCCACTTTGAATCCATATGTGTGAACAGGGTGTTGAGGTTGTTCGTGATACGTATTAAAGCAACAAGGTTGCCGGAGACACTGTTACAAACCAGTGGATGTCTCATCGACTCTTCATTACAAAACCACACATTTTACCATTATATATAAATAGATTAATGCATGAATCCTCAGAGGGACGATGGCAACACTTTAGGCATTATAAATGTAGTGGGGCTGCTTGTGAGGAGAACACAAAACCGAAATAAGTTTAGCTCACTCTTTCATCCAGCGGCTTTGAGTGGTTTATATTGGGAGCTGAAGTATCTGCAGAGGTCTCTTCCTCTCCAAAACAAACTGACCCGATGATTAAAAGCGTTATAAACACTTAATAAAGCAGTTTCATGTGAAAAAATTTGGGGTTATTCCAATGCTGCTCATCACGGAGGGGCTGCTAATAACAGTGGCCAACCAACACATTCTCACTCTGACCTCGCCACATATCGCCGTTTGGTCATGGACTTTCCACGTCCCGATACAACATCAAAGGTACCCTTGGTGTGTTGGTTGTTGACGTTCTGGGATGCCATGTCTTTCAAAATACACCTCTGTTTTAACAGGAAATTTGCTGTTTACAGACAGTCTCTTTCAAAATGAAGCACTACGTCAGTACAACAGCACGATTTTTTTTACTTCCAACAACTGATGCACGTGGTTAGGTTTAGGAAAAGAACAGGGTTTGGCTTTAGAATCTTCCGGGACATGAACACCGCTCTCCAGTTTGATAATTGCTGTTTGTTGGACCCATCCGCCACCAATCCCGCCCACCCTACACGGACTTTCACCACCTTAACTTTCGTTCTCGTCCTGCCGCGTTTCCCCCAATACCACAGAGCGCCGTTAAAAGATGTCTTTTTTTGTCACTGCTCAAGCGCCGGATTTCGACAACTTTGGGGTGAGACTGGGTTGGGCCAATGCATGAATGCGAATGTCCCTATCTAGAGCAAGTATTTGGTTTGTTTGCTCTGTTCTACTGTAGAAACATGGCGGTGCAACATGGCAATTTCCATAGACGAGGACCTGCTCCCTATGTGGATAAAAATGTCTCATTCTGAGGTACCGAAAACACAACAATTCTTATTTTCAGGTGATTATACACTAAAGAAAACATCCTTATTAAATTATATTCCATTTCTACCAATATGTCCCTCTAAATCAAACACATGGACCTTTTATGTTTAAACATTCTCTTCCTGTTCAATATTTGCACATGGTAACCACAGTATAATTAAGGTTAGGGAAGGTAAATAAAGGTTAGGCATCTAAAATACTTGGTTATGGTTCGGGGGAAAATCATGATTACAGTTAATAAAAAGGCAAACTTTAATTGCAGGACGCAAACTCTCCTGCACGTGCTCAGACCCATCCACCGCCTTCGCAGCCTTACCTTTGCACCTCACTACGTAGACGGCACGCTACTTCCCACACTGCAACTGAATGTTGACATGGCACGTAAATCGTAAGGTGTGAAACGATCCAATGTGGATGTGATCCCGAAGGAATACTGGGCTGATTGCTCTCACCACCTGCTCCAGTCATCATAAACAACCGTTTAGAAATAAGAGTGTGAAAGGTAGTGAATACCTACCTCTTCTTGTTTTTGATATTATGTCTTTTTGCGTGTAGTGTTTTCTGATATGTTTTACTTTCTTTAGTGTTTGTGTGTTTTCTGAAATGTTTTGCTCCTCAGGGCCACCGTACCACAGCCCGCAATTAAAGACAGAGAAACAGACCAATGAAAGTAGCCCCCAGCACACACGGTTACCCTGTAAATCAGCTCCCAAGGACACAATAACAGCCTCCTGAAAACACTGAAACACAAGGACTGTGATCTTTTTACTGGGGGACGAATGAAAAGCAGGAGCTGGAGGAACGGGGAGCCAGGCCTGGTCCGTAATGCCTGGGCTTTTCGGTGGTTTAAATCACCTTGACTGGCCCGAACTCTCAAAGCAAGCCAACTTCCTCCCGTCCAGAGGGAGAGCAGGGTGACTCGGTGTCCAGTAAACAATGTCCGCCTCGCCCTCTGGAGCCCTGGGAGGGAGAGGAAACGGCATGTCCTTGGGGCTTCAACTTTGACCCCTCCTCCCTGATGAAATATGGGCCCTGCCCTGTGGTGTAGACTTGTTTGAACTGGAGTCCCTAATGGGCGAGGGTGTGTGTACGTTTTCCATCGTGCCTTTGTGGTCGTGCACTTTTTGTGAGTTTGTGTGCTTCAGTAATGGAATACAGTTGATTGTAAATAGCTACAAAGAAAACTTGATTTCAGTTTTGGATTTAAACTATAAATTGTGAACTTCCTGCTGTATTGATTTTGTATTTCAGAGACCTCATGTTGCTTTTCTTGCTCTTTGTTGTGTTAATTATGAATCCAAGCAAATGAGTCTGCTAAAAGAGCATTGCTGTTTTATAATTTTATGTTATCTTACCCGCTCTGTGGTTTTACAGAGTGAGTTTGAGGGGGAGAGGACTTACGAGAAATGTTTACACAACCCCAGCTGATGCTTTGATAAATGTGCTAGGAAATGACCTATGTGTAATACCAGTTGCTCTGTTCATTCGTATTCGATATGATGCTTGGCACATGATCCATCAGCAAAGCACAGTGACCTTTACCATACTGATGAGCAGCTTCTCACACTGTGTTTTAGATAAGGGAGGATTTATGCCCTCTGAAACAGCCTGTGTGTGGAGTTGAACTGTGACATTTGGTGAGGGCTATTTTGTCCCACAAAAGCCAGTCGTATAATTCAGTCCTTATTTCACCTCATTTAATCTATTTCTGAGGGTAATTTCTCTGAGGTACTGTAAAGTAGGTTGCCACTTTTGCGCCGATAGCATGACAAAGCACAAGATGGATACATGGAAGGTTTATTGTGGTTTTACTCTGGGAGGAAAAGCTGCTTTTTGAGGCAAATGTTTCCTTACAAGGCAGTAATTATGATATATATTCAAATACGCTAAAAATGCCGCACCTTTCTGCTAACAAAGGTGCCGGCGTGACACAAGCTGTGCATTTCGGCGACAGTTAGACACTGCACACACGACTTAGATGGTTCCTGCATGGAGTGTGTTGCACTAAAAATCGCATATTAGAAATTGTGTAACACGTCCTGTGCAGATTATGTGGCACTAGAGAACACACAGTGAGTATTTTCATGTTGCCGAATATTGTGTGTTGACCACCCCACATAAACTTCATGTAAATTGAATGATCTTTATCACAGAAGGCTGACTTCCTGTTGTCAGTAGTTGGTACTATCACTATTAGTCAGTGTGGTCATATAGATGTCTTAAGGCCTGGACTCTTATACAGCACGTGTAATTTGGGGCAGATTGGCCTGTGTAAAATCAAGTTACAACAGTTTCCTGTGTCATATAGAAACATCAAATTAACGTCGTTTGATGACAACCCAAAATCTTCACATGAAAGCATCATCAAGGTCTTAAGGCTTTTCTGCCCAAATTTTAAGTGGCTCTGGTTAACTTGATAGGAGGACATCAAAGTGTAAAGCATGTAATTTCCTGTTGGTAGTGCTAAGACTATGACTTAATATTGGCATGTAGATAGCTTTCAGCCGGGACTCTTATCAAATGTAAAGTTTGGTTCTGTGGCAAGACATGGGAATTCGACGCCCCACCACAGCCAAAAAATCAAATGCTTCGCAACTTAACATTACCAAGGTCTTTAGATTGCACTGCACAAATTTGAAGCCGATCTATCCGTTAAAGTGCATTGCCTGGAAATGGCAAAAAATGCCCTAAAAATTACAGATGAATTCAAAATGACTGACTTCCTGTTGGGTTTATGGTATGGCTCCCAGAGACTTTTATTTAAAGCTATAGTTATAACCTATAGTATAGTAGGTAATGTTGGAGAGCTAGCAAGATTTGAAAGTGGCACCTCCTCTAAGCTCCACCCCCTCCTCCCCCTCCCGTCAGTGCTCCGTCCAAAGCCACGCCCCCACAAACTTGAACGCGCATCCTGCAGTACACCGACAGAGAAGCTAATGTTAGCATTGGGCTAATACGAGCTACAAAAGTAGCTAAGTTGGCTAACGTTACATATTTCATGAAAATAACAAATCCCCCCGAAGCAAAACAAATAATTACCTGTCCAACAGAAAGACAGCAACCTCTGCATCACTTTTCAGGCCCTTTGTGTGTAAGTCGTCTATTTTTATTATATTTTATATGGACCTATTTTTGAGTCTGAAATAAAGATTGATTGATTGATTGATTGATTGACTACTATTAAGCCGTGGGATGTTGGATGTGCCTCCTGATTTTTGTAGCTCTAGGTGAAATGTACCGCAGGCAGGGGCTGCTTTGTTGAAATTTTCTTGCAGGCGCTAATGAGCCATTTTTTCACAACCAACGAACACCCATGAAATACCACATTTTTCACCAGTTTTGATGCACGTGCAAATTTTGTGAGTTTTCCAAGCACCTTTGGCTCCTCAAAAAGCCAGTTCTTTTTGTCAAATAATAATAAACAAAACGATTTTGGTAGGGTCTTCGCATCAATCAATGCTGAGGCCCTAAGGAATAAACTTAAGTTCAGTCAGGACCACTTTAGTCAAAGAACATTTTAATTCCATTTGGTCCCCCTCAGTGTTGACTCCATGGCTACGGCCTTGTTTCCTTATCAAAAAGAAAAGGCACCTGGTAATACGGTGTTACAAAATGACTCCATGTCAAAACGTATTTGGTGTTGCCACAGTGATGGGCAGCGAGTCAAAGTTGGCATTGATATTCACCATGAATAACAGATGCACATGAACAAACAAGTGGGATTTGAGATTTTCCACTTCCCTTCAATTCCTCCTGCTGTGGCTGTTAGTTGAGGTAATTAAGAGTCGTCTCTGTTTCCATGGTACATCTGAAATACAAGCCGTCTTTGTACAAATTGATCTGTAGGATGTCCCTCATACTGTGCCTGGTGTTCCCCTAATTGACAATGCATGTGTTTCCATTTCTGCTCTTTTACATTTCAAATGATGGATGAAAAAGAAGGCTGCCTTTTTGCCGATGCAAAAAGCACCTTCAGACTGTGGATGGCGGCCACAAGTGTCGTAACCTAGCAACCAGGGAGTCGCTGCGTGAGAGAGCACAGAGAGAGAGAAGAGGGGCTTCCTCTTGAAAAAAAACAAAACAAACCTCTCACACTCATTCTAGTTTATTCATGCCTTTGTTTGACCAGCTATTTTAGGACCTTTGAGTGTTTCTCTCTCACCCAAGGATTCATTTATTTTTAGCGTCGGCTCATGTTTCCTTCCTTTTCTTTCTGCCTGCTTCATTTGTGAACACTGCTTAACCCTTTTCTATTTCTGCTGTGTTGCCTGCATCTGTTCCACAGAACCGCATGGGAGGATGGACTTGTGGGGAAAAGGGGAAAGGGTGTGTGTATATGTGTGTGTGTGTGTGGGCTTAGGAAGAGGGGAGGAGAGAGGATGAGGGAGGAGAAGAGACAGAGGGAGTGTTTTCCATCTGCTTTTTGGCTGAATGTATTCTTTTTGTTTGAGGCCGTCACGCTGGGCAACATGTTTGTTTGTGAATATGGTTGTTTCACCATCTGGACTATTACCTTTAACAGAACATTGTCTTTGTCCTTGTTTACACTATCTTTGTTTTAGCTGTGTGCACAAACTCATTTTAGACTTAACACCACTCCTGTATGTGTAGTCCTTCGTGACAACGCTGCAGAAACACAGACTGGTCCTGAGTGCAATATGTATTAATGTTAGCCACTGTGCTGCTACTGTTCTGAGGAAAAAACACTGTTTCAGTTTTTCAAGAACTAAGAAAATCAGATTTTAAAAGGTAAATCTGGCAATATTCATTTTATTGTTCATGAAAACCAACAATGCATTCGCCTGTCTATCTCTCTATACTGTCTCTATCTCTTGTCTGTGGACAAGAGCATAATTTCCTGCATTTGTATAGACCAATTTGTGCCTTTTTTGCATCAATTTATGGTGGAAATGTCTTCAGTTTCTTCAAAATAAAAGTCCTCTGCTACCGTCATGTTTGCACATATTCTAAATACTGAGGGGCCATGTCTCCTGCCCCCCCCCCCCCACACACACACACACACACACACACACACACACACACACACAGAATATCTGTGCTTATGTCTTTGGCACTCACAGCCTGTTTGTTCCTGCCTAAAACATAAATCCTTAAAAGAGTACCTCATAGATCAAGCATTGCACTCCTAAAATATTATCGGACTCACCATTGCTGCAGAATCAGTGATATTGTATTCTTTATACAGTACTACGCATTCTTCTTCAGGTATGTTATGCTAGCGGTGGCTAATGTGTCCTTGAGACACTAGCCTCAAGCAGAGATGCAAAAGCTGGCAATGGAGATCCAGTATGCCCACTTCTTTCTAACGCCACAACCCAAGACTTTTAGTTTCCAGACTCTTAGTCTTCAGGGCCCCAACTGACTCATGAGACACCACATGAGGATCTGAAAATGATTTAAACAACTTTTTCTACATATGCAGTAGTATTCCCCAGACCTGTAAACAGACGTACGTATATAAAAGTGGTGTACTTCTCCTTTTGAAAGCAGGTTACAGATATATTGTAAAAGGTGCAATATACGATATTCAGAACATTAATACAGCAGCAAAACAACTATTTGCTATGTAAAGACATAGTGAAGTAATCATGTCCTGAGCAGAAAATGAAGTCACACTTTTTCTGTGTGTGCTGTAATCTGAGCTTCTCTGTTTTTTGTTTTGATAGCCGGGCCAGCCGCAGGTGTGTTAGTGCATTTGAGTCCCTGTCTTTATGTCCCACTAGCTAGCTAATCTGCGTTGCTCTGCACTGGGCTCATACAGCCGAGCTGTCCCAAACTACAATGGCGGGATGACTTTGTTGCCTCTGGGTCCCCCCAGGTTAACACTGTTAACTCTGTCAGCACTGTTGCTGTTGTTAGCAGAGTTAGCGCGGCTAGCCCTACCTGCTAAATGTTGTATATTGCACAGTTAAGGTTTTTTTTTTAATGTTAAATTTACAATTGTGAAACAGCTGGGGTTTTTAGCAGGAAGACACTGTCTGTTTGTTGGGAACTATTTTAAGAAGTGCATTTGATGTGCTGGCAATTATTTCTGGCAGCAGGATGGAGTCTATGGGATCAACTCAAAGTAAACTACAGTGCCCATCATCATGATAATGAAACATGTCACGCAGTACAATTATGCGGCTCACTGGTGTGTTTATATTGATTTATGGAAACAACAATGGGAGTAATAAGCTATAAAACACTCCAGGTACACAGGTAATACTTTATAGTTGCTTTGGTCTTTCCATGATTATGTTATCAGTAAGAAAAATATAGGCTATCATGATAACTACATTTTTAAAATTCATACAAATCCAACAATCAAAAAAAGCATAGCATAATCCACTGAGGATCATGTGATTCTTTAGTTATATGAAACATTAAAATCAAAATTGGAGATGGAAGGTGATATATCAGTTTGTGTTTGACTGATGAATCGCCCTCTGTTGTGTATAAACCAGCACATACACAGATGATCCCCGAGCCTGAATATGAATTGATGTCTTCTCTTAATCGCCCTCCTCTTCGGCCTGCGTCTCATTCTCTCCACCCTTGAATTTGCATAGTCAAAGCTGCGATCATTTACATGATGGCATAGGTACAATTCATTCCAGACTGAAGTCGCTCCCTCCCTCCGGATGAAGCACTGCGGCCCCGGCCTGTGCGTCTGCGGGGAAACGATAGGGGGGGAAAATAAATGAGGAAATCATACAGGGGTGTTCAGCAGCTGATGTGTAGCTCTCTAGTGGCAATGTGGTTTTACTGTCATTGGCTGGAGAAAGGTCAAAGCAAAGGCGCATTGAAATGGGGGAATAAATAGGCAAGCATACTGCAGTGCTTAGGGAGAGTCGGCCTGCCAATGAAGTCCCAATCTATTCCCCTCACGCTCCCTGTTCACTCCCATTACAGACCTCATCAGCATCAAATCCCCACTAGCAGCAGCAGCACGCCCTCCCCCACATACAGTATGCTGCCTCTTTCTCACGGACGCACAAACACACACACACACACACACACACACACACACACACCTCATTTGCAGGCCTTGCAAAAAGGAGGCTATTTGTTTAAATCTTCTGGGCAGTCTCTCTGAGTGTATACACTGTATATGCATTTTTATGTGCATGCATTTTCCCTAACTCTAACCTACAAATAACAGCAGCAATTCAGATTGTCACCTCAGTTTTCATGGTGGCCATTATCTACTATCTGTAAGGAACAATGTGAGCTGGCAAAAAGCCGTCATTTCCAAAACAACCTACTTTTTTACTTGACATAAACCTTTATGATGCACATTTATAGGACACAGTAGTTTCAAACTGATGCTATAAGATTAAAAGAATAGTATTAGAAAGAAAAATATTATGCTTTCACGCAATACATGTAATTATTGGTTATTTGCCTGATGATGATGATGAGCAGCTGGAGGTCATAGTTTATATTAACTACTACATCACTGCCCTCTCTGCATCGCTCCCCTGTCCTCTCTCCCTCCTCCCTCTCCCCTCCTTCCCACACCTCCCCATCCCGTCGCCTGAGGCAGTGGACCGATACCTTAGCTACATCCAGACAGACACACCACCACCACCTCCTCCTCCACCTCACGATCCTACACCCCTCTCTGTCCACCTCAGCTCAGCTCAGCTCAGCTAACATGACAGGCCGGGCAGATGATGATAAATGCAGAGGAGGAAAAGCAATTACTGGATCAGTTAGGTGTAGTAGGGAGCGCTCAGGGCACTCATTACCAACAGACTGTAGAGTTCGGGATGCGCACACACTTGCTCACACAAACACACGTGTGCATCTCCACTGGATTCGATGCATCAACAACAAGCTCAGAGTTACATCTGACAAAGTGATGATATTATTGTCCTTATTTTGTTTCATACTTCTGTTCTTCCAGCTAAACTGAACCGTGAATCATTATCAATTTAACGCTGCGGCGTGCAAACACAGAACGGGCACTAATGATAACAAAAATAAGATCAAAAGTGGCAAGCAGATGACAAGAACGCTGTTACAGACACACAACGTGAATAGGTTAATATCAGAACGGCAATAATGCAGCGTGTATTTGTTGATGTGAGCTATACTGCTGTGTGATGTGCCATCTGCACACCTGTCAAAGCCGGAGAGACCGCATGTATAGAGTATAAGCCAAGGAGGATAAGGCAGCCTCAGTGATTGACAGTAGCACTGAGGTTGTCATAGGGACAGCTGCAGTCCTCGCTGTCCCCTGAGGAGGATGTAGAAACACTAATAAGGGAGAGACACGTACACACAGAGAGGGAAAGAGAGAGATTGAGGAAAAAGGACGGGATGATTTGTATTTACCCTCCAAATGCGCACTCACACACACATAAACACAGACACACACACACTCACAAACACACAAGCGCGCTCTTTCTTGCAGGCAGAGGCAGTTGCCCGGGCTGCGTGTCTATGTGAGTGGTGGGCGGTGAGATCGCAGGTCAGGCCCACGCAGTCCCCATTCAGCCGTACAGTGTGCAGCACACACCGGCTGCACAGAGGCCAGAATGGCAGACGGAACAAAGAGGAGCTCATGCATGCACGCAAAAAAGCAGAAACATACACGTACATTAACACATGCACACACACACAAACAAGACTCCACCCTGGTGCCCACTTTGCCTCTGCATTGCTGCCCCCTTTCAGTAAAAGGCATGATGATTATTGCTTTATTAAGAAGCTGTTAAAAGTGTCTATGTTAGACAAAAACACAACATGATAATCCACATTAAAGGTTTTACTTTGCTGCAGTGCTTTCTAAAACACTCTGAGCAGCAGAAGAGAACTGTATGATAAGTAGTGTTTAAAGATGTTCTTTTTTTTGCCCTGAAAAACTTTCATTTTCCTCCAAATGTCCAGCCACAATTACATAAGAGTCCGTGGGTCTTAATTGTGGGTTTCCTTTACCACTACACACAGCAAACATGTGATTACAAACACAGCTTGATCCTGCTGGACGTCTAATCACTGGTTGCATTGCGGTTCACCGTGATATCACTTTCCTTAACCTTAACTGTCAGAGGAGGTGTCTGTTTGACTTTGATAATGGGCATGTTTGGATGTTTGACTCGGAGGGGCATTTTGTCCGACCACATTCGGACTGGACAGGATGTTCTAAACAAGTTCATGCTCGAGCGCCGCTGGGAGAGGATGATGTAGTGGCACCGTAGGTGGCGGAGATACACAAAGTCTCAAAGTGTGTTTGCGCGCGTTTCATTGCGTGTGTTTGTGTGTGCGTGTGTGCGTCAGCGCCGGAGTGAATGTTTGTGTATATGGGCGAGTGGGGGTGGCAGGGCTATAATCTGCTCCAAACTGCTTGCGGGCAGAGGCGAGGTGGGCGAGACAGTGATACAGAAAGAGAGCAAGGGAAGGAGAGAACGAGGGGAGGGGGAGTGAGGACAAGCAAGGAAAGAAATGAGTTGGCAAGAGAGAGGAGATACAGAAAGAAAGGAAAAACAAGGAGAGAGGGAGGGAGAAGTAGAGGTGAGTTGAGAGCAACGTGGATTCGCACGGCTTACGGATGCTCTACAGCTACTGTACCCACTGTCCTCTCTCCTCTCCCACCCATTGTCATGCCGGGCTCCGTGGGCGCCGGCAAGGCAGCTAATTCCTCTGACATTTACGCTGCTTTCTCAGTCCTCCAGTGACGCAAGCCCGGCCGCAGCCACTGTCAGCACCCACAATGGCCTCAGGTGGATGAGAGATGGTGGATGGTGCAGATGATGGACCGCTCAACCCTAACTGGGGCCCAGCCAATGAGGAGGCCCTTAGAAACTCTCTCAGAGCCAAGGTCCTGCATATTGTGTTATATTATACAGTATGTCTTGAATAAAATAGGATTAGTGTGGGTGGAAGAATAAGAGAAGAGAACAGTGCGGAGGAAAAGAGTGAAAGAAAACTGAAGGAGAGGAAGAGGAGAGGGAGGGAAAAAAGTGGGAAATTGATAGTGCGAGGAATTTACAAATGTTTCACTCTTCCATGCCAAAGTATGCACTTGGGTTTTAAAGTACGGATTTCATGAATTCACTTAACAATACTTACGAAAAGATCACAGCAGATTTTTAGGAGCATGGCCTGTTGATCACCTGACCTGACACCACTACACAGAAAATATTTCACTACTACAGATGCTCTTACAGCTCGACATACTCGTCATTCTGCCTGTAGTTATTTTACCAAATATCAGTTTGCTTTTATTCGCATGTGTTGATTTTGTTTTTTGTAGCTCAAACTCACTGATGTCAAGGTTGTTATTATATAAATTCATGCCTTACTAAAGCAACACAATGGCAACTATGAACAGCTACTACCAACGTGTGAATGTGGCCTTGTGTTGTGAGTGCTGTGATAACAGCTTGGCAAATGATAAATGACAGGGAAGTGAATAAAGGTGGTGTAATTGTCATTCTGTCATTATGAAGAAGGAATAAAATGGCAGCTAGTTAAAAAACAATCACTAGATAGTAGCTAAATCCAGTAACACCTACTTTGGAGGATTAGTGTGGAATAATTTGGGAAATGATTCAAATGGAAAAGTTGACTTTCTTATTGAGGATCCAAAAGAACAAAGTCTATTAAATCTGGAATAAATGGATCATAGTTATAAAACCATTACAAGCAGACTTTGTGTGACTCCACTTATCTCATCGTTCTTTCCCCTTCTTGATAGGAATAGTAGCAATGTAAGCTCCCTTAGTTTGAATGTCTACACTCGAACTTTTGGGCATGTGTATGAAAGTTAAACACGAAAACTGCGGTCAGTCGAACTCAACGGAGCCAGGTCGTAAATTAAACCTTTACCAAACCCCGTAGGAAGGACGGCAAACATATCCTTTTTTTCAGTAAAAGCTTTCAGTGCAGCCGTTTGTTCTGCTTTTAAAGAAAATGTACATTCCAGTTCGTTCAACACATTTACCATTGCAGTTTTAAAATCAGTAGCCATGTTGGTTGTTTATGAAATGCATTCACTCTGCTCCTTATCCCTCCTATTCTGATGACGTGCCCGCCCCAAAGTAATAAACGGTTGTGATTGGCCTGGTAAGCTTTAACCGATGCCAGAATGCGCTTTTATGATTGCATGGCCAGACTGATTTGCAGAGCGAAATAGAATATGAGCTCATGACATAAGGATGGTTTCACCAGGCTAGGTAAGGACGACCTGCTGAAGTTCAAACTGAGTATCAGAATGGGGAAGAAAGGTGACTTTGAACGTGGCATGGTTGTTGGTGAGTATTTTCAGAAACTGCTGATCTACTGGGAATTTCACACACAACCGTCTCTAGGGTTTACAGAGGAACTGAACCCCCAGCCTCCATTTAATGCATGTATAGTTCCTGTTTGTGCATGTGTTTGTTCATCCCCTTGGGGATTAATAACATATATCTTCTTCATTTTCACTAAAAACGTTACAATGTAAAACACTTCCACCTATAAGTGGTGCGCCCTAAGTGTACCTGTGCTCCGCTTGAGTTCAAATGCACACTTGTGCCCAGGCACACAACTAGACTGTTTGTACCGGCCTGTTTCAATCGTAAAGATTTAGAAAAAATGCATGTGTTTGGGAAGTACTGAACATACAACTGGATAACTGAGACTTGGATTATGTAAGGGATAATGTATAATGAGCCGGTGGATACTGGGAAAATAACTCTCGACAGGGGAATAGAATAAATAATGTTGTCTGCCTCCACAAAGTGCATTAAAACCGACCGGATTCAACAACTTTTGGTGAAAGTTTTGTACTCACCCAGGCTTAGTGGACTGAACCGAGGCATAAAACTCGCGTAAAATGTCATTAAGCATGACTGCCGAGTGTGTATTCAAACCCGTGTTCTTTTGTTTTTGGCAGAGAAAGTCCGTATTCTTATTCTTCAGCGGCATCCCATTCCTCAAAATCCTTGTAGCTACTCTCCAAATAAGTTCAAAGAAATGTTAAAATCAGCCACTTCTGTTTGTTTTTTCCCTCAGAAGTTGTTTGACAGCTGCAGTTTTGCAGGGCAGCATCCCTAGCAACGCTGGGCTACATAGCAACTGTGTATAATGACCGTTGCTACTAGCAGCGGTCATTACACAGTAATACCAGACCGCTGAATGCCGCGACTGACCAATCAGAATACAGCATTTAATAGAGCCGTGTAATAAACTGCGCTAATTGTGTCATCGCTTGAAAACAGATGTTTGGATATAGTTTCTCTGTTGTTAAACAAAGTTTCTGTTTACTTCCGTTCATGAAGAATGTTAGTCTTTTTTGGATTCTTCTTCACTGTGGAGGCTTACGAGAAAAACAAAGTTTACTTCAGAAATTCAAGGTAACACAGTGGGTGACATACAAATGGTAATTTTCCTGGTAAAATATTCCTCTGATGTTATTTTTTTATTATAAAAGTAAAACTCATTTCATTGAACAGAAGCATGAGGTTTTTTTCTTTCCATTTTTTTTCAAAGTTGAAGTTTACTGTAGGAGGAGCTGCAGAAAAGATGTCTCACTTTCATTTCAATGGTATATGATGATGACTTTAGCAATAACCACTTCCACAAGACCTTCTGGAGACATTCCTCCATAAACGTGCTAAAAAAAGTGAAATCCATACAGCACAGTCTTTTACGTGGGTTTACTAGTGAGGTGCCAACACAGTAATGGCAGCTTGTCTACTTCAGCCTACCACCAGGATTTGTCTGTTTGGAGTCGTTGACTGCAGGATAGGCCAACATAGTGATTAGTGTGTATTATTATTAGTTCCTTGTCTGGATCAGTTTGAAGGCGTTGCATTACAGCATTAACTGCTTTTTTATTCTATGGCCTTAATGATACTCACTCAACTTAGTTTGAAAAGAGGTAATTTAAACATTTTCCAAAGATTATTTTTTCTACATGTATTTTTAAAGGATATTATCAGTGGAGAATGCATCATTGCAAGAGTGACAGCAAAACACTTTCCACATGTTCAACGCGTGAGCTGCTCCTGTGGGAAATGTGTCGCACATAAAGACATTTTGATTGCTGCATGGGTGTGTGAGGCATCCCACTATAGCTATGAACTCATACACAGACAGTGTGCCTTAACGTAATATAAACACAAATTGTCAATATTGTTTTCACTAAAACGAACTCTCACTAACAGATTACAGCTGTACTTCTTTAACGGTGATGTAATCACTGACACATATCCATCCATCCATCCATTTTCATCCACTTATCCTAGGCCTGGTTGTGGGGGCAGCCGGCCAAGCAAAGAACCCCAGACGTCCCTCTCCCCAGCAACACTTCCCAGCTCCTCCTGGGGGACCCCAAGGCGTTCCTAGGCCAGATGAGATATGTAATCCCTCCAGCATGTTCTGGGTCTGCCCCAGGGCCTCGTACCAGTGGGACGTGCCCAGAATCCTTCTAACAGGAGGCGCCCATGAGGCATCCTGATCAGATGCTCAAACCTCCCTGACTGACCCCTTTCGAAGCGAAGGAGCAGCGGCTCTATTCCGAGCTCCCTCCGGATGTCCGAGCTCCTTACCCTATATCTAAGGCTTAGCCCAGCCACCCCACGGAGGAAACTCATTTCGGCCGCTCCCTACCCAGAGCTCATGACCATAGGTGAGAGTTTGGACATAGATGGACCCGTAAATTGAAAGCTTCGCCTTCCAGCTCAGCTCTTGCTTCACTACGACAGTCCAGCGCAGCGCCCACATCACTCCAGAGGCCGCACCAAACCGCTGATCCATCTCTCACTCTATTCTACCCTCACTCATAAACAAGAGCCCGAGATACTTGAACTCCCTCGCTTGAGACAGTAACTCCCACCCAACCTGGAGGGGGAAATCCACCGGTTTCCGACACAGAACCATGGCCTCAGATTTGGAGGTGCTGACTCTCATCCCGACCGCTTCACACTCGGCTGCAAACCACCCCAGTGCATGCTGGAGGTCATGGTGTTTTGAAGCCAACAGAACCACATCATCTGCAAAAAGCAGAAATGCAATTCTGAGGTCCTCAAACCGGACCCCTTCCTCCCCTGGCTGTGCCTCAAGATCCTGTCCATGAATGTCACCAACAGGATCGGTGAGAAGGGGCAGCCCAGGAGGAGACCAACACCCACATATCCACTGCAAATGTTTTTTTTAAATGCTGGGGTTTTGCCGTGGATTGAGCTAACATTATTACGTCATACATTTTATTTTTATAAACCCAGACTCCAGAGTAGAAACTGCAGCTTTTAGGTGTCGACAAGTAAACTTAGTCATTATCTGTCTTCCTCTTAAATGTGGGTGGAGCTAAATGGCAGGTATATGTTTTAACTGTCGAACTGGTTGTGTGTTTGTAGTGTAATATAACAGTGTTCTCTCGCAGTGGTATAACGTGCACAGTCCTGTCTGTTTATAGGACAGCCTCGGGGCTCATACTGTTCACTCTTTCAACAGCGTCTCATCCTCACTCCCATTTGCTTTCTTTTTTACCTCTCTTTCCACGTCTGAGCCTCTTCCCCTCCATCCCTTCTTGTGCTCTGCAGGACGCACTGATAATTGAATATAATTGTCAGGACACTCGCAGAGCCTGGGGGAACAAAGAAGCACGCAGACACACGCACACAGTCACAGACACATCCATTACTACCTTACATAACTCTCCAACATGTACTTTAAGTTAGACAAAGTGGAATGCAAAATCAGGAGCGACACCAAACACGACATCCATCAGTTTAACGACGAGACGGCCCTCGAGAAAAATCCTGAACTTTATTTTGACAATAGACGGGAGGCAGTCTTCTGTCACAGCAGACACTCTTGTCATTCCTGAATTGCTTTTGCAAATGACTGTAAAGAGAATGCAAATATCTCTTTGTGGGTTTTAACGCTCCAAGCTTAAACATGCAAATGATAGATAGAATCCATTCTCTCGCAGAGGGTTGCTTTGTTGACTATCCCAGTCACTGTCTGCACACTAACTCTTCCCTACTCTCTTTTAAATGTCTCCAGTGCCCAGCATCAGCACTGCAGTGTTTGATATTACATGCTGGTCTCTCTGTCTTCTGTTGATCCTTGTCTCTGTCTCTCTCTGTTCACTCTGGCCAGCCTTGAACTCACAGACCAGGAAGATAAGTGCTTCAGCTGTCCTGGTCACTGATCACTGTGAATGAAAATCGCCTTCTCTTTTATTTTCTTTCCCTCTGATGTCATATCTTTGTTTCTGCAAAGGCGTGGGTTCAAATAGAGTTCACAGTTGGAATGGAAAAAAGATCTGGAGGGATGTTATCTTGGGTGGGATGATAGGAGTGGCACTGACCACTCGGAGATGAAATGGTGAGATGAGAAGTGTAAGATTGATTCGACCATCCCTTAGTCACCGGGGAGTGATGACGGGCGCTTGCAGAGAGCCTGAAAAGAACAATAGATTCATTCAGGTTTGTCACAGTGCATCTGAACCATATATTATCATTTCAAGAAATGTTCGTCAATACAAGAAATCGGTGTGTTTGCTGCTTTATATTCAAATTAAAGACAATTTCTGTGTCTACATACATGCACAGTGGATACCGACATGGCCTCGGCGTCAAAGAAGTGAAGACTGAAGACAAAGTCATTATGATTGAGCTGCAATCTGTGGCCCCCCTCCCCGCAGCCTCCAGTGCTCACCCGGACAGATCTAACTGATATTGACAGTTGAATAAATTTTCTGCATGAAATCACGTCAGCTCGAGCATGCCGTCCCCCCACCTCTACGACCCACTGAAGTGCTAAATAATTACATTAGTTTCCAGAGGCTAATTTGACTGAGAGCAATAATTCTGGTCCCATACCACCATAGCTGTTTTCATATGTCTAATGTCGGTATTAGTAAATGAAAATTTCATATATATGTTGTGAGGTGATAATCGAAACTTTGGACTGTGGTGGAGCTGCAGGGGATGTCTGTCATCTGCAGAAACTAAGATAGGTAATTATCTGGGTACCTTTCACTGTAAGAACTGTCATATTCATGAATAATTAGCAAACGCTCAAAAACACCTTCAGTGTCGTACAAGCCTGTAAACAGAGAGGGAAAAAAAGCCTGTGTAATGCAGGAATTAAATAAATAATTAAGCAGAGCTTTATTTAGAGGGGATATATTGTGCTTTTCATTATTTTCTGTCACATATATAAAGTTAATATGTTGTATTTTTGTATTAAATGTGACCAAAGTTTCAGATAATGAGGTAAACTTATGTAAAAGTAATCACCGTGAGCAAAACTCTCAGGTGTCAGACTGTTCTACTGCACTATACTCTGTTTCCTACCTTTTTATCCAACTTTAGCTTCAAGCTAATGTCAGCTCATGATGGATTTCTTTGTATGGTCATCTGCTCCAGGCACGCTACGTTAAGTGTTCACATTACGTAGCCTACACTGCTACATTAAGCTACATGCTAACCTGGGAATCACCAGAGGCCACACAGTACGATATTATCACTTTACATAAATCACGATACAATATTATTTAGATTTAAACGTGTTGTGATGAGTTTTGTGTCAAAATATATGTAACCAGTGGACTCTAGTGTTGCCTGTGTTGTGCTGATATGAAGAGGCCCAGACTGTGGATATCTTTGGAGGCGATCTCCGTTTATTCCTGATATCTCTGACAGCAAGAGGTAAAAACAAAATCCTTCATCAATTACAACCATGTAAACTGGAGCCCCTACACAGATTAAGTGACACAGGAATATGTGAGCATAAAATGAACTTATAAACAGCTTAACAGCGCTAAAACACGGAAATCACTATGAGAGCAATATTGCTTACCTATCCCATGGAGCACACCGGCAAATGGGGAGAGGTACGGTGGGAGAGACCCCTTTATATGTGGGTTACCCCCAAAGGTGGACGTAGGGGTACGGAAACACAGTATCAGCATTCCACATATTGAGTACGGAGGCCTAAGCGTGTCAGGTAATAACAACTGAAACAAATGTTGTGCAACTATTATACTTAATGTAAGAAATGTACATTTGACTTTGTCACACATATTACTGCTGTATAGTTGACCCTGTTACATATGTTGCAACATGTTGCGATTTATTACCTTTTTTAATTGTGTATCATGTATAATATGGATAGATAGATGGATAGATAGATAGATAGATGGATGGATAGATAGATAGATGGATGGATAGATAGATAGATGGATGGATAGATAGATAGATAGATGGATAGATAGATAGATAGATAGATAGATAGATAGATAGATAGATAGATAGATGCGTAGGTGGATGGATGGATGGATTTTCCCCAACCCCTAGCTAACATCAGGGAAACATAGTTTTGGTTAATTTTTCTCCGATTTTGAATCATATCCCTGCTGGAACGACCTGTTCTTATTCCCAGGGTATCAAATACCATGTCAAGTCCCTCGATGTCTCAGAGGCACCCTTTATCATATGTCATGCAATGGCTGTAAGGTTTAGGCAACAAAACTACTTGGTTAGGTTTAGCAAAAGATAATAGTTAAGGTTAAAATGAATACATTTGTTACAACGTAACATAATGCAAATACATAAGTGATGTCACTGCACGTTGACCTTACTAAAACTGCATAATGTTACATTACAACAACACTGACTTGGTCTGTGGCTGAAAGTCTCGCTCTTTGTACTACGTCAGTTGCTCTCAGCATCAAGTACTGCCACAGATGGGTTTATACTGGAGTTAGCTGAAAGCCCAGTTTGTCTCATAAACACGCTAAAGGGAGCGTTTGGCATTGATATCACACTTCGGGGGGCATTTAAAAGTGTCGGTATTTGACGCCCTGGAAGTGAGACGTGGCTGGCTGGAACATGTCCGGTTGTGTTTAGGAGCTTTTATTTGTCAGTGGAATCTTTTGCAGAAGGACTTAAAGTTGCACTCGTTGGTTCCTCTCGGCCACTTCAAAGCACTGCTGCAGGATGTTTGTACAAAATGTACTATATGCTAATGTCACGGTGTGTCTTACTGGTCCTTGGAATCATTTGTAGTTGCCCTTTTTGTTCTATGTTGTCTGTCTGTAACATATATTGTTGCCTGTCTTGGCCAGGACACTCTTGAAAAAGAGATTTTTAACCTCAAGGGTTTTTTTCTGGTTAAATAAAGGTTAAATAGATAAAAATAAAAGAATCTGTCATTTTTTTTTACGATAGAAAGAGCCACTACAAAGTCATTCTCCGGCTCTAACTATGGTAAGGATGTGGAAGACCTGCAAACACTGACCAATCAGAGCACTGGATTTTTCAGGAGGGGGGCTTAAAGAGACAGGCACTAAAACAGCGTCTCAGACAGAGAGTAAATACAAATGTTCCACCACACACAGTATAAAAACTATGTCGGTGGGTTTCTTTTAATTAAAGCAGATAAACATCTTCTATGAGAAACCTCAAACGCAAGTATGGACCTGAAAATGAGTATAAAAAGTCCCCTTTAATAGACATCAATCAGTCAAAATGTGCTTTATGATGACATCAAATACATGCTTTGACATGCAAGGACACATGGGAAAATGCAGCTCAAAATCATAGTTCTAGTGGTGCATCCAAATACTATGGGAAGCTCTACAAATGCAGCATGTCACAAAAACAACATAAATCAATATATACAGCAATTAGGAAGTCAAAATAACATTATAAATACACATTAAAAGTAATAAAAGTAAAGTCAATATTATCTGACTCTATAACAGACTTCTAATAGATTCATTCATCATGATCCGTCTCCAAAAAAGTGTGACTTATGAGGCTTATATGGCTTTTATGTCTGTTTAATGGCATATTTAGAGCCTTTAATAGTCTTTGTTTACTCCTCTAGACCTGTTACCCATAGAGCTACAATAACATTGTAATTTATGACTTTTTCAGATCTTTTATGCTTGTTTAATGACACTGCAATTACAGAAATAACACAGTATCAACATGCTGTGTAATGGTGTGTTTTTAACGCTGACGAATGCTTTGACCTTTGCATGTTTGCAGGCTGCAGTACAATAAGACTGTTTGGCTGCAGTTTCCTCAGATGGGTTCATACGTTTTAGAGGAAGAGTCGCTGTTGTCTGTGAGTGACGTTATGTAAGTGTGTTGGGTCTGACTGGTCTTTCCACTGCTGGAGTCTCTGCCCCCTGGTATTTGGAACAGCGAACGTCTGACTCCTGCGACTACAAGGCTGCATTCTCTTTATTGTGTGTGTGTGTGTGTGTGTGTGTGTGGAGGGGGCTGATCTAACTGCATAATATAGAGCAGTTACATCATCTAAGAAAAAGACAGAATTCTCTCTCACAGCCTCTCAGTCAAAACAAGGCAATTCTGGACTCGTCTGCATTCGTGTAAGACTCAATGTGTTCTCCATTAAAAAAAAAAAGTTAGCACAGTGTGTTTTCACTGTTAGGTCATTGTCACATAAATTTTCTGTTTTTCTGGTATAATGTAATATCTTCTGGGAAATGTCGTGTTGTGTGAAACAGGAAGTACAAGGACTGGAGAACAGACAAAGGTCGTTGGCTGCAGGGTTAAAGTAACTCGGGTTAAGTAGCGTCAAAGCCTCCTCTCACTGAAAACCCCTTAAATCCTGACGAGGACAAACAACTCCCTGACACACACACATGCATACCACACACACACACACACCCACACAAACAAAGAGTTTGCTGATGAGAGAGCCAGGGGTCACCCTGAAGGAGAAATGCTGATAATGATAAAAACAGTCCTTCCTCAACATAACTCTGGATAAACACACACAGAAACACACGTCCGCCACGCATATAAACAAAGTCGTCATCTGCACAACACACAAGTTGTACCCGATGTGTTTTAGGAACCAAAATCATGTTCTGAGAAACTTAGACACACATGTTCACTTCCCCCCGCTGCTCATCATCATTCCATCTCGCAGTCATTACCCCTGACCCCGACGCTCAAAGTAGTTTTTACCCAAATTTGCCTGTGTCCCTCATCTCATCTCCGCTCCCCTGGCAGCTGTGTCAACACCCACAGGCCTCTAGCCTTAAACAAACCATCCGCACAGCCATTGTACACCACGCCACTCCCCTCGCTACAGGAAGGCTGCGCTGACAACTCTATAAATGTTGGCAGTCAGTCCCTGAACAACATTGATTTTGTTCCAATCAATCCAGAGAGATTGCGACGCATGGTAAATGACACAGCCTGTGCGCCATAGCATACATTTTAGCATTAATTGTTGCTGGGCAGATTCGGCAGGCCAAATAGTGGGTTGGTCCCGTGAGTGTTACGACATTGGGAAACATCAGTGGGCTGTCTGTTCGCTGGTGCTCTGTGGGAGGCCCAGCTGTCACCCATATTTCATCTCAGGGTGGACAAACTTGATCCCCGTCCAACAAAAATGGTCCTTACCATTATTCCAAACATTGCATTCAGCAGTAATTTAGTATGAAACACCAAAAATATTTAAACTCTGATGTGAAAATAATAAACAAGGCAGATTTCCCTTCAGCTAGTTTTCTGTCAGTGCAATGTACAGCAATATTTCAACTCTTATTAACTCTCTTGCTGAGGCAGGCATTTTTTTTTTCCTTCTATGGGAAAGGCATGACCTGCCCTGCTCTCACGGGTGGATTATGGGACGCTATAATGCCTCATGTTGCGTTTCTTTATAGTCATATTATGTCTCTTTATAATCATTTTGTGTATTTTTTGGTTGCTTTGTGTCTCTTTGTGGTCGTTTTGCCCATTTTCTGGTCATTTTGAGTCTCTTCTTGGTCGGTACGTTTCAATTTGAGTGGCATTTTGTAGCTGAGGGCCAGTGGGGCCCTGGGCTTGTGTCGGGTGGGCTCATTCAGTAATCCATTCAGTAATCCATCCATGTCTAGCCTGCCTATAATTGGCCTGTGCTTGTTGCCCTCGTTAGTTCAGTTGGTTAGGTTTAGGCATGAGGAGTAAGATTGTTAAGGGTTTGGATACGGTCACACATAAGCCAAATTAACAATGGTGAATATTCGACGGCTGTTCACTTCCACTGAATGCAAGCAGACGGTTGAATAAAACATTCATTACCAGTGGCAAAGCAAATTTGCATCTTTGCAACGCATGGACTTCAACTTTGATGTACTTTGACCTGTGATTTTGCCGCCTCAAACAGTAGCAATGAAGTATTTGTGGAGAACAGTTGCAGTGTCTAACCACATGATATTGTGTGATATTGATCATGAAACATAAAAACTGTCCCACATGAGAGATGCCACCTAGCCAGCAGTGAGTCAGGAGACAGACACGGACTGCTAGAAAATGGAAAATGTACCATTAACATCGTTATTATGGTGTTTATTAGTAAGCTAGCTAACATTAGCTGGCAAGCTTAGGCTGACCAAACGTCCTCTTTTGCCCGGACGTGTCCACTTTTCACGTCCCGTCCGGGGCGTCCGGGGCGTCCGGGGGGTTTTTATAAACTGATGATAATGTCCGGTGTTCCGTGTGTTTGTGTGTGTGTGTTAGAGTGCTGCACGGGCCGCATATTTCTGTCTGAACCTGAAACGAGCCTGACATTTAATGACCAAAGCACTGAGTTTGTGTCACACAGTTGTTACGGTTACAGGGTATTTAACAGGCTGGGCGTGCGCCGTGAGTGCTCAGCAAAGAGGGAGACCTCCATGTTTGAGACGGGAGCGGGAGGCGGGAGGCGGGAGGTCCGACGCTTCCCGTGAGAGGAGAGGGAGAAATAAAACAAAATAAGATAAAATAGGAAAAACCTGTCTCCCTCTTTTATTTTATTTTCAGCGTTTAATCAAGGCGGAGGCGGGCGGCTGGAGGTCCGAGACTTCCAGCGAGGAGAGAGGTAGAAACAAACAGCCAGTGTGTGTCTGTGTGTGTTATGTTCAGGTGTTGTCACGTAAATAACAGTGCCCAAGCAATAAACAGGACAGACAATAGGATTTTATTTATTTTTACACTACATTTTCACTGAAAGCTGACCGAATCCGACCCGAGCCCGAATACAATTTATAGCTACATTTTTGACCAAACCCGGCCCGACCCGTCGGGTACCGTCGGGCTCGGATCGCCACACTCTAGTGTGTGTATGTGTCCCCTATTGGGGCCTATCTGAATTTCTGTCTTTGAGAGATATTATTTTGTAATATAACTGAATTTTCTATCCATACATATAAATTTTAAATATATTAAAATTATAAGGCATCTTTGAGTAAACTGCAAGTATCATTTAAATAGGCTATGTCGTGGCCGGGCCGAGTGTCCTCTTTTTTGGAAATCAAAATATGGTCATCCTAGGCAAGCTAGCTTACTGTGACTATCACATCAGGTACTGCCCACATTCAGCATGAATATCGTATGTGTGACTGTGCTCTGAGGGTAAGAATATCAGGGTCAGAGCAGGGTGAGTCATGCTTTAGCCATAGTCGGGAAAAATATTGCAGCGAGGAGACGATTAGTTTAGCTAGCAGAGTTTAGCATAAACATTGGAAAAGATAGCAAGTAGCGGGCCTGGTTCTGCCCAAACATAAAAAAATATTTACCTTAATTTTGGGGCTTTTTCAAGCAAGTACTGATATATGTGATTGCTTGCTATTAAATCAGCATATACAATATTTATTTTGGCCATCCCTTAAAGTCTCCATGCCAGTGTTGTCCTTTTGATGAAGAAGCACCATACGACGACAATATTACAAGGGTTCCACATAGAGTGCCCCAGGAATGAGTCATAAAATCCAGAAATGAGTTAGTATTTTACCACTCCTGATTCCCTTGTCTTGAAGTCAATGGGTTTTTGGTTGGATGCCTGAAATAAAGTCTGTGGTTAACACAAGCTAAAGAGACTTTCACATGTTGTTCTGCAACCTAAAATACGTCAGTAAATACTCCACTGGTGAATTTTGAAACTTTTATGTGTCATAAAAAAGGCAGATGCTAACAAGTGGCTAAATTGGGCTACAGAACTACATCGCACCGAACAGGGCTTTACAGCCTCATTTTGGTAGGGATGCTCTACATCATGTAGTTTGTCTGTAGCCTAACGTTAGCTTTTACATCTGGCGATTGCATTTAGGCTTTAAAATCATAAAAGTGGTGCTTATCTGTGAAGATTAGATTGTTGAGCAAAATAAGTATCATAAACCTTTGTTTGCCACAGAGCTTATTTTCAGCAATAATCCAAAATCCAATCCAATAGAAGAATACCAAAGGCTTTTTGATGAGGGAACCAGGGTGACGCTAACCTCCGTGTCGGCCTACAGAATCATCCCTGGCTGTAGCTTCATATTTAACAAACAGATGAGCTGTATCAATCATCTCATTTCAATATATCTAATAAGCATATTTACCAAAATGTTAAAGTGTTCATTTGGGTTAAACGTTATTTTGGTCATTTCTCAGGAAGCACCGTTTCCTTCTCCGTCTATGAGCTTTTGATTGCTAACATAAATTGATATTGCAGGCTCTTGCCAGAGGAGCGTATGTACGGTCAAGGAACTGCTGTGGATGTTATTCTAGCTGTCAGACTTTGTTTACCTTTCATTTGAACATTTTCCTGTCTCTCATTCCTAACTTTTGTATGTTTTCTCTTCGGCCCGCCTGTTGTTTGGTGTCATAACAAAGTGAGTTATATTCCCTCCTCCAATAGTTTTCTCATCCTCTCTCCTTATGGTTGATTTTGCTGTTTATGTTTCCACTCCATCATCCGTCTCCCCATGGACGGAGCAGAGATAGGACACAAGGCCTGCTATTCTACTCTGAGTGATGTGGGTTTGGGTGTGTTTGTGTGGTTTTGGCACGGGGCATGTTTCAGAAAGTATGTCAGGAGAGGTGTGAGCTCGCTGCGTGACGTCAGCAACATATCTCTGCTGATGCAGGTCCGCCAGTTTGCGTCTTCTGTGAGCTGCATCGCTCTGTGTTTTATCTGCCTACATCTTTGTGGACACAGATTGTAAGAGGGGGTGGGGGTGGTGGTGGGGAGCCCTGTGCTGACAGCCAACCTGCTGCCTCCCGGCTGCAGGAAAATACTAATGTACCAGTGAGCAGGAACTCTGCCAGCACTCTCTTTCTCTCTGTGTCAGTCCATGTCTGATTGCTGGGAAAGACTTCTAGAGTTTTATGAGTTTTGCTGCCGGACCTGCCGCGGGCTTGGCTTAGGGCCCTGACAGGGATCAGAGTGGCATAGCAGCACTCACACTAGGTCGCAAACACACACACACAAGTGCACACCCACCCACGCACAGACACAGTAGAGTAAATGTGCCTGGTAACAAAAGTGAATCATGTGTATGTTCCTCTCTCGCCCTCCTGGGAGGATTCTCTGTGATTGAGGTGGCGATGTGTAGTGCCATTGGCTATACAGGGGGACGCTGGACACTGGTCACAACATTCACACACACACATGAGCACATTTAGACCGAGTACAGACAACCTGAAGACAACCTGAACAGCCTTGGGCCAGCAGACTGCGGATTACGCCACACATGAGCGGCTGCCTGGCGAGACAAAGGGCACCGGGAGCAGATTTGACGTACTGCTGAGAGTCCAGTACGTAATCACAGACGACAGAGGAGCTGGTCGGGGATAATAAAGATAAACATTTGCTCTTCAGGTTATTTCCTCAGCCTTGTGCTAAATTTGGACCTGGTGACAGCCAAGCGGTGTCTCGCCCAACCTGACCAACCTGTGGCTCAGAGCCATTTCCTATTGGCTCTGACCTTTTCTCCTGCTCTGCTCTCTGACAGATATGATCATCTACACTTCATGCTGACACACAACCACAGAAAGCAGAGACAGAGAGAATGAGACTTTATTAATCACTGACCAATGATTGCACATGAATGAATGAAAAGCAGCAACAGAAAGCTGAGAGGGAGAAAGAGAGGGCGCAGACCTGAACAATGCTCTTTTGAGGTGACAGTTGTGTTGTAAAAGCAGCGGAGCAGAAAGAGAAGAGAGGTACTGTCCCTGTCGGTAAAGAGCACTCACTGCCCTTTGTGTTTGGTTTAGAAGAGGAGGAGTAACTGCTGACCACATCAACCACAGGCCTTTAACTCACGGCGCAAGCACTTTCTGCATGACCTTCACATTAAAGCGGCTTAAAACTGATGTCTAGAGTTCAGTAAAAGAAAAAAAAGAAAGAAAAGAAAAAGGTGGACTAGATTCGTACCTTTCAGAGTAAAAAAGCCTGACACAGGGGCAGCACCCTATTAGTGTAAATTCAGTACCCTTTCTTGCTAGTTTTCCACCTCCTCCAATTGTACTTTTAACTTTCAACCTTGAGAAATGTACCTTTACAGGAGCAGTGAGAGGGATTGAGTGGCATCTAGATGAGACGATTGCGGACTGAAACTAGCTGAAACTCTCCCGTGTGTCAAGCATGGACTCTTGGTTAGAATTCCTTCAGTGTTCACTGTTTAGGAGGTTTTAACCAGGAGCCGAATTATCAGCAGAGGTCTCTTCTTCTCTTAAAGAGACCAGGGCCCAGTTGTTTGGAAGACTGAAGATTGGATTGGGTCAAGTGTTTAAAACTGATTTAGATCATGTAATCCAGTCTTGGTTCAGATCTGGATCCAGTAGAAAAAACAGACAGGGGGATTGAGGGTGGATTTTAAGAGTAAAATGAAATAAAAAATTAAAATTTGTCAAATATATGTACATTTATTCATATATTACACTTGATTTGTTTAACTGTTGCAATGATAAAACAGATAAGGTAGACATAAAGCTACCTATCATGCCCTCTAGTACTGTAAAGTAAAAAACAAATCAAGGATTTTATCCCTAAAAATAATCCCACAAATAGCCGTCAATCTCACTTTATATTAATTACAATGACACAGTTAAAAGTAGTCTCTAACAATCGCCTCCCTTGTGCTGTTTTCTGTCTCTTCAATAAAAAACCGTCAAAGCGTCCATGTGCCAAGAATGGAGCAGGGCCAGATCACGAAAGTCCCCCTAAGATGGACACCACCAGGCAAAAGAAAACCAAAAGGCCCAAAACCACCTGGCGCTGAACTGTGACACTGGAATCGGAAAAGATGAACCTGTCATGGGGAGAGACGCAACATGCTGCCAAGGATTGACTGCAATGGAAAGAGCTAATTGAAGCCTTATGTCCCATATGGGATGAAGAGAAATAAGTAAGTAAGTAAAGTGACCCAACACTGGCTATTCTACATGTTGTTCTTCACATAGCTTGTAGATTGTGCAGTCCAATTTAGAGCACTGGTTATCCAGATTTGGGTCACATTTAGAGGTTGTGGCATTGACTCATTAGTTGCTATTAGCTGCACCTGGGAAGAGAGCTGGAGAGGCCTGTGAGCTGAACGGGCACCCCAAAAGGAAGACGCCAAAGGCAAGACATTCTGAAGACACAAAGAGACAAAGAAAGCATTTGACATGTCTTAAAATACACCTTTACTCTTAACAACCATGAGGAAGAGTGAGCCAAGTGACTGGTCCGACATAAGGGTATCTGAGGGGTGTCCAGCAGATTCACCGGGTCCGAGCAAGTGGGTCGCGAGGAGCAAGAGCAGTGGCCTGGCAATGAGTCAGCCTGACACAATCCCCAGATACCCAGGGATGTCCAGGTACATTTCTCACATCTAATGCAATATGTAGGGAGAGGCACTAAGCTAAGCCTTAGCTAATTAGGTTTCACGAGCCTGGTTTAGCATAGCAGCATAACAATAGCAAAACATGAAATTTCCAAATCTGGTCATCCATTACAGAAAAAATAAAATAATCTGGAACATTCTGATCTAGATTAATTTTGTTTTAAACAACTGGGCCCAGGTGATAAAACCAATAAAAACACTGAATAAAGCAATAACAAAGTGTTACTCCGACTCTGTTTGGCTTTTGGCAAAGCAGCACCTGCTAATGTGTGCTCACCTTTTTTCTCTGACAACTTAAGATCCAGACGTTCAGGAGGTTTGTATCAGGAGCCGAATTATCCGCAGAGGTCTCTTCGTCTCCAAAACAAGCAGACTGGGTGATTTAAACAGGTAAAAACACTGAATAAAGCGGTTTCACGTTAAAAATCTGTGTTTTTCCAATGCTGTTTGGCTTGTTGTGAAGGGGCTGCTAACTATATTGGCCGATGCAAATATGCAGCAATGCAAATGGCCCTATCTAGAGCCAGTGTGGTTTGTCCTTTCTGAGCTACTGTACAAACATGGCAGTGCACCATGGCAGACTCTGTGGATGAGGACTCGCTCCCTATGTAGATATACGGCTCATTCTACAGTAAAGAAAACAGGACTGTTCCTATTTTCAGGTGATTTTGCACCAAAGAAAACATACCTATCATATTATACTCCATTTCTGCCCATATATCCCTCTAAATCCTACACGCTGGACCTTTAAACAATAGTGCACACAATAAGAAATTCTTAGGTAATGTGAGTTCTACCATTATGTTTTTGTATTGTCACCTTTTCCTCCAGATTTGGGAGACACAGTAGACAGACCAACTATAAGGAACTGCTTGTGCCACAACGAGGACACCATCCTGCCCCACATTAAAATGTATCAGGCTGTCTGGGCTCTCCAGCACTGCACTGTTCCTTTCCACGGAGGTTTAACATAGTGCTGGCTTTGACAGGGCTGCCTCTTCTTACCACTGACTGTGTGCATTTACTAAACAGTGGCCTGGGACTGATTACCTCCCCTCCCTCCTCCCCGGCTGTCTCTGTATATGTCTGCCGATGTTGTTTAGAGCCGTACAGACCACTTCAAATTGTCCTCAGTGTGGAATGGAAACGCCGGCAATCAGGGGGAGTGCTGCAGTGCATTCTTACATGTCACTTTTTAGCAAAACACACAAGCAGAGCTCTTATTCTCTGTCTCCGCGTGGAGTTTGCAGTGTGGGCAGAGGGTGATGAATACAATGGAGAGAAAATAGAGGAGAGGAGCGAGGGGGAGTGGGGATGGAGGAGAGTGCGTGGGTGAGCAGATAGGACTGGAGATGAGGGGGAGGGGGGCAGGTTAAGTTGGTGCCTACACAGGGCTCTATCCCACAGGCTCTCTCCTGTCTCCCACGCCTGGCCCCTCTAACCTGGCCTAGCTTCTGTTTAATGTCTGGCTCTGTCACACCTCGGCCCACTCCCTAGAGATCTGCACGTCTGTGGAGTAAAGTACATTTCAAACTAGTTCTCCAAAGGAGAAAAACACACTGGAGAAGCCTTCAGCGTGGATTCTTTATTTCTTTTCTTTTTTTTGGCCTTTCATCTCTCAGGCAGCTTCTGCTCAGCTCCATCTTTGGCTCGTTTATCTTGTTGCTCTTAAGCCCTTTTTTTTGTTTTTACTTCTGCAGTACTTTTATTTGCTAATATCATTTTGGCTCAGCTCGTTCAATCATCCAACATCTAGCATGTTCCATCACAATACTCACAAATGTTCCTGGTCTTTTGATTGACTTTAACTGAATGTGAATGAATGTGAGGTTGTGTGTACAGTGGTGGGAAGGTTCACCTTGTTTCATCACTGAGTATGGGCATATTAATTGTCAGTATTTATGTGCCTTTATTCACCGTCACAGAGAGTGGGGGTCGTCGTGAGCAGAAGGTTTGCAGTGAAAATGGTTTTGTCAGGTGTGTGATGGTGAAAAGGAGCAGACCAAGAGCTTTTCCCAACTTTCTTCATGTTATATTCACTGCCAGCATCTGAAACTTCAAATAGTTCTTGGTGTCTCCATGCGGTAAGCTAGCCTGCATCGTGACCAACTTTAAATCCACCTTATTGTAGCAATGTGATGCTTTACTGATGTAACAAACATGTGGCTCTCCTTTAGTCTCCACGTGGCTGAGGATGATGGGGAGAGGGGTTGTGAGCTCAGGGGCAGTCTGTCACACTCATTCAGATTTATTCCAGAGCATCACATGAGCTCAGACACACCACCACACTAAAATGCATATTGTTACAACACAGTGTTAAAACCTTGAGACAAGCGTCCTGACTGAAATAGCAAATTGGGGTATAAAGTTAGACATAAAAAGTGCTGGGGTCAGCACATTTACGAAAAGTTGCAGGTTGCGATTGGACATGACCAGTCAGTTGGTGGCCAAACAGTAGTGACTACAAAGAGTGAAGCAGCTGATGCTAACCTTACTGCTCATTATGTGGATGTACAATTTATGCTAACAGTTCAAGTTAAAGGGAAATTTCGGTTTATTTCAACCTGTCTCCTATCGTCCTAAATTTGTTTCAAGTGACTCGTGACATAAAAATAATAGTTAGCATGTTAGCTGTTAGCCTAGATACAGCTGAGGCGCATAGTAGCGTCAGACCTGTTAAAACGTAAGTGAATGGGCAACCTTCAAGTGCAGTTAGTCCACTTAACAAGCTTTTTTTCCACAAAGACCGCCTCATATAGTTAGGATAAATGTCAGAGAACATATAGGGTCACTTTAGGACGATAGGAGACGGGTTGAAATAAACCGAAATTTCCCTTTAAAGGGGCAGTTCCTCCCAAAATGAAAATCTTACTTGTTTTAAACAGTTTCATGTAGGAACTACTTCTTTCTACTGAACTACACCCAGCAACGCGCAGAAGGAAGCGTGCATCTATGAATGAGAGGCTCATGCTCATGACAGCCCAAGATGTAAACATTAACAGCACCATGCTCGGTTAAACTATAACGTTAGCTAGCTCACTGGTGCTGGGTGAGCTAGCCACAGATGCATGCTTCCTTCTGCGCCATGATATGGTTGACAGGTGTAGTTTGGTTAAAGAAAATAGTTCCTACATAAATCTGCTCACAGCAAGGTGAGTAGTGAACACATTCTCACTCCGACCTTGACACATATCAACATTTGGTCATGGACTTTACACATCCAGATATGAAAGGTACCCACAGTGTTCTGGGACACCGTTTCAAGTTCTGCCTTTTACATGCATTGTCTTCTTTCAAAATACACTTCCGTTTTCATAGGAAATTTATCGTTAACATACAGTCTCTTTCAACATAAACGCACTACGTCAGTACAACACTAAGAGTGGTCATTTATTTCCGTCAGCAACTAACGCACATGATTGGGTTTAGGCAATAAAATCCCATGGTTAGGTTTAGGAAAAAAAGAACAGGGTTTGGCTTTAGAATCTTACGGGACACAAACACCGCTCTCCTAGGTGAAAGTCTGTGTTGGACCCATTCACCACCATTCCACCTGACGCCACTGAGCGGCAATAAACTATATCAGCGACCGGCCGTGTGCCATGCTGACAGCTTTTTTCGTCACTGTGTGACGCTGCACGTCACCGCCCAAGCACCAGATTTTGAGGACTTCGGAGTGAGACCGGGTTGGAGCAGTTGTGGATTATCTTGAGTAACCAGGTCATGATTTCTGGAAAGAGACATTGCTGTTGAGTTTTTCAAATGTATTTTTTGGCACTTTGAGCACCACAAGCTGAGTGCCATCTAGTTCCATTATATTCAAGAGAAGGCAGACACCTCTACGGCCGATATCTCCAACACTCTGCAACTCAGACCAAAACAGTCTAGATTTTTAAATAGGGCTACAGGTCAGAGGAAGAATATTTATTTTTGATTTTGAAGTATAGCAAATACAGAAAACAGAGGCAGTAAGGTTGCACATTTACTTTAGTTGTAACATAGAAACAGTTTCTTTGTTCCTCCTCTAATCTTTTTACTTTCTCACGACTGCTAACTAAAAACCTTCATGCTAGGAAGGTCACCATTTTAAGGTGTTTTCTTTGCACTTCCAGTAATCAGTGTCTAAGGTGTTTCTAATATACCTTATCATGCATTTAAACACACTCAGTGTGTAGCTCTGAAATACTTCCTCATGGCGAATTCTTGCCGACACAGTTGAGCCTGAACAGGAATTTCTGTCTGAATGGCAGCTTCCCTCCTCGTTGCTCATCATTTCCTCGTGTTGGCCAGGAAACAGGTAATACTTTATCAACTGCTGGTCTACATAATCACTGAGATATTCAAATCCACATGAGGGCTGGATGAGCAGATTAATAGTATTGACAAATCCTAATTAGCGTCATGCTGAATCAAATGATTAATGTGAACAGTTGTTAAGGAGGCAGTGTGTGTCTAAATAGACCCAGAGGCTAGATAATACAGTAATAGCCTATGACTCACACTAGCACTGTTTTAATGAGAAATAGACAGAAAAAGATTGAGAGAGAAAGAAAGGGAGAATGACAGGGAAACAGAGAAAGTAAGAAAATGGGGGGAAAGGGAAGAAGACAGAGTGTTTTGTATCGCTACTGTTGTCTGCCTGCCTTCCTGCCTGGCTCCCCGCAATGTTTTTACACCTCGAGTTTTAAGCAGCGATGGGATTAGTTTGTAGGATTGTTGGCTTGCATTGTGTGCTGAGAGGATAGGCAGTGAAATCCCTTTTTCAGCCACCGCTACTTATCCTTGTCCCTGTGTTGTCTCTTTCAAACAGAAGCGCCTCGCTCTACATGCATGTAATCTAGGTGACAAGAAAGAATGAAAAGAGAATTGAATGTGTATGAAGGGAGTGAAAATGGGACAGCTGACAGGGAGAAGAATGCAGCGAGGTGAGAGGAATAGAGTCGGGAGGAAAGAGGGTGGGAGTGTGGCTGACTCTTTGGCACCGAGGTAGCCCCCGTTTTTCTTTTTCCCCATATAAAAACGGGGTGCAGGCCCACAACACGAGCAGAGTGCATTTATGTCTGACATCAGCATGTGAATAATTCATCCTCAACTTCATGCCTGAATTATTGATGTCTCAAAGAATACAGAAACAGGCAGGAGAAAACAGCATTCTGGAGGGAGGGAGCATGATGCAAGACGGAGAAAAGAATTATGATTTCATCATTATTTACAGTTTCATTCCAGAGTGAGTTATTCACAAATTGAAAAATGTGACATTTAATCAGATAAAGAATGACTGCTGCCATGGAAATAAAACATGCGGTTTAATATATTGTGTTATTAGCCGGCTCTAATTTACAAAACATTTTAGACAATAAAAACACAAACGTGTGGCTCACACTGGAGACGCTGTGTGTGTGTGTGTGTGTGTGTGTGTGTGTGTGTGAGAAAGCAGAATGATATGGTTGCCCTGGTTCAGTAGACACAAGCTGTTTTTCATACTGCATACTAATATTATGCTGTATTATTATAGTATTGCACTGTTTTTATCCACGTTAGCAGCATAACGCTGTGGCACTTTGGCCCAGACTGGAATAAAACAACAGCTATTTGACAGATTGCCATGAAATAAAGACGTTCAGTCACCATAAAGTGCCACCATAAAGTTGATCTTTGTGGCTCTGCGTAGGCTAAAATGCTTTAAAACCAGAGAATGGATTGGTTGATTTGGTATAGATATTCCTACCTTAACCTTTCATCTAGCATCTAATTTCAATTTTGACTTTTGCACTTTGTATCTGGTGCAAATTACGTTCGTGCATGCTAACACGCTAAACTAAGATAGTGAACATGATAAACTTTGTACCCTCTAAACATCAGCCAGTTAGCATTGTCATTACGAACATGTGGGCTGATATTAGCATTTTAGCAGCGCTGGGCAGCCCCATAGAGCTTCATGTTGACTCATTTGCTGTGTCTTCATTTGGCTATTTCCATAACGTCCCTGTAGTACATTGTGTACACTAACTTGTGTAGTGCAGAATTTGACAGGGTTGTGTTGCCTCAAATCGAAAACAGCTGCTGTGCGCTCAAAAGAAATGAGGATCACAACATTTGACCAGTTCTTCCTCTTCTTTGTTCAATACTAACTGCAACCAGACGGAGCATTACCACCAACAACTGACCACGAAAAATATCTGCCAGCTTCTTAGCTTGTTCACCCAAGACACCGTAGCCGCTGCAGCTGCCATAGCTGCAATTTTTACAAGTTGGTGGTCTCTTCTTTTCTGCCAAGTAGCCAAGATTGCATGCGACAAGTGTGAGAGGTGTCCAGCTTTCTATGCTCAACTTTTTGACCATTATGTGTACATTGTTCAGGTACTCATAGTGCGCTGCGTTTTGCCATACTTGACAGTGTGAATGCACGCATGCACTCATGCACTCATGGGGGTGGCAGTAGGTCCATCCATAGGGACTTGGCTTGGGGATCGGAGTGTCGCCAGCTCAGGTCCCTGCTTGGATCAAGCATGGAGTGTGCACTGGTAGCTGCAGAGGTGCCAGTTCACCTCCTGGGCACTACAGAGCAAGGCACTGAACCCCCAACTGCTCAGGGCGCCTGTCCAATGCAGCCCCCTTTCTCTGACACCTCTCCATTTACTGCATGTATAGGTCCTGTTTGTGCATGTGTGTGTAACAGAGTGAAAGAAACTAAAATTCCCCTCAGGGAGTGATAAAGTATCACCTCTTCTTCTTCTTCTTCTTCTTCTTCTTCTTCTTCTTCTTCATAAGCAAGTGTAAGTACGGGAAAATGCAGCATTGTCTCGTTGGAGTTAGTAGGCCTAGCTACACCTATGGACATCGTTGAAACTGTGACTTTGGCTCCATAAACTTCACAAAGAGAAAATATTTTTTGCAGTAGCTTATACTTACTTTTTGTTTTTAGAGATCTTCCTGCAGCTGTTGCACTATTCATTCACTGCTTATCCTGTTGGGGGTCGCTGGAGCCTATCCCAGCTGACATTGGGCGAGAGGCGGGGTACACCCTGCACAGGTCGCCAGACTATCACAGGGCTGACACATTCACATTCACAATTGCGGACAATTTAGAGTCACCAATTAACCTGCGTGTCTTTGGACTGTGGGAGGAAGCTGGAGTACCCAGAGAAAACCCACACTGACACAGGGAGAACATGCAAACTCAGCTCAGAAGGGTTCAAACCCCCCACCCGCAACCCTCTTGCTGTGAGGCGACGATACTAACCCCTGTACCACCGTGCCGCTGCTATTGTACCAGCATAGCCAATTTATTCTTTTGATCTTTTGATCCTCCGTTTGCGAACTGCATTGTGGGACAATAACATATATTAATAGCACACTCAGGAATCAATATGATTTAGTATGCATGTTCTCATGTTAAACACACATGAACACACTGCATCCTAAAAAACTGCATGAAATTAGTATGTTGTAGCCTATAAAACCAGGACACAATAACAGAAATAAAGAGTATCTGTGCTGGCTGGCTGGCTGGCTGGCTGGCTGGCTGGCTGGATGGCTGGATGGATATATGGATGGATGGATGGATGGATGGATGGATGGATGGATGGATGGATGGATGGATGGATGGATATATGGATGGATGGATGGAGGGATGGAGGGATGGATGCATGGACTGATAAGAATAAATGACTGAGATCTACTAAAAGCCAGATATTCTTATAACAGAATGGAACAAAGAGACCTCCCATCTCTCTGTCTCTCTCTGTCTTTTGTTAACTTTGTTATCCCCCTTCTGCAGCACCCAGAATGATAGGCTACTTGTGTGTGCTTACGTACATCTTTCTGTGGGTGTAACTGTGCGTACATGTGTGTGTGTGTGTGTGTGTCTGTGTGTCTGTGTATGTGGTGGCTGTGCTGCCTGCTCAGGGAGGCACGGGGCCCAGACACTTGGAATCATTTAGTGAGAATTTCGAGTGTGGGAGGAGAGGAATGTGCGCCCAGATAAAAGAAAGAAAAGTGAAAGAAAAATATAGCAAAGAGAGGGGGTGGAGAGTGCGAGAGATAGACACAGATATAGACAGAGGGAGAGGGAGAGGGCAGGCAGGGAGAGTGTGGCAGGTGAGGAAGAGGTGGTGGGAAGATAGAGAGGGGGGGGGATGTGCCACCTGAGAGAGAGAGAAATTTGGAGTGGAGGAAGACAAGCTCGAGTCGAAGACGGGGGTGAAAAGGAGGGCGCGGGGAGGGAAACAAAACGGAGGGAAGGGTAGGCAGAGCGCAGAAGACAGAGATCTGGAGCAAATGACAGACAGTGGGAGCAGCAGGCAAAGAATAGAAGAAAAAGGCTCGGGAAAAAAAAAAAAAGTACAAGCTGCCCACTCCTTACCTACTGTTCTCCATTAAGCTGATTTTTTCAAATGGCTCTTGCAGGTCTCGCTTAGGGGGAACATCTATTCCTATCACAATGCTGCCTACACACACCGCGCAGTGACAGGCAAAGCGGGAGAGAAAGAAAAGAGGGGGGCCACAAGTATAAATGAACGATGATTTAAAAAAAAAGAATAGTGGAAAAGGAAAGGGGGGGGGGGGTTGTCCACATGTGCGACTGAAGGTACAAAACAAAGGTGCATGTTATATAGCTTTTATTATTAATAATAGAGAAGAAAGAATCTGCTGGAAGCTTGTTTTTTTTACTGCAGAGCCGTCTTCAGTGACTCAGTGGCGAAAAAAAAAAATCATAAACACTCTCCCCTTTTAGTTTCTAATCTCTCTCCAAATAACCACTTCTTTTTTTTTTTTAAATCCAGTGTGTTCTTTTTGAATATCCATATATACAAACTGTTGTAACCTCTGTATATCTGTCTTTATTTTTTTGCTGTTCACAAATACACCCTCCCACATTCCCTCCTCGGGCTTCCGGTCTCTCTTCCCTTCCCTGGTCTGTGCCAAAGCCAACAGCCTTGTGTGTGAGCATCCCTAACAGTTGCATGTGTGAGAGTTGACATGTGTCTGTAGGTGTGTGTTTGGGTGTGTGTACGCTTGTGTGTCTGCAGGAGAGCCAGAGAATTCCCATGGAATGACTTCCCAGCTTCTCCGAGGGAGTTTGGACTGGAGGACGGATGCCAAAATTTCTCTCTAAATCACCTCCGATCAGAGCGTAGCTGAAATTATAGAAACTCGGAGCCTCCAACCAAACTAAACTCTGAAGTCAGACTTTCTGATATGGTTTCTTTTACAGAGATAAGAGACGAAGCCTGGTTGCGAGAGATGCATTTTTTGAAGCTCTGCCTTGATGCAGGTTCAAAAGGCAAAGGATTTGATGAAAAGTGTCTATCCGTGCAAATCCGCCACTGGCCTCCTGACCCAGCTGATGAGCTATGTAGTTTAATTGGAAAGAGTATACACTGAAAACAACTGAAAATCAGCAACCATTGTTCACTATTGACAAGCACCAATCCCTCGCTAGGCCCCTGCCTGCAGGTCAAGATGATTGCCATCCAAAATCAATCCCTGGGACTAACGTGTGCATCTGTACGGCCATTCCTCTATCTTCAAGGGACTAATATGCGCAGGCTACGAATTAAAAAATTTAATGACGAATCAGAGTTCCATTGATGGACGTGAGGCGCTATTGACCAGCCGGGGTCACAGAATGAACTGGGCCGAGCTGACCCTCATGGCTCCTGGCAACAAGGCGGGCACATTCAATCTCACTTGACCCACTCAGCTTTGACCTTCGACCCCTGACAATGCTGCCCCTGTGTGAACTCTCACCTCAGGGGATCAATAGCTCTTGACCATCGCCTCAGGCCTTTGGCCAGAGCGCTGAGGGCGATGGAGGTAATGCACAGGGCGGTGGAAGTGGGGTGCAAGCTGGTAGAAGCAGCTGACCTCAGAGGGCAGGGCCAGTGACCAATGATGATGTGGGAGATTTATAGCGAAATTGGATCGGATGCGGGGAGAGGGGCGTTGGAATGTATATGGCGATGTAAATTTAGAATCAAAGCACAGCAATTTAATCCTTCTTTTAAAGTCAGCATTGAAATTTCAGAACACAGACTTCAAAAACCGCCCAACTAAAAACTCGAACTCAGTAAGAGCAATCTTTTCAAGCTCCCCCAATCTATTTATGTCATACATGGATGCCTCGCTCCACACTTCAAACCAGGTTTCCACATTTTGATCCTTAGTTATTGTGGTTTTGTTGTGTAGTTTAAAAAGTCAGATCACTAATCCTCTTATGCTAGAATGGTGCAGCAGCGCAGCATCTGAAAGTTGAGCTGCCCTGCGTTCTAATCAGCAAGGTAAGGTTCTTTGATCTCCAGTTGAAAAAGCTTCCTCAGTTTCTGCTATGGAGATGATACTGTGCAGGGTGGCGGCTTTATGGTCTAAAACCCTTCTAGCGTTTGCTTTGCTGTTGCCACACACTCTGGTATTAGGCTACTTACAAAAACAGCCATTTCAATCCTTATTCCCATGTGACAATTTCCAGCGTTCTAACGTTCGGCTTGAACCTCTGTATTTCAACACACATAGGATCACACTGGCAAACTGCACATGCTAATAAATACATAGTGGGTCTCAGTGGGTGTCAAAGAGATATGCTGAGGGTGTTATAACAGCAGTGAGTCATCAGCAACAGAACACAACAGAACACTGAATGCAGTCTGTGAATACATTTTGTCCGTAAAAGTGTGCTAGACAAGATGAGAAAGAGGCAGATTAACTCATCAAGCGTACTGCAGGTGACGTGCTGTACACTTACAGCGAGAATATGAGCAGAGGCTCAGGAAAAACAGGTTTGAACTCAAAAGCACGACTCTTAGGACAGGTTGGGAAAATAGAAAGTTTAAGTTTATTCAAGGTTGAAAACAGGCAGTGAATGAATGGAGGTTGGTTGTATAGGCTAGTGGGCTGATGGGAAATGGTCCAAAATCCAACTCGGATATCTTACAGAAAACACAGACTAGTGCAGAAACACTGTGTTACACAACACAGCAGACATTTTTGGAATACACTCCAGTGCCTGAAGATGAGATAACAATGTCTGTTACACAATAGAAGCTTTTAAAGGACAATAAAAACTGATTAAAATGCTACTAATTAGCAAAAAGCTACCTGTCGCCAATATGTCCAGCACACCATTATATCCTCATATAATGGTTTGTATTATATTAACTCACAATAACTTAAATCTGGTACTCTGTTACAAACAAACCACAACAAATCAGCTGTGCACTTGAGATGGTGAGTGCGTACTTCCTTATTCATATTTACAACAGCACTATCATGGGTATAGATATTGTTTTAGCTACCATACTATATCATGCCATTATCTCCATTTTGTAAAACAAGCTAGCTAATTAGCGAGCACAGCAACAACACTTGCCAGCTGCCCGGCGATCTTCCTCCAGCCAGCTGCCGCTTTATTTAGCCTCGGTTTTTGTAGTGAAATGAGGGCGTATCATAAGCCCTGTTTCCACCAAACACTTTCGGTATGGTACCTTTGGAACCAAAAGTAACCCTTCAGACATGGTACCTAGACCCTAGGTCCGTTTAGTGTTTCCACTGCAAACAGTTCTCTTAAATGCGGGCAGGGTTGTTGTCAGTCACTGCTACGTCTACGACTTGCCGTATTTCCTCATTAGCACTGACATAGATGGAAGTCTGCACCTCGTTTATCGTCCAGAGAATGAGGCTGCATGCCTTTCATTTTATAGTTGCAGTTTACTAATATATGTGAAACTCTCCACGGTATGAACAGTGGTTAGATGAGCTTCAAAACCAGCCACAACTCAGCCCTGAGCAGAGTGACCGTCTGCTATTGACCAATCAACAGACTGCAGTGTTCACAGCTCCACCTTTTAGTACCAGATCTGTGTGCTAGGTACCCCAACAGAGGGGGGACCAAACATGGGGACGGTACGGAGCGGTTCCACTGGTACCATCCACAACTTTTCACAGTGCAAACGGGAAAAAAGCGAACTGAACTGTACCATACCGTACCCCTCGGTGGAAGCGGGGCTTTATAGACAACTCCTCATTTCAACCTTATGAATCAGCTGTTCCTCGTCCATTGTGGTGCTTCCAACGTGAGCATCAGGAGCATCTGACAAACATTGGTTATTTGTAGGTTAGGTTTAAGAAAAGATACATGGTGATGACCTACCTCAAAAAATCCCAAGTTCACTTGGTTTCACACAGTCCCAACTACTGGTCTCCTGTAGGAAAGTCCTGTGTTTGTTTGACCCATCCACCACGCCAACCTGCCTCTCTACATGGCCTTTCTATAAAGTACTTCCTTCTCCTGTCGGCACATTGATCACGATTGCAGCCTTCCTGCTTACGTGGGTTATACACAAATTACTGGCTCACGCCTGCTAGTGTTACATGGAAGTTGTGGTACATTGTTTTTTTATAGGCATACATACGGACAGTGCATAAGAACAGCCTGGTCAAGCAATATATGAATCATCCTGAATGTAAAAGAACTGAAATAAACAAGGTTAGATTTTTATCAGTTTTTCCAAGTAGAAATGTACAAGATTTAAGTGTTTCTGTGTTAGCATGTGGTTCTGCAATCCTCTCTTTATTGCTTTTTATGTGTTGTGAAAATGGTAGAAATTTCTGTCTTTGCATGTGCTTTGTCAATTTGCGGTGCATTAAGCTCTCATGGCCACCTTACTCTTCTCTACCACCGCCACTCTTACGCTATTTTTTATTCATCACCCCACAATAAACGTCACTTGTGGGCACAGTGGTTGCAGTTCAGGAAAAGTTTCACAGGCTCGCTTTATACAAACAAACAAACATTAGACAACGCTTTCCTTGAAGCCTGTCAACAGATTGAAAAGAATCGTTTCCAGAGCGTTTAAAAAACCCAGCTGGAGACCGTCTCAACACAGTCACAGATGATCATTAGTTGTGGAAAGTAAAGTTAACTTCACAAAAGCCTCTTCAAACTCGTGTCCCACAAAGCCTCAGACACTTCACCGCAGCAGCGAACATTCATTGTGAGACAGGTGCTCCAGTCTGGCTCTAAGCTTATTCATCCCAGAATGTTCCTGGTACAAGAATATAACCCTCTGTGTGTGTGTGTGTGTGTGTACGTGTGGGTGTGTGTGTGTGAGTGTTTGTGCAAGTGAGCATGTGTGTCTGTTTGTTCTCTCATTTCCCATTTCTCATATCTCATGTCTGTGGTTTCACAGACAGCAGGGCCCATCTCACGAGAGCTGAGGCATGACTCAGACCTACGCAGACTTGTGGCTGGCGGCTGTGACTCAGAAAGGAAGGGAGAGGGAGGGGAGGGGAGAGGAGAGGAGAGGAGAGGAGAGGAGAGGAGAGGGAAGGGAGTTAAGGGGAGGTAGGGTGGTGGTGGTGGTGGAGGGGGGGAGTAGAAACAGAGAGAAGTGGAGGGTGTCATAGATGGGATGTCTTCTCCCCGCTCACCCGGGGTAGCAGAGATGAGCAGCTGGCCATGAATACATGCGTGGCAGCATCACTCAACACACACATGCATACACAGACGCTGATACACACATGCAGACACACAGGAGCAGCTGAAAATAGCAAAACAGAGGCCTTCCACAACATCTGCCAATTATCTGGCAGAAAGCAGGCCTGGGCCCAGGATCAGAGTAGTCCCAGCTGTGGGCCTGGACTGGAGGATGGCACTGATAGAAATAGAGAGTGAGAGGAGAGCGGGAGCTTGGTGAGAAAAAATTGTCAATAACAGACAAAGGGCTTTACAACAAGCAAACTGGCTCCCATTGCGACAGGCGCATAGATCAGTCTGTCATAAACACATAGATTTATTTTATCCATATGTGCCGCAGAGAAACAACCAGGGCCCCAGCCTTCCAACAGCATTGGCAGGAATCACAATATCCTTGACAGTCGGTTTGCCCACCTTCCCTCCATCTCCATCTCCATCCCTCTCCCTTTGGTCTCCTGCGCGCTCAGAAAAAGAAAGACAAACTCATTTCCATACAAATGGAGTGAGAGCCTGCAGCCCAGGGACCCAGCGGAATTGCAAATATTTCATCTTTGCCTGGGAGCTTCGCGCTATTACTCCTTGGCCATTATCCCCTCTCTTTCATTCTTTCTCTCTTCTTTTACTTTCTTTCTCTTCTCCACTCTCGTACTTACTCATCTCCGTTGACCCTCCGTACCTCCATCTATCATTTGGTCTTCCAAATCACCCATCTAACAGAAAAACATCCTCCCACAACATTACAGCCATTCACTACTCCCTCTGTACAGGCCAAAATAACTTCACTACAAAGAAAGACTCACTGCGAGCTTACAATACAGCGCCTGTGCTGAACTCGGTAGTTTCCAGAGGTGGGAGAAAGTCATTGTTTTTGCAAGTCACAAGTAAGTCTCAAGTCTTTGCACTCAAAACAGGCCATCCTCCCTCTCAACTCATCAAATGTTGTAGCTTTGTCAGTGATCTCGGTGTCAGATACTGATGCACAGAAGCACCTTTGTGGTGGTACGATACGCACCGGAGGGCAGCAATTGTTGTTGCAGTGGGCAACAACCAAACTCGAAAATACAGACCCTTTGTCAGTGGATGTTGGCGTCAGACAACAACGCACAGACGCACCCTTCACGGCAGTATGAAATTCACTGGCAGGCAGTTTGAACGCCACTGGCTACTACTGTAATATAATGCATGAGACAGTTCGTGGAGGGTGAGCATGGGAGGTGGTCGATTGGTCAAACAACTCCGGACTTTCACCTGGGAGCCCGCTGTTCGTTTCTTGCATGACACCAAAAGTCAATGAAGTTATTTTAGTAAGAATGTAGTGTGCTAGTATGTGTAGCATGCTACGGTAGTGGCATATATCACATGTCATTTATCACATGATGTTATATGATGTTAGTAACAATCATACATATTTTAATCCAAGCCAAGTTGTTTTTTCTCAACCTAATCACAGACTTTTGTTGCCTAAACCTGAGGCAACATAAACCTCAACACAGCACACTGCTCACCGAAACACTGTTGTTATGTTTGGCTTACATGCTGCTAACTTGCTTTACGTCCTTACCCGTTGCCAGGCAGAGTGCTGTGGAGAATTGTTTTACCTCCAGCTAAGCCCCGCCCACCAAAAAACATTGTCGTGTTTACTAACAATAAAAGGGTCTATTCATATTTACAACGGTACTATCACGGGTAAAGATATACTGCTCTACATGTCTGATTGTAATGCTAATTTGTGTGTTGCTGGCATGTCTGTTGGTGCTAACATGCTGTTTGTTATTGTGTTGTTGTTTTGTACTGATGCTCTGCTGCTGCTTGTTGCTTTGCATGGCTTCTGTTTTACCTTGACAATTTCTGTTTGCTGTGGTTAATGCTGTCTTTATGTCTTTATGCTGTCTTTGTCCTGTGGATTTTATCCTTTTATTGGTTTCAAAACATCTCGCCAAAAGACTGCAGTTTAGAATTTGCCAGGTTGCATTTACAGAAATGTGTATTAATGTGCGTTGTCCTTATAAACAAAATAAATTTAAAAAAAATAAAATAAGTAAATAAACCTAAACATTAAGTGTTTTACGTGCTTGTAAGTTTATTTTGTATGCATGTAACGAGCAGAAACTGTGCATTTCCTGTGAAAAACAGAAGTGTATGTTGGAAAAACACAATACATGTAACAAGGATAAATTGACACACTGTCCCCAAACAACCAAAACTGATGCAAGAGGGTACCTAGCATGTTATATTTTGACATGTTGGTCCACTGACAAAGTGGTGGTATCAGGGATGAGAATGCGTTGTCAAGACGGACAAGTCCTTAGTCAAACTGCGAGTTGTACACATTGAGTTTCAAGTCCTAGACAAGTCGTAATACACCAGATGTAATTCCATTTTAACAACAGAGTAATAATATATTACATTTACTAAAATTGTGAATGCTTTTTAAAATGTGTATTTATTTGTTAGTACGAGTTTGTTGGAAGTTTTTGTGTCTTAACAGTTTTTAACCTGCACGTTTTTCATACTTAATGCAATTTATTTTTTGTTGACCACAGAGTAGTTTTTGCACGCAAACAAAATTATCTTTGGTATCATTTTTTCCAACTGGTGCTCAGTAAGGTATGTTAGTTCTTTATGGTTCTCTCCTGCAACTTGATTGGATGCTGTGGAATTGGTTCAAACAAACTGGATCTGGGGAAATATGTGTGGTGTTTATATTAGCCTATGTTAGTGGATTTAGGGAAATAAAGGGAAATTAATTGATTTGTGACACATTTTTAAATCAGTGGTTCCCAACTGGTGGGTCCTGGTCCAGAAGTGGGTCATGGGTCCATTCTGAATCGACCACAAGTGACTTACGATGTTCCAAGTTTTTAAGAAACACGTTATTTTGAAGTACAGTGAATTCCCAGCACCAGCTTTTATTTTGAAGTGCCGTTTCCTGCTGTAGAGTGAGTGAATAACAGACAGCTACTTGACAAAGACAGCAAACTAGCTTGACAACGTGGCCAAATGCAACTATGGTGCTGAATATATTAAACTGTGTGGACCTTGAACTAATGACTGAGGAGAAATCTGGACCCCGTGGCTGGACCAGTTAGAAACCACTGTTTTAAATAACATACATTTTTATGTATATTTAAAGTCAAAAGACTCAAGTCCAAGTGAAGTCACGGGTCAATAGTGTAAAAGTCGAACTCGAGTTGCAAGCCTATTTGGATTTTGCCAAGTCTAGACTCATCAAAGTTTTGACTTGAGTCTCCCCCTCTGGTATTCTCTGAGCAACTCATGGTGTGAACACTGTCATGACTTTGAACTGATGCAGTTCAGCCAGGAAGCAGCGGCTGCCCTTCTCTTTCAACTTCTCCTTCTTGTCTTTCTCTCCCTACGACATCCCTCCATCCTCGCCTACTTCGTAGCATCTGCCCAGTGCCCACATTCTTGGGCACACATGGTGTCCAGCAGCTGCCAGGTCAGCATAGGTGCTGGAGCACAGATTGCCTGGCGCTGGCCTCCTACCCAGGCGAGCTGCCAGTTGTGGACACAGAGACAGCAGGGAGGCGCTGCAGAAGGTAGAGGATTTAACAGACTTTACACAGCACACTGCTCTGGCTAGCTTTCTCTAATTCTCCTATTACTAATCAAAGGTAAGGAAAAACGTGCAGTGATGAATCTCCAGATATTAATCTATACATGGATGGTAATTGCCAAATGAGTATTGGATTGCCGGATTGGAATCATTCAATTAACATTAAAATTTAAATCTGACATTTTAGCTACCGTGGAGATATTGATGGGGGCACTGAACCTGCAAATCTCCAAAGCATTTAATATTCCTTTTCTATCTGAGCTTGCCAAATTTCCATCCAGCAGCACACAAAACTTTACTCCTTACTGTCTGCTATTTTCTGCTTGCTCTACATTTTATCCTCCAGAGGAAGGCCCCGGCCAGGAGTGAAGGGAGTCCTTTACATGGCTGATTTTACTAGTATACAAAGAAGAGCAGAGGGAGGACAGGCTAGGCCCCAGATGGACAGTGTGTAATGTTGTTAGCTATAGTTAGCCAATTTAGTCACACTGCCAGCAGCTCTCATTACATGATCTAATTCTCCCTCTCTATCTCTCTCCCCCCCTCCTATTTCTCCTGCACACACACTCCCACACAAGCCAGAGAGGATGGAGGGAGTGCCAGGAGGTGAAAGACAGACAGACGTGTGTGTGTGTGTATCTGTGTGTGTGTGTGGATGCGGACGGAGGTGGTGGAGCTGCAGTAGTACCAGTATGTGTTCAGGAGGCTATGCAGGACCTCCTCACTCAGGAACCCCTAGTTTTCCAACAAGAGAAAGGCATCAAAATTGAATGAAGATATTAATAATTCAGCGTCAGATTTCTCCACGAAAACAGGTTTTCTGAAACGATAAAGCAAAAATCAATGCAGCCTCTCCTCTCTCGTTCTCTCTGTCTCCCTTCCGCTCCCCATCTCTTCATGCATGCATGCGTGGAGGAGAAAGGAAGAGGGGGTGGAGAGAGGATCAGCGTATGTGGCTGTATGCCTCTTTGTTTGGCGCTCCATGTGTGGGAGCTTCTGTTGGTGTGCTTCTGTCTGTGTTCTAGCAGGGTGGACATCAGCTTCGTGCCCGGCAGCCTGTGCTGTTACTCAGTGAATCCCCCTGGAGGCAGGAGCGCTGCTTCAGCCTCGCCACCTCCAGACTGGGTCAGAGGAGAGGAGACACCACGCGGAGGGAGGTGCAAATCTCAGCGGGGCTTCGGGAAAAACAGGCACACATGCACAAGCACATGTAAGCATGGACCCATCTGAGCACACACACACACTTAATGGAAGCCCTCGCTGTGAGACAAACAGGCTGCTCATGCTTTTGAACATTGATGTGTTGGGTCAAGCAGCATACAGCATGAGCTAATTATCACCTCTGTGTGGAGCTGTCTGGAGAGGAGCAGGTACACACCCAGAGCATGCATGTGTGTGTTTCTGTCAGAATGTCAGATGCACCACTGTGTCTCTGCTTGATCTTGTCTTTCTTTATTATATATCTCCACCAATCTTTCCTACTATGCGTTGCCTCTCCCACTTAACCCACAGAGACCCAAATGTAAAAATACTCAAATCTGTCATCTCTCTCTTCATCCTCCCGCAGTGGTCGCATGGATGGCTTGTCAGATTTTTCCTCACAGTAATTGTAAGTTGGAGGGGAGTTTGCAGCAAGACTGCGTGGGCGAGGTAGTTTACTAATGTTTTTAGAAACACTTGACTCGCAAGGTTAGTTGGTTGGGACATTTTTGGCTCTGACGTGATGAGGAGGAGGAAATGTAAATCAGTGACACAAATTGGAGGAGGGCGGTTTGTTAAACAGCTTCCTAAATATTTCTTTTTTCTTTTTGGAGAGACACAGATTCGACACATCTTTCTATTGTAATGGGCATGCAGTGAAAACAGAGAGGCGTTGATTCAGCTACATTTAGTGGTTTTACTTAAACTGTAGCGCCTGGTTTCTGCTGGTGGGAGTAGTCTGTTTAGCAGGCTGTTTAACAAAAGGAAAGTGTTTTAAAGGTCCAGGGTGTAGGATTTAGAGGGATCTAGCATTGAGGTTGCAGAATTGAACTTCTCACATGTGCTTAGCATGTAGGAGACCTGCAGTGGCTGACGTGAAATGGTGCTATCTAGAGCCAGTGTTTGATTTGTCCGTTCTGGGCTACTGTAGAACAATACAACACATTCTCATAGAACAGTTTGTATGATATCTGACAAATTTGCGCCCCACGAATGACATCACACCCCTAATGCACACCTAAAGTTACGGAGGTTAGTTTTGGGAAAAGAAACATGGTGAGGACGTACCTTAAATACTCATGAAATGCATCTGAAAGCAGCACAAGAAAGGTTCCAGGTTTAAAAGGGTTAAAATTAAAAGGGTTTAAAAGGTTTGAAATGACTCAAAGTTCACACAGATCTGAACATGCAACTCCTGGGGAAAGTCCCAGATGAAAGTCAGTTTTTTTGTGATCCATCCACCACCCTAACCCGCCCCTCACAAGCTCACAGGACTGCTTTCTTGTTTACTGTCATCAGTGCATTGGTCATGTGATCGCAGCCTTTCAAAAAATTTGGGTGTATACGAATTTGGATGCATGTGAGGACAGCCTGAACAATATGTCAGATTCTGTTGGAAAGGACCTGCTCTGCATGTAGAGATGATAATAGTGATAGTGATTATAAAGTAATGAAAACATAGTTATGAATATTATACACAATTTCTGCCAATAGATGCCCTTAAATCCTACACACTGGACCTTTAATGTCAGAAATAAAAAATATCAAATCCATACTCTTCTGGATATATTTACATATCGTATATGATATTATTTCATATCATAAACTGCCTACACAACTGCTCCTTACAGTGTTTTTCTTTTAAAGTTGGGAAGTGGGAGGAGCTATTTCAGGTGTCCCTGGTTAGCAAGTAAAAGTTCCATTAATTTTCTCTATAAACAATCTGAGGTGACTCACAGTTTCTGAGCACTTTGACATCTTAGATGGACTCGAAACTCTCCTGGTTGAATCATCGGTACGAAAGATCGAGAACTGTGTTGGAAAATATCTGCTTCTTTGATTAAAAAGAAAGTTAAAGATACAAGATTATGTAGACTACATAAAACTTAAAGAACTTCAAGTTCTGTCACGCGCACCGTTATAAGTGGGCGGAAGCTACTGATTCAGGTGTGGTGTTTTTTTCCTCCCACAAATTCATCAATGAAACATTTAAAATTTGCCGACAGCTTTGATGCACGCCCATGACTGGTTTCCATTCCATAGCTACAACGGCTGAGTCTCATGTCAAATATAAATTCGTCCGTTATTCTAAGACGGGATTTCTCAGAAACAGAGCTGTGACAATTAATAATAGTGGTCATGACATAGACCTATATGATTGTTGCATTACCCTGGAGAGTCCCGTGTTTCTACGGGGAATAAAGGAAAGCACTTTATTGGCTCTTCCCACTTTGCAGCTCAGCATTATAAAAACACTTAATATACCAATCACGGCGCTTGAGTCCTGTGACGTGTGCTGCTTAGGCCTCATTTACACCGCAAGCGATGCGTTCGCGTAGCGGTCACGAACGGTTGCTGTTTACTCGCGTTTTCATTTCGGCGAGCATGTTAACAGGTTAGAGCACTCACACCGCATCCGTTCTACGTGCTGCTCAAGTCGCGCTGCTTTCATGAGCAAGCTCGAAAATAGAAGAAATAGAAATTTTTTGCGTGAGTCGCGAGCAAATGGGCGTGAAAAAACACGAGTTTGCGTGTGTTGTGATCTCTCTTGGCCACCGTAGATATCTACCCTTTGACCAAGCGAGACCTGACAGGCACATGTTTCATATACTTACCCATTTGTAGTACTAAATATTAATTCTCCAAGCGTTGGAATAATCACTGACGCGCAAACCTGTCCACCCTGGGCTTTGGGTCCAAACTCGCTTTTTCTTCTTTGGGGTTTATTGGAGATTTGCAAACACGGTGCACTACTGCCACCAGCTGTCTGGATGTTCGTTTTTGGTGTGAACACATATGTGCTCCCGCTACGCTTCTGGACCGCTTCGGAAGAGCTACCCGAACGCATTGCTTGCGGTGTAAGTGAGGCCTTAAAGTGGACAGAAGCTACAAATGGACAAAAATGAAGCATTTTAAATTTGCAGCCACTCTGATTTGTGCCCATGACTGGTTTCTCTCCCATAGCAATGGTGCATGTGGCTCATGTCTGATTCATATTTGTCCGCTTTGCCAAACTGATGGACAAGATCTGATCTCTGAAAGAAAGCCAAAATAATTTAAACTCATTGTCGTAACATAAACCTATACTATCGTGACTGAGCCATAAGAGTCCCATGTTTCAGTAGGGAAAGCACCTCTTTGGCTCCCCCACTTCACACCTCTACTGACCTTCAGAAGACTTGTAATGAACACAGAAAGGTGTTGATTTAGCTCTGTTTAGTGGTTTATCATAACTCTTGTCCCTTGTTACCACTTGTAACTTATAACCAGGAAGTAGTGTGTTAATTAGCAGGCTGTTTTGTAAAAGAAAAAGTAGTATCAACTCATTCTTTTGCATTTTGCATGTAAAATATATTTCCTTATGTAAAGTCTTGTGACATAAAGGTGATTCTGGACATTATCTATTACATCACATAATATTATAAACTGCCCACACACCTGCCCCCTACACTGTGGTTTTTTCTAGAGTTGTGAGGTGGGAGGAGTTATTTGAGGTGTCCCATTATGTGAGGTGACTCACAGTTTCTGAGCACTTTGACATCTTAGATGGACACGAAACTCTCCTGGTTGAATCATTGGCACAAAGATCAACAACTGTGCTGGAAAATATCTGCTTCTTTGATTTGGAAAAAAGAAAGTTGAAGACACAAACTTGTGTACATAAAAACTTTGAAGTTTGCAATGACGTCCAGCATGTAGTGGAAATAAACATCCAGTCGCAGAGCTTGGTGGAAGCTAATGATTTAGGTGTTGGTGTGCTGTGATTGTTTGTTTGTTTTTCACAAATTCAGCGATTGCTACTGCTCTGATTTGCACCTATGACGGGTTTCCTTACCATAGTAACGTTGTCACAATACATACAACACCTTGAAAAACACCCTCGATACACTGAGGGCACACAATTTAAATGTATTATTAAAGGATATATATAACAAGGTAAAAACATGATGGCAACCTTTCTTTTCATGGTTAGAAACAGAGAACAACAGAGAATGATATAATGTAGTAAAGTGCAGCTAGTACCAGTGTATTGATGCTGCGCAAAATGAGTATTTAAACTGTTCCAAACATCCAGAATCAATATGTATACTCCATGGTAACAGCAGCTGACAGACCAGACCTGGTGTCTCAGAAACAGAGCTTAAATAATTAAATCTGGTGGTCATAACATGAACCTATATGACCGTTACCGTTACACAAGAGAGTGCCATGTTTCTATGGGGACAAGCACTCCACTGACCCTTCTTCACACCGCTCCTGTTCCTTAGATAGAAACTTTTCTTTGAATGGAGAGTGATAAAGAACAAAGGTGTTTGATGCTACAAACAGCCGTAGTGAAGGTTGTGTTTTTATTTTTATGCTCAATATGTTGGTGAGTGTTCCTATTTGGTGGAAGACATCCTCCATGGGGAGATTAGAAGCAACACAGACTAACTTCCTGTGATTGTTGAGGACGAACGACGAGGCCTTGTGTGTTTGTGTGTGGGTGGCACATCTGGCACTGGAAGCTAATAATCTGTGTGTGTGTGTGTGTGTGTGTGTGTGTGTGTGTGTGTGTGTGTGTGTGCGCGTGTGTCTGCCTTTTTCTGTGTGCCCTTAGGGACACGTATCTACTTCTGTGCATCTAAGTGTGAGCACGCATTTGTGTCTGTGCACTCTCTGATGTATGTGTGAATGTTCCTACGCACGCACAACCCTGAAAGTTTGTTCGTGCATATGTGTGTACATTCCCTCCAAGTGTGTGTTTGGCGTGTTGTGAGAGATGGAGGAGGTTCTGCTCCTCTGACACAGCCACTGTGTCATGCAGACATATCCAGAGTAGAAGAAATCATTACACTATGTTCTCCGTAATAAATTAGTGGGTTGAGGTAACCCAAGGCAAGGTAATACAAGGTTAATAATGCACTGTTATTCCCCACTGGCACAAATAAACAATCTCCTCTGTTTATTTGCCTTCGCTACACTCCCACGAGAAGCCAGAAACAGCAGGACAGAGGCGTGGAAAGAGGGAAACGGAGGGAAAAAAGAGATAGCAGGGATGAGAGTGAGAAAGATAGATGACAAATAGATGATGCTCCATTCCCACTCTGACACCCACCTACCCCTCCTGCCGTGTCCTTCGTTTTGCTGCTGAGAAAAATTAAAACAGGTCGACCCACGTTTTTTTTTTTTCTTTTCTCCTTTCTCTCTCGTCCCTTTTTCCTTCCTCCACATCGGGCCATCTCTCTCTCTCTGTTTATCTCCCTTTCTCTCTCTTCCTCCCACTCTCCTGGTCACTGCATGGGTCAGGATGGGAGTCACGACAGGCTCTGGGATGAACCCCCCACTATCTGTCATTCATCACATCCCACAAATGACAGCTGCCTCTGCCCACTCACACTTTCACCTCTGCATTTCTCATGGAAGACAATGTGTTGCATGTAGCGGTGATACATCGGTGAGCCTGTTTGTCAAAGACTAAATAACTCCTCGCTAAATTCACCATTGTGTTTGTGCATAAATAATATTAAACCCTATAGGATGGCCAATTCCTCAGTGATACTACGCAGCGAGTGATTCATGGTGGAGTCAGTATGTAAAATAAAACGCATTTAAACTATTAAGTGTGAGCAGCTGATAAAATGAATTAATTAGAATACAATGTATTTATGTTTACAGCGATCATTTATCTTATATGTGTTTGCACTGGAGCACTTGTAAGTGCATGTAATTATGTCTGTTAGTTGATCTCCTTGGTAACCATGTAGAGCAAAGATATACATGGCCCTATGCTTAGAACTGTGACGAATCAGTTTTAGACGCTCAGGGACGGCATGTCAGTTTCCGCTCATTACATAAATAGTGTCTCTTCAAAATAAGCTTCCATGTTCACATGAAACGTGGGTTTCATCACCAAAATTTCTTCAGGTTTAGGCAACAAAACCACACGGTTAGGTTCCGAATCAAAGGTTGTGGTTTGGGTTCGAATAAGTAGGTCTGTTACGTAACTCTACATAGTGAAGTTGGGCATACTTGGTGCAATTTGAGACATACGACTCGTTTTAGACCAAGGTTCCACTTTGTCAGGGGTTGTTTACCACGTACTGCACACAGGGAGTGAGGGCTGATCATGGCCCAGTCAACTGCTGTACAGTTGTACAGTGTACACCCAGCTTACCGTAAAACTTCAATTAATATCCCGGGCTATTATTTGTCTGAATTACTGAACTCAGTGGGCCTATATTTGGGACAGGCCTTTAATTTCCTTAACACAAAGCTGTTGCTTAGCAAAGATCAGGAAATACAATGAAATTGTTTATTCAAACCAGTATGAATATTACTTGTATAAAATTAGGCTTCAGATAGTATTGTGAATCATTTATTCGATCTAGCTCCGACAGACAGCACATCAGAGAAAGAGAGTTAGACACAACACCACTTTGTCCTGTTAAAACAATCTTCACAACTTGGATTAATTTTCATAAAAAACCCCTTTTGATTCTTCTGATCTGAGGACCCTTACAGACTAAAAGAATATGAATAACTTACAGGGTAATCGAGGAATGGACACATAATTTGAGGTAGCCAACAACCCGGTTTTATACATCCAAAGAACTTCTATTAGAAAAATGAACTGCTTGGCAACCAGAGCAGGTGTCTAATTTTGACAGGCGTTTAATTGTCAAAATGTGTAGCCACACCGGGCTAGTAAAAGGGACTGGGGGTTTAACTGACCTATGGCTAAGCCCCGCCCTCAAGCGCAATGAGCCAATCACAGTGCGTATAGCCATTCCCATACACTCGGACATTCTCTACCTGGACGTCCATTGAAATGCATTACAGAAAGTCAGTTTTGTTCGGTTTTATGAGCTTTTTCAGAGATTTGAAGTTTAAAAATGGTCAAACGGTGTGCATGGGGTACATGCAACTCCAACACAAGGTATCCTGAGAGGCTGGGTGACCAGGTGTATTTTTTACACTTTAAACCACATCTCAACAGAGAAAAGTGTCTCCTTTGGATAAAGTGTGGTAACGTTAGACCACAACATCAACTCAACGTGAATAAGATTAACAATGATGTCTACATCTGTTTTAAGGTAAGTCAACATTGTGTTTGAGGCAACATATTGTCACTTTGCTGGAAAGAAATATAAAGTTATCTTTAACATCTCTAGCTAACGTTAGCTAAAGTTAGCCTAACGTTAGCTCCTAGCTGCGTTGTTCATCATGTCACCTTGTTTGCTGGGAGTTCGTTAGCTTCTTTTGTTCTAGTTTTGTACTTTGGTGATCGTACATCATTGTTAGCTGTTGTCCAAAGGGCTCTAGTTAAGCTAATGTTAACTTCTGGGGCCGGTTGCACCAACAGGGCTTACACCTGGTTTTAGCTACGCTGGTTTTAGCTGTGCGCGTTCATGTGAATGCCCCCGGAATGCCCCTCGTGGCCTGCCTAGAGGAGCGCAGTGACGTTAAATGACGTGCCGCTGAATCACCCCGTGTGCTTGACAGATGACAATTGACAGTTGACAGCCCCTCTCATCTGTGTTGACAGTTTATTTACAGTTTAAGATTTGAAGAAAACAT